>NC_137771.1:194275943-194875943 GCF_963455305.1 Plecotus auritus
GGTTTCCCCGGCAATGGAGGAAGCTAAGCTTTCCGCCAGCCCAGGCCTGCCTTGGCCTCCAATTAAGGCTACAAAGTTTCAATTATAGAAGATAAATAAATCCCAACAAAAATGGCTGCGGCCACAGAGCAAGCAGGAGGCTTGGCTCCGCTCCAGGCTACAAAGTTTCAATTATAGAAGATAAATAAATCCCAGATACCAGGGCCTCCGCTTGGGTCACCAGGAGGCATGGCCGGCCTGCAAACCACCACAGGCCCCTCGCCTAGGTCGCCCCACACCCCAAGGGAACCCCCACCCTGATCTGGGACACCCTTAAGGGCAAACCAGATGGCCCCCACCCATGCACTAGGCCTCTATCCTATCTAATAAAAGAGTAATATGCAGATTGACCATCACTCCAACACACAAGATGGCTGCCCCCATGTGGTCAAAGATGACTGCCCCCATGTGGACACAAGATGGCCAGCAGGGGAGGGCAGTTTGGAGGGGCCAGACCTGCAGGGGAGGGTAGTTGTGGGTGATCAGTCCAGCAGAGGAGGGAAGTTGGGACGACCAGGCCTGCAAGGAAGGGCAGTTTGGGGTGACCAGGCCTGCAGGGGAGGGTAGCTAGGGGCAAAGAGGCTGGCAGGGGAGCAGTTAGGCATCAATCAGGCTGGAAAGGGAGTGGTTAGCGGGTGATCAGGCTGGCAGCCAGAAGCACTTAGGGGCAATCAGGAAGACAGGCAGGTGAGCAGTTGGGAGCCAGCAGTTCTGGATTGTGAGAGGGATGTCCGAATGCCCGTTGAGGCCTGATCCAGGAAGGATCAGGCATTCGGACATTCCTCAAGAGGTCCCAGATTGGAGAGGGTGCAGGCTGGGCTGAGGGACACAACCCCTTGTGCATGAATATCGTGCACCGGGCCTCTAGTATTATATAATACTAGTATTATTATATAATACTAGAGGCCCAGTGTACGATTAACTCATGAGCATGTAGGATCCCCTAGGCCTAGCCTGCCATCAGGGCCATGTCTGCCGCCCCCATGTGGCCTCGTATGCTCCACTGACACTGCTGATGCTGCTGCCTGCACCCTGCCCCACGACACCTCGTACGCTGCATGGATGCTGCCAGCACCTCACCCTGCCTGCCAGGAGAGCTGCTGCTCGTTTGGTCATTACACTGTTACGGCGTCACGACCACAAGCCTTTTATGATATAGATACGTAATGCTCTTACACAGTGTCTGGAATGGTGCTTAGTAACTGTTCTATTTTATTCCCAAATCTCATTCAACGTTTACACCCCCATGACTTTCCTTCTGTTGTTCCCTTTAAATGATATGCTCTTCCTTTCCTGAATACAACAGAACTTCTAGACTGTCTATGCTTTGGCAGAAGGCTTTGTCTTATCAGTGTCTAATTCTTACTACATCAGACTCTCACTCACAGAGGCAACTTAAGGCCTATTCAACTGAATCTGATAAATGAATACAACATGGCTGAATTTGTGGAAAAGTGGTAGCTATGCTTACATGCGTTTACTTTTACAAAAACATGTAGCAAATAAAGGATTAAAGTGAAGCTACCTTGTTAAGAACTAGAAAAATTAATAAATGTTAGATTAAATCAAATCATGACCACCATGTCTTAAATTATGTATATTGAATAAGTGGTAAACAGACTCTCTGCTTTTATGATCCTCCTTAGCAAGCAGCAAAGGGAAATGCAGCATATTAAGGCCATTTGAAACTGGATCATGGAAGTTTTCTTCTTTTTCAAAAAGCAAATGGTCTCTCCTCACACAAAACATCATTATAGCTAGTGTTGTCCTAATACAGTTATGGTCCTAATCTGCTCACCCTGGAATCATATTTTGAAATTCAAATCTATACCTGCTATAGTTTGTAACCAGAATTCACAGTTTCAAGAAACATATTTGTCACATGGTCAAACACCTGGCCTCCTCGTTGTTTTTTGAAACAGTTCTTCTGAAACTATTACGTTTAATGTGATATTTGCTCCAAAGACAATAGCTAAAATACTTCTAAAGCACTGTTCTTTCTCCAGTCAGCCAACTTGTTCTCATTCTAGTGATCCTAGGGTCAAGTACATTACAAAGAACTTTTTTGTCTTTGAATTTTCTCCCTGGCATCATGACTCTGTTGGAGTTTAGACCTTAATGTAAATTGCAGGAAGACCTGCATTTGCATAAAGGATTATGCACAATCTAAAGAATTAACTACAGGGAAGTTGATTTATCTTCCCTTCTACCTAAAGACACCTCTACTAACTGCTATTTCTGCAGTGTACAACAATAATTAGTGTGTCTAATGATTCCTTTGAGGTACAAAAGTGCATTTTGAATTCTCAATAGACAGAAAATTAATTTGGTACATATCCACCGCTACTTGTACCAAAATGTGTTCTAGTTCTTAGAAAATTGATAAATCCCACTCAATCTGTAAGCTAATGTTTTGTTAAGTTTTGTCAAGTACAAAATATAATACTCTGACTATGCCAAAGAAATGAGTTTTCTATCTTAGTTCAGTATCCTCCAATTTGCAGAGGCAACACAATCCAGTGACACACTCACCAGAAACATCATTACCTGAATTTAAAACAAATACAGGAAGCATAGGGGCATGGTCTAAGGTATGAAAAAAAGTGATGTTGTGGTGATAAAAAAAAAAAAAATAATTCAATATGGAGTGAAATAAAGTCGCAAGGCCTGGACACTGTGAAATAGACTTGATCAGATAATTCAAAATAATGAGCAGGGTTACAAGGGGTGGAGGGTGAGGAGAGGTATGCTTAGGTGAAGGACAATGGGTAAGGAGGGCTGCTTTGGAACTGGGCAAATAAGGGCAGGGCAGGTTCCACATTCTGGAAGAAGCCTCTGACGGAATGACAGAACCCACTCCAGAGTTCCAGCTGGACAAATTTCTGACCAGAGTTAAAGGAAAAGCATAGGGCAGTAGACTGGGGACAGACTTCATTAAATTTACTTAGTCCAAGCACTGCTATCTGCAACAAAGATACACCAAATTTACCAGAAACACTTCTTTGTAGATAATCATATAGGATATGGAAATTTTGTTGTAATATAGTTACCCTGTTACAAGGGGAGTTATTTCCAGAAAATCAGATAACGAAGGAACACTTCATTCTGTTGCTAGTTAATATGCACTGGTCATCATGGCACAATGGTATAATGCATAATGGTTTATATAATATTTTATTGGAAGATAAATGTTTTCAATGTACATGTTACTATCAATTAAGTTTTAGAGTAGAAGTACTACTTAAGGGAGGGGTGTCTTACTTGTGGAATAAGGATCACTGGTATTGTTTCAAACTGGGAAGTTGAGCTTCTATTTTGGAGACAAGGTCTGTCTAACTAATTAAATCAGAAGTTATGGTTTGATTATTGACATTCAAGTTATGTCTACATTAATTAAATTTGTCCACAACATGCCAAATTCTCAAGTAATGTAACTCAATATAAACTGTATGTTACAATTAGAAGGGATCCTTAGAGATCACCACCTGGTTCAATCTTCTTACTTTACAGATGAAGAAACTGAGGGCAAACTGACCTATCCAGGGCCAACAGGGCTCCTAACACTTAGATTTTTAATAATATTTTAAATAAACTATTAGATCATGAGGAAAAATTACTTTGTAAGTCGAACAGGCCATAAACCACCTTATTTTGCACTGTGACTTTATGGCAAATTTGTTTTCTAAATTATAGCAAAAAACAAAAGTGTAGGTTAAAAAAAAGTGAAAGAACCATTTTTTAAGATAATTGGCGTATTTAAGTCAATAGAGGGTTCTTCACCTCATATTTTCAGTTTTTAGTCGTTGATTAACTAGAGCAAAGTAGGCATAAAATAAAAATAGTCTCCCTAAGGGATTTCTTTCTGTGGTATAGCATTTTTAGTTCCCTAGAGAAAGAAATCAAAAAGAAAAGAAATAGATAAATAAATAAATAAGAAAAAAGTGAAGAAAGCATTCCCTAGAGTATGACCAAGAAAAGATAACCATACATCCAATTAGGTGTTAAAACAGGGAATGCAGCCAGAGGAAATAAATCTGCATACCAGAACTTTTGAGTGTGCCAGAGAGATGACCAAGTATTCTAACTGCATATATACGATGGCATCAAGCACACAGAAGATGCCACAGATATGCAAACAAGAGATATGCATGCATTTGAACATATCTGCTTTTTTTTTGTTTTTCATTCACAACAACCGATCGTGCTAGATGCATATCATGACTTCACAAGTTTTGCAAACACAGGCCATAAACAACCTAGATTCTCTATACTCAGGGACAGCACCAAGGAATAGCCCCTGTATTGTCTCAAGTAACCTTTCTTTGATCCTATCCATACTTCTCCAAATACATAAGCAATATTACTCAACAGTAGCCTTGATCTACAAATGTAGTGTTCAGAGGTAAACACAAATCTACCACTTTTCCAACTGTATTGCTACCAAAGCCTTTCCTGTATAGAAACATTAGAGTTTCTTCTGACCCTTTATTTATGAGAACTGTAGTTAGGTTGTATCACATTCATAGAGAGTAATATTTAGAGAAAGGATCTAGGCCTTTGGGCTAATTTGTAATAGACTAAATTTAACTTAGTCTTTGTGAGAAGTCAGGCCCAATAAACCATTTAGCAATTCATCCTATTTAATAAAAGTGTAATATGCAAATCGATCAAACGGCAGAACAACCAGTCGCTATGACACACACTGACCACCAGGGGGCAGACGCTCAATGCAGGAGCTGCCCCCTGGTGGTCAGTGCACTCTCACACGGGGAGCGCTGCTCAGCCAGAAGCTGGGCTCACAGCTGGCGAGCACAGTGGTGGTGGCAGAAGCCTCTCCCGCCTCCACTGTAGGTGGGCGGTAAGGATCGAGAGGTCCTGGACTTTGAGGGCTCCCAGACTGGGAGAGGGTGCAGACCGGGCTGAGGGACCCCTCCGAGTGCATGAATCTCATGCACTAGGCTTCTAGTGTATCATAATAAAATGCAGACTGTTTTAAAGAATGGAATTATCACATATGTGTACTAAAGAACATGACCACACTTCAGGAGGGGTCTGGTCTTTGCCCTGGCTCCTTTAAACCTTTGGAATTCCCTGAGTAATAGAAATGTATTTGTATTTATATTCCCTCTTCCCTCAGACCTTAGAGTTTTTCCTAACTAGGTGACTGATAGTTCATGTTAACAAGGAGATTTAGCATTGGGGACTGACCATACTAGAAAGACCAAACCCAAGTTTTTGAGCCACATATCTCTACCTATCTGCAAGGAGAAGAGGGAAGTTGAAGAATGAGTTCAATGTTGTTGGTGAGAATTAAATCAATAATGACCAGGTGATAAAGCCCAATAAAATGCTGGACACAAAAGGCTCATCTGAGTTTTCTGGTTGAGTAGCTCATCTACTCAACTGATGATGAAAGTTTGAGAATGATGGAAGTTTCTCATTTAGAACTCTCCCAGACTTCACCCTATGTGTCTCTTCTCTCAGCTGGTATATGTAATATAGTATAGTATAATGAGATGAGGTACTACTGTGGCTGCTGTGGTAGCTTTGCCAAAATTCCCTTATCAGGTGAGAAAGCTCCTCTAATTTGCAATGAGTGTTGGCTTCTAATGGTCACAACTTCACCTTTCTTTGGAGAATTGCCTTTGGGCAGTCAGATGCCACCTTACCCAGGAGATTATATATTACACCACTGGCATGCCCCTCCCCCATGAAGAACATGTTGGACAAAAGGACAACCACCCCCACCTCAAGGTGGGACCAGCTCTTTGGGGTAATTTGTGTTCCAGGGCTATCTATGGGATCTAGTTGAAGCTCCCACTAGGACCACTTTGCTTATGAGCTTTATCTCCTCGCCTATCCTGCTTCCCTAGTGCCATTTCTTGCATGAGCAATTTCTCAGTACTCAGCTGCTCAAGAATTTTACACCTTAGGCTCTGCTCTCCTGGGTAACTTGAATTATAATAGATAAATTAGCCAATATGAGAAGGATTGTATTATAAATAATTTTTATATCTTCAAGTTTTATAGTTCATATCTTATAATGTGAAGAGATCCTCCAATTTGCTACTGCTACAAGAATGCTAGCTTCTTCCTTGCCTTTTATCTAAACACAAATGACTGCATTTTTATACATTTTAAGTACCGGGTATGGGACATATACTTTGCTGGGCACCACAGACAGTGTGTGAGCATATGCAAAAAATAATGTCATCTCCTCCATTATTCCAGGAAACCAATTAGACTTATTTTACAGAATGGGTGAAAAGCTCCTTAAAATCTCACAGATAATGAACGAGGAGCTAGGGATCAGAGACAGGTCTGAGGCCAGTTTGTCATTTTTCAGTGGCTGTGTCACTCCCTCAGAAGATGCTTAAATGTACTACAAGTGTATCTACAGTACTTTGTGAAAAAATATCAAAGCATGTGAAAAGCTGGAATTCTGACATTTTTGCACTGCCACTACTACTTTGCATGCATTGGTATCTATCTATCATTATCTATCTATTTACTTGCTATTTACTAACTGTACCTTGTTCCACAAACTTTTTGCCCCCTATATATAGGTAAATTAACATATTTCTCTTCATCTATGTGAAAGGAGTATGTTTCAGCTAAGTTAACTCTCCACTCTTAGACATCCTATCTAATAAAAGAATTATATGCAAATTAACCCTCACTCCACTACACCCACCAGCCACGCCCACCAGCCACGCCCACCAGCCAATCAGGAGCAAATATGCAAATAAACCCAACCAAGATGGCTACGGCCACCGAGAGCAGGTGGGAGGCTTGGGTTTCCCCGGCAATGAAGGAAGCCAAGCTTTCCGCCTGCCCTTGCGGGCCGAGGCCTCCACTCAAGGCTACAAAGTTTCAATGATAGAAGATACATAAACCCAAACAGAAATGGCAGCAGCCACGGAGCTGGAAAGAGCAGGAGGCTAGGGTTGCCCCCGGCGATGGAGGAAGCCAAGCTTTCCGCACACCCTGGTCGGTCCAGGCCTCGCTTAAGGCTACAAAGTTTCAATTATAGAAGATACATAAATCCCCCCAAAAATGGCTGCCAGCATGGAGCAAGCAGAGGCTTGGCTCTGCTCCAGGCTACAAAGTTTCAATTGTAGAAGATACATAAATCCCCCCAAAAATGGCTGCAAGCATGGAGCAAGCAGAGGCTTGGCTCTGCTCCAGGCTACAAAGTTTCAATTGTAGAAGATAAATAAGCCCCAGATACCAGGGCCTCTGCTTGGGTCACCAGGGGGCGTGGCCGGCCTGCAAACCACCACAGGCCCCTCGCCCAGGCCGCCTCACGCCCCAAGGGAACCCCCACCTTGATCCGGGACACCCTTCAGGGCAAACCAGCTGGCCCCTACCCATGCACCAGGCCTCTATCCTATCTAATAAAAGAGTAATATGCAGATTGACCACCACTCCAACACACAAGATGGCTGCCCCCATGTGGTCAAAGATCCTGCCCCCATGTGGACACAAGATGGCCACCACAAGATGGCCAGCAGGGGAAGGCAGTTGGGAGGGACCAGGCCTGCAAGGAAGGGCAGTTGGGGGTGATCAATCCTGCAGGGAAGGGCAGTTGGGGGGGACCAGGCCTTCATGGGAGGGCAGTTGGGGGGGACCAGACCTGCAGGGGAGGGCAGTTGGGGGGGACCAGGCCTGCAGGGGAGGGCAGTTAGGAAAAATCAGGCCGGCAATGGAGCAGTTTGGTGTCGATCAGGCTGACAGGGGAGTGGTTAGGCGGTGATCAGGCTGGCAGGCAGAAGTGGTTAGGGGCAATCAGGCAGGCAGGCAAGTGAGAGGTTGGGAGCCAGCAGTCATGGATTGTGAGAAGGTTTTCCGACTGTGGTTTAGTTGGACATCCCTCAAGGGGTCCCAGATTGGAGAGGGTACAGGCTGGGATGAAGGATAACCCCCCCCCTCGCCCCCTGTGCATGAATTCCATGCAATGGGCCTCTAGTTCACATATAATAATGTAGAAATAGGTAACCCATGTATAGTCATGTAAAATTCATTTTATGAGTAGGTTTCAACTTATAAGTAATTAAAAGCTGAGCATGAAATGCTAATAAAATTATTTTAAATTAAGTGAACAAAAATATTATTACCTACATAGAAAAACACTAGATTATCACGTCACCTGTAACTTTCAAAGTATTTTTAAAGACCAGCAGATACTAATTGATACCAATAATGTCAATTACTAGTGGGCACGGCATACTTATATTTATGTTTATACTAGAGGCCCGATGCACGAAATTCTGCAAGGGGCTCGGCCCTTGCAGCCTCAGTCGGCCCACACAGCCCCTCACAGCCTTGGCCAGCCCTCGCAGCCCCGGCTTCATCCAGAAGGTCATCCGGTCATTCTGCTGTTCGGTCTAGTTAGCATATTAGCTCTTTATTGTATAGGATGGATGGATGGATGGATAGATAGATGATAGATAGATGATAGATAGATAGATAGATAGATAGATAGATAGATAGATGATAGAGTACCTTGAATACCAAGAAGAATGGCACCAAATTAAATTTATACACAAAATAAATATTTATTATCCATGTTCTGAAGCCTTCATTGCTAGTACATTATTTCCAGCTGGACAGATACTAGTGTGAATTAGGGGCAATGTTAGCAACAGCAGAATTTGAATGCAAGTATACCATAAGAGTTTATATACTATGTTTCTGAAACTAACCTCTATTTGAATATATAGTTAATGGACGTGACTAAATTTATTATACTCAGGGAATAAGACTTTGAATCTGCAAATATGAATGTGAGTTCCTACTTTAATGTGTATTAATTTTTGTCACATCAATCAAGATAGCATTTTGAAATTTCGTTTTATATCCTTTGGAGAATTCACTGAGAAAACATCTTTTAAAACTTATTTAAATACATATTTAGTAAACTTTCAAAGGTAATTCAAATATTGGATAATATTGCTATTAGTAAATAATAGAAATTGATCTAGCTATGATACATTCAAACAGAAAAAGTCTTTAAGACATGCACTGAGAAGAATTTGGATTACTTCTCAGAGTCTATGTTGATATTCCAACGTCGTGTTACTACTGTTTTAAACACGCTTTCTAGAGTTATGATATTATGGCCGCAATTATAAATAAGTAGATGTTTACATAGCCAAACACTCCAAATTAAAAGTAAAAAGCATTAAGGCCATGGTTAAACTGTTTTCAGTTAATGGGTGATTTTATGGAAAAAGGTGGGTTTTTTTAAATATTACATCTGGATATTTTGCTAATATGTAGACAGTCACCATGAGACCAATTCCTCGCATTTATCCTTTTCTCATTCTCCTCCCTCATTTAGATAATGAGAAGACAAATAGCCAATGTTTATATAGAGATGATATATCCAACCCATTTCTTCTCACATGAGGATAACTTGCATTTTTGTCCCAGAAACAGTCATCAAGAGTCAAAAATTGATCTGTACATACTAGCTAGATACCATTTTCTCCATTAGAATTTCTACTTTTCCTATGTGACCAGATAGAATACTTGCCTATGAAAATAGAAAAGTCAGCAGCAACGGTAAATCTAAGGCATAAACAGTTTTCTTCTGTGCTTGAAATTTCCTATTATTTGCTTCCTTCTAGGTGGAATGTTTCCTGATTCTTAAAGGAAAACAATGCAGTTATTTCCAGATCAGTGATATATCAACAAATAATTTGTTTTTAGGCTCTTAAATATATGTTTTCAAGAAAGATTTTGTTTTGTTTTATAGACTTCACATCATACCCTAATACTTGCTCATATCCTAAGAATATTCCTTAAATAACGAGACTGAATTGTTTTGGAACAAATGGTGCATTATTTGTTTTTTGGATACACAGCCTTATGCAGCAGGTAACAAGTACATGTGTGTCAATGAATGAGTGCATGAAAAAATACCTCTGAAAGGATTTGGAAGGGGTTATAAGAAAACCTTCTTTGGGATTAGGTTGGTACTCTCCCTTGCCAACCAAGCAGAGCAGGGACAAGTCATTCTTAGAAAAATTCATTCACTTATTCAGACATTTACCAACTAATTGTTGAGGGTCTACTATGTACACCAGGCTTTGTTCTATGTACTCAGGTGATATATTGAATAAAAAGAAATGGTCCCTGCTTCATGGAAATTAATTATCTTCCAGAGATGAAGACAGATCTTGAGTAAATGTTTATATATATAAATATATTATTGTATCTGTGACTATAAATAACTCATTAAAAGATGCTATAAAAGCATGTGATAAATCAGACTTACTGTAGAGTATTTACATTAAGTACATTAGTGTAGAGGCAACAGCGTGTGAGATCTGACAGGAGCTAGAGAGAAAGGTAAGATTTGCCAGGAAGGGAGCACCAGCTGTAGAAGTCTAGGTAGAATCTAGATTGAGGATTTTAAAGTTGATCTTGAGAAAAATGAGAAAAAAAATTGAAGGAATTTAAGAGGGTCCCCTTAATCTGAGATCAGCTTGTAATGAATGGATGGGTATAAAACTTCCTTCATTCCTTCTGCTGGCTGGGAATTAGAAAAACAAGACGTCAATCACCAGAAAGCAAATCCTTATAATTATCTTCATAACCTACTGCCTAACACAATGCCTCTCTTAGATGGGCATTTGGTAAATACCTGGTGAGCTTTGATTAAAGTCAATGCCCTGGTTGCAGATCAAGTACACACTCTTGGGTCTCAATTTCCCCATCTATGAAGTGAATGTGTCTACGATTGCTCTGTCAAAAGTTCCTTTGGCAAAAGTAAATGAAGAAACAGAAATCTGACCTGTTGGGGTTTTTTGTTGTTGTTTGTTTGTTTGTTTTCTTTTCTGCAGTAGCTGTTTCCTGGAACTACGTAATAGGCCACCAATACCCATGTCACATTACATCCAAACATCTAACCTGATGCTTGGATATTTCCATAAATGCCTGCCATGTGATCTGTGGCAAGTCATATACTCTTATCTGTAAGACAAGAGATGTAGACTTGATGGTCTTTAAAATTCTTTTTGTCCTAAACACATTCTATTCTCATCACTGATGCAACTTAGAGGCAATTCTAGGTTCCTTTGAACTTATATCAGTGTAAAATATATAATCAATTTTCTGGTGAAAAAGCATTAGATATAATTACATAGAAAATAAGATCGTCAATTAATGTAACTAAATCAGCAAATCACTAAATGCTAATCCAATTAAGCATAAACTAGGTAGGATCTCAAAGGATCTACTACTTAAAGAAGAATGTTTGGGAACATATTTAGATGATTACAAGGAGAAAAAAAAAGGAGAAAGAATATTATTTCAGTGCATGGAAAAAGCTGTCATCTGCTCCCAGGTTCCCTTTTTTTCTTCATTCAAACTGTAATGAGGACATTCGTCACAAGCAAAGTATCTCTGAGCATAGAAAACATGGTAAGGGCTGAATTATCAAGTCACTAAGTTCTACAGACATTTCACGGTAGATGAACAACTGCCATTGTACGTGCTTGTCACAGTCTGCCCATATGCAGGGCTCATCCGCCCTGGTTAGAAGGAGCCATTAAGAATACACACCGCTGATCCAACCATGCCTCCCACTTTCAGTTTAGTGCAAGGAAAGACAGGTGGCCTGATAACAATGATAGGAACATCTGGAGTTGGTGATGTGGACAAAGAGTGATTGATGTGGCTCTGCTGAAGGATAGGGAGACTTTTAATTGGTTGGACAGTGTGTGCAATAGTGAATGAACATCTATCAACCTCATTCCAACAGAGTAATGCAGAAGCCAAAGATGAGTAACAGCCTCATCAGTACCACTGCTGATCAATGGCTTCAGAAGTGACCAAAGGCAGGACTGTGCAATGGGAAAGGCAGAAGGAGCCAAGGATGTGATGCACAGCAACATTCAATTAATTACAGTTTTGGGGGTGGCTTTTACTTCTCTAGACAAATAATTAAAAGAGATTAATGTTTTATAATGGTAATGGTAGTGATGCTGCTGCTGCTGCTGATAATGGCTCTTCACTCCCCACTTTGCCTAGTTAACTCCCACTTATCTTTCAGATCTTAGTTCAATTTTTACCTTTTCACAGTAGTATTCCCAGACCTTTGTGACAGGTTCAGTCCTCCTAAAATATGCTCTCACCTGCCTCTTCCTCCTGCAGCACCTGTTACAGTGAGATTGTGCCTCTATTTGTGTAACTGTTTCTTTGCTGTGTTCTCTCCAGTCAGTAATCTTTTCCCTGTGAGCAGATAGCACATCTGCTTTTGCTTATCAGTATCTTCTTGGACCTAAGCATAGTGTCTGGGGGTTCAATACATATCTGCTTAAAGGAAGAAGAAAAAGGAAGGATGGGAAAAACCACTTTTGTACCTCTATTATATAGCATCCATTGTCCTGATGTGCTACATATGTCTCATGACAACCCTTCAAGGCAAGTCCTATTATTTCCATTTCACTGATCTCAGAGAATGAAGTCAATGGTATTAGCTTCCACATCTAAAATTGATAACCTCAGCTATAAAGCTTGATCAGTTTGACCCCAAATCCATGCATTTTCACCTGCCTTACTATATCATGCTGTCTTTTTATGTTATAGAAATTTGACTTCCTAACTAGCTTATTTATTTTTTAATGGTGATGTTCCAGTATTCAGAAATTGGAAATAGTTGGCAAATGTCTCTTCTGACAGGTTTTACTATGTTAAATATTAAACTTACAACAAATGAAATCTGAGTGTCTATCTCTGAACATTGGATTCTGCAGGCAAAGAAACTATAGAGCTGTAGTTAACCCTGAAGGGCACACAGAGAACCTGTCCAGATAATGAGTCAGCTCCTGTACAATTCCCACTATCTCCCCACCAAACTGCCCAATGAGTGGCCAGCAGCTTTCTGCTTCTGTTATTTCATTCTTGTAGCCCCAGAAAGGATAAAACATTCCCCGCTAAGACAGAAAAGAGAATGTTGGCAGTACTGTTTCAGAGCTGAAAAATAAGTGAAGAAATACTGAAGAAAAAATAAATCCTGTTATTCTCCTCGAATTCTATGTGAAGGAGGCAAAGATGGGAATACCTGCTCTGATATATTTGATAGTACAAAGCACTGACATGAAGCAATATGAATAATAAGTAGCAGCTGTTCGAAAAAGGAAATATAACATGATAGAATAAATGGTGTATTAGTCCCTCGAGCTGTTGAATCCTTAGTCACTATGAAATTATTCGCACAGAGAACATAATTTAGACTACACTCCAGGACAAGCTAGTTAAGATTCTATAGATGTCACCACTCCTTGTTAGATATTTGCGTGACTTTAAATATTAAAGCCATTATCAAATATTAATGATAAAAATAAATTAAATTTACACTGCAGAACTCCACTGTTCCCGTATATTGCTGAAGTATGAGTTTATTATGAGTCTTTACGGGTTAACTCGAGAACATTTCTATCTAGAGAGATGTCACAATGATCCTTCCAAATAAGTTTTGGTAAACATAGTATATTAATAAAATCAAAGGATGCCCTGAATTAATCTACTGTAGCAAAGCTGTATTATTAACACATAGGCCTAAAGAGGCAATATTTTCATTGAAGTTTTTTTGGAAAATGTTTTTAAACAAATAATTTTATTGGTATAATCAAACAACCCAACCCAAAATCTACATTTTTTTTCTACATCAGGGAGGACCAGTGGAAACAGGTTCCTAAAACCTCAACTAAAATGAGGAAGCCAGAAGCCAATTTCACAAGAACAAAGTCTCAGCTTCTTCACTCTTACAGAAGAATATACCACAAATTAAACATGAAGAAGAAATATATGCCTGAACTCAGAAAGAGTTAATGTTATATAAAAAAAATGAAGTTTTGATTTCTCACATGGTTAATCTATAATAATAAAAGCATAATATGCTATTTAGACCAGACAGCCAAACGACCTTCTGGACCTTCTTCCAGACGACCTTCTGGACCAGCGGTTCTCAACCTGTGGATCGCGACCCCTTTGGGGGTCCAATGACCCTTTCACAGGGGTCGCCTAAGACCATCGGAAAACACATATTTCCGATGGTCTTAGGAACCGAGACACCGCTCCTCTATTTGTCTCCAGATGGGTCCACCCACATGCAGATACACCCACATACGATTACCTGGCGTGATGACATCATCGCTCCAACCCCATCGCATACACCCTGTACAAATACAGGTGTATGTGACAGGGTTGGCGCCATAATGTACTTATGCGGACCAGCCACACATGTGTAGAGAGCAGCTACTGTGTAGAGAGCAGCTACTGTGTTGAAAGCAGCTGCTGTGTTGAAAGCAGCTACTCTGATAAAAGCAGCTACTGTGTTGAAAGCAGCAGTATTGGAGGTAAAATGACACTTCGTGAATTATAATTCTGGTTAAATGTAAAATCATGTACTGTAAAATCATCAACTACTGCAAAAAAAATATCTGTACCATGGAACTTAATCTGGATGCTGATCGGTCTTTTTATATTCAGCTGTGGTTGATGTGAATACTGCCCCCTTGCGATAGTAACAGGTATGCAAAAAAACAACACAGAGAATGGTAAATCATAGGAAACTTTAATGAACTGTATTGACTGAACTATGTCATGTATCATCTTTTGTATTATTAAAGCTATTGTTATATATTATTTTCATTAGCAAACCATCCCATGACAATGGATCGTGTAGAGAACTTTAAGAAAAGAAAATATAGTGAGGATTTTTTACAGTATGGTTTTACCTCAATAATTACAGCAGGAATTGAGAAACCGCAATGTGTTATTTGTTGTGAAGTTCTATCAGTTGAATCAATAAAGCCGAACAAACTAAAATGCCATTTTGATAGCAAGCATCCGAGCTTTGCCAGCAAGGAAACCAACTATTTTAGAAGCAAAGCTGATGGACTCAAGAAAGCCAGACTTGACACTGGTGGCAAGTACCACAAACAAAACGTAGCAGCCGTTGAAGCTTCATATTTGGTGGCACTCAGAATCGCCTGAGCTATGAAACCTCACACCATTGCTGAGGATTTACTGTTGCCAGCAGCCAAAGACATTGTTCGAGTTATGATCGGAGACGAATTTGTGACGAAATTGAGTCCAATTTCCTTATCTAATGACACTGTCCACAGAAGAATAGATGACATGTCTGCTGATATTCTTGATCAGGTAATCCAGGAAATTAAATCTGCTCCACTTCCAATATTTAGTATCCAGCTTGATGAATCTACAGACGTTGCAAACTGTTCACAGTTACTGGTTTACGTGAGGTATATTAATGATGGCGACTTTAAAGATGAGTTTCGTTTTTGCAAACCTCTTGAAACGACAACTACTGCACGTGATGTATTTGACACAGTTGGTTCATTTCTGAAAGAGCATAAGATCTCTTGGGAAAAGGTTTGTGGTGTTTGCACAGATGGTGCTCTAGCTATGCTAAGATGTCGATCTGGATTTCAATGTTTGGTACTGAGTGAGTCACCAAAAGTCATCGGAACTCACTGTATGATTCATCGGCAAATGTTAGCAACGAAGACGCTGCCACAAGAATTACAAGAAGCAATGAAAAGCTTTATAAGTTCTGTCAATTTTGTAAAGGTGAGCACTTTAAACAGTCGACTGTTTTCACAACTGTGCAACGAGTTGGATGCACTGAACAGTGCTCTGCTATTTCACACTGAAGTGAGATGGTTGTCGAGAGGAAAAGTTTTAAAACGTGTTTTTGAGCTTCGTGATGAACTCAAAAAGTTTTTTAATCAGAAAGCAAGACCGCAGTTTGAAGCACTTTTCAGCGATAAAAGTGAACTGCAGAAAATAGTTTACTTGGTTGCCATCTTTGCCATCTTGAATGAGTTAAATTTATCAGTGCAAGGACCAAATGCAACATGCCTCGATTTGTCTGAAAAGATCTGATCATTGCAAATGAAACTTCAGCTTTGGCAAAAAAAAATTGGATGAAAATAAAATTTACATGTTGCATACCTTATCTGCTTTCTTTGAGGAACATGACATTGAACTAGACAAAAGGATTACGATGATAATTTCTGTGAAAGAACACTTGCACATGCTTGCAGATGAAATTTCATCATACTTTCCAAATCTACCTGACACCCCATTTACACTTGCCAGAAGCCCATTCACAGTCAAAGTTGAAGATGTTCCTGAGACAGCACGAGGATTTCATTGAACTTATTAACAGCAATGCAGCGAGAACTGATTTCTCAACAATGCCAGTTACAAAATTCTGGATCAAGTGTTTGCAGTCATATCCTGTTCTGTCTGAGACTGTGTTGCGCCTTCTTCTTCCATTTCCAACAACATATCTTTGTGAAACAGGGTTTTCCAGCTTGTTGGTTATCAAGTCTAAATACAGAAGTAGACTTGTTGTGGAAGATGATCTTCATTGTGCTCTTGCAAAGACTGCCCTGAGAATTTCTGATCTGGTGAGAAAGAAGCAATCTCAACCTTCACACTGACGTTGGCTTTTTACGCATACTGTCGCAAAATGTAGCAATGTAGTTTACTGTTGTCATATTAAAACTGTTACCCATGCTACACCATGCTTCAAGACAAAATTTCATTTATTTGTAATTAGAAATAAATATTTCACAATATATAATTACATATTGTTTTGTGATTGTTTTTATGCTTTAATTATGTTCAATTTGTAACAATGAAAATACATCCTGCATATCAGGCATTTACATTACAATTCATAACAGTAGCAAAATTACAGTTATGAAGTAGCAACGAAAATAATTTTATGGTTGGGGTCACCACAACATGAGGAACTGTATTAAAGGGTTGCAGGTTGTTCTGGACGAAGCTGGGGCTGCGAAGGCCAAGTCCTTGCACAAATTTCATGCATTGGGCCTCTAGTGTTTTAATAAAAGAAAATATAAAGGTTTAGAGCTATATCCATAATAAATCTAGTTTTCTCACCTGTAAAATAGTAATGCAATAGCTCCTTAAAAGCATCATTGTAAAGGTTAAAACCACATTGCAGATACCACCCCATACCTATTAGAATGGCTATTATCAATAAGACAAGTAATAACAAGTGTTGGAGAAGTTCTGGAGAAAAGGAACCCTCATTCACTGCTGGTGTAAATGTAAACTGGTACAGACACTACTGAAAATGGTATGGAGGTTTTTATAAAATGAAGAATAGAACAGTCATATGACCCAGCAACCCCTCTTCTGGGTAGCTCCCAAAACTTTTTTTAAAATATTATTTGTGACAATGCATGTCCCCAGTGTTCGTTGCAGCATTACCACAGTGGCCAAGACATGAAAAGAACCAAAGTGCCCTTGAATGTATAATTGAAGAAAGGAGATGTGGTACATATATACAATGGAATATTACTTAGCCATAAAAAAGATGAGATACTGCCAGTTGTCACTGGCAGTGGATAAACCTTGAGAGTATCATGTTAAGCCAAATAATCAAAAGGAAAAAGTAAATAACCTTATGATTTCACTTCATATGTGGTATATAAAAATAAAAGTAATAAATGAACAAATATGACAAACAAAAACTCATAGACACAGACAACAGTATGGTGGTTACCAGAAGTAAAAGAGGATGGGAGGGAAGATGTAAAGGGTAAAGGGTGTCAAATATATGGTGATGAAAGGAGATTTGACTTTGGGTAATGAACACACAATGTAACATCCAGATGATGTATTATAGAATCATACATTTGAGACCTATATCATTTTATTAAGCAACCAGAGGCTTGGTGCATGAAATTTGTGCACGCGGGGTCCCCTCAGCTCATCCTGCACCCTCTCCAATCCAGGACCCGTCGGGGGATGTCTGATTGACGGGTTAGGCCTGATCCCAGGGATCAAGTCCAAATTGGAAGTCGGACATCCCTCTCACAATCCTGGACCGCTGGCTCCTAATCGCTCACCTGCCTGCCTGCCTGGTTGCCCCTAACTGCCTCCTCTGCTGACCTGATCACCCCTCACTGCCTCTGCATGCTGGCCTGATCACCCCTAACTGCCCCCCCTGCCATTTGGTTGCCCCTAACTGCCCCCCACTGCTGGCCAGGCCACCCCCAACTGCCCCCTTCCTGCCGGCCTGGTCACCCTTTACTGCCACTCCTGCCAGCCTGGTCGCTCCCAACTGCCCCCCTCTGCCGGCCTGGTCTCCCCTAACTGGCCCCCCTGCCTGCCTGGTTGCCTCCACCTGCCCTCCCCCCCCCCACTGGCCTGGTCACCTCAACTGCCCCCCCCCCCCACTGTCATGGTTACCTGCTGTTCAGTCATTTAGTCATCCCTCACTAACCACCCTGCCGGCCTGGTCACCCTACGCAGACTGTTTGTTCAGTCATTTGGTCGTCCCTCACTAACCCCTCTGCCAGCCTGGTCGCCCCACACAGCCTGCTTGTTCAATCATTTGGTCGTCCCTCACTAAACCCCCCTGCCAGCCTGGTCGCCCCACACAGCCTGCTTGTTCAGTCATTTGATTGTCCCTCACTAACCCTCCTGCCAGTCCAGTCATAAGCAGCCATCCTGTGAGGATGTGAGGGTTAATTTGCATATTACTTCTTTATTATATAGGATGTGACCCAATAAACTTAATTAAAATAAAGGTATATAGCATGTATTAGTACATATATAGCATGTAGTAAAAGCTTAAAAAATATCTTTCTTACTCTTTCATGAAGGAAAACAAAGTACTTTGGAAAAGACACTAATTAGATCTAATCAATTGGGACAAATAGAAAACTTCTACACTTATTACTTGGCACAGTGATAACAATCCTAATATGAAAAAAAAAAAAAAGAATATCAGTTCTTCTATTCCCTCCCTGGTCTTCCCCAGTCCATGTTTATGACTGCTTGAGTGTTTAGTTTCAGTAAAACTGTCTGCATTCTTTAAATGGAAAATAGATATACTGTGTATCCCTAGGAACAGATAACATAGTTATTCTTGGAGAGAAGGAAGTGGAATTGAGTTTTGGAAAAGAAGGAAGAAGTATGAAACAAATATAACAGAAAGGATGCAAAGCATCACAGAAGGAATTAAGACATCTCTGTGACTTGGTTGATGTAAGAAGTGAAGTGAGACCTGCTCTACTTGCCTGCTTGCTCACCGGAGGGCTTAGAAGGAGTGAGAAAGCTGGCTTCCATGAGAGAGTATGAATTAGAGGGATGCAGTATATGCATACATACCCAACTTCCTCAGGGATAGAAGCTTTCTTACTTTTCTCAGTCTTGCTATCTTGATTGTGACTATGTGTCCAAGCGTTGGATGTTATTATAAAAGACCACAGTAAAAAGAGTAGCTACTAATGAGTCCATTTATGCCATTTCAAACACTACCAACCCCTGGGAACATCAGGGTAGCCATGTAAGAAATATTTGCTGGATGAAGGCCAATAATATCATCTACTCTATGAAGGCATAAGCTAGAACTTATTTATATGTTAACTTAAGAAATAGCTACTGATTGTATGCTATGTGCCAGACATTGTACTGGGAACAAGAATGCAATTGGTACCACTTAATGAAACTGAAGCAGAAAGTTAATGAATTATCACTGTATTGATTCATATGACATTTAAGATTGTAATATGTGCTCTAATAACAATCTTAATTAGACTCTATTCATTTGTAAAATATTGACTCAATCAAATTTCTGTGCATTGAGTCTTTCTTGTAACTAACTTCATATCTATATGCAAAGAGTTTTCATAAATCGACTAGCTTGCTTTCGGATGCTAATAATAACACTGTATAGTTTGTAAGGTCAAACTGTTTTTCTGCATGCCTTGGAAATGCCACAGAAGATAATGTGACTCCTTGCTTTCACATCTCATCTACTTTAATTTAGTTCTTCTTTGTCAGTACTGAACCTTAGCCCTTACCTCTTCCACCTTATGCACAGCTTTTCTAGTTTTTGAGAACAATTTATTCTTTCCTTTTCTACTTCAATTCTAAAATCTGTCATTATTCAAGAATTTAACATATGGGTGCTTCCTCACCTATGAACTGTGATATAAAGAAAGACAAGCACACTTTCATTTTAGACGTCATTGCCTATCAGATAACTTTTGTTTTCCATAGTCTCAATTTCATAAACCTCACTATATTTTTTCCCCTTACTTCTAACCCTGAGATTTTTCTTTCTTTTTGTCTATAACCCACTTTCTTCTCTTTCCAATCAGCACTTCCTGGATGTTAGGGAGAAGCTGCGGACAAGAGACTCTCGACCAGGATGCTGGTTTTATATTGGCAGGTCCTGACTTTATCAACAAAAGCTTATTCATTTTTGTGCAATGTGCAAAAGATAGTCCATTGTTTAACTGTTAAACTCACAAGAAGGTGGTGAGGTGGTAAAAGTGGGAATCCAGTGTAAAATAACAGTCATAATTTTTCAATTACCTCTGCTGTATGATTAAACCATTACAATACAAAAGCACTGAACTCTTTCCTACTACCTACTTCAGTGGATGCCTAGCACTTTCAATTGTTTGGCTTCTGTGGCAGCCCCAGGGGTAGTACTGAATGTTAATTTACCTACCTACATATTTTATGTTTATCACAGTGAGCTGGACCCAGCTAGAGGAAGTTACTGCTTTTGAGTCACAAATCTCTCTCACCAGACTACACAACCAAAAGCCAAACTAGGGTATGTTTTTCTTTCTTTTTTTCATGAAAGGTATTGGGGTGACATTGATTACTAAAATTATATAGGTTTCAAGTGTACAAGCAGCTACAATCATTTCATCCCCAGTATAATTTAAACTGCCTGTTAGGAAACAAATTGCTGTTGCATCACTCTGTTCAATTTTCTCCTGACCATCAATCCAGAATGCAAGGAACACACCCAGAATTCAGGAATTTCCACCACCATTATCAGGACAAGCAGTGCTGAAGAGTATTTGCTACCTTTGCTCTGTGAACAAATAGTTTATTCACTGAGGCTGCTTGATTGGAAGTCCTGAGCTACAATTTAGAGAGTCAGCCTTTTTTATAAGGTATAAAAATATTTTGACCAGGCAGTCATATTTTACCATTTTCCAAGTAGAGTCATTTTTTCTCTCTGCCCTTGCCATGATGTGACATTTAATTATGGATTCCCCAGAAACCTTTCCCTGAGGTCTTTTACATCAGAAGTACCTTTTCTGGGAGGACTCCAGGGGTGTTTTTCATCATGACAGCAGCTCCCTGTGGCTTAGCTTGCTATTAAATCCTGAGTTAATATAAGCAAACTCCTTCCATTGACAAGATAAACAATGTTTCCCTTTGTTTTCCAGAAGATCTACTAGGCTGGTTGTCAGAGCGGGGACCTTTAGTAGGTAGCCTTTTGTGGAGGGTAAAATCTTCACAGATACATGTGCTTTCCATCTGACCAGATTTTACAGCCTCAATCACAGCACATCCTCAAAGTTTGCAGTGTCTCTTCATTGCCTACCAAGTACAGGCTAAACCCTAGAAAATGGCCTTGTTCATCAAATGTGATTTCATTTTGTGGGAAGAAGATTTAAGACTAGATAGACAGATGATGATACATAGATAGATATAGATAGATAGATAAATAGATAGATAATAGGTAGAGAGATGATAGATAAATAGATAATAGATAGATGATAGATGATAAATGATAGATGATAAATAGATAGATGATAGATAACAGTAGATGATAGGTACAACTAACTCTATAAAAATGTTTTCTTGCCGAAACCGGTTTGGCTCAGTGGTAGAGCGTCAGCCTGCGGACTGAAAGGTCCTGGGTTCGATTCCGGTCAAGGGCATGTACCTTGGTTGCGGGCATGTCCCCAGTAGGGGGTGTGCAGGAGGCAGCTGATCGATGTTTCTCTCTCATCGATGTTTCTAACTCTCTATCCCTCTCCTTTCCTCTCTGTAAAAAATCAATAAAAAAATATTTAAAAAAAAATGTTTTCTTACCTCAAAATGGGGGCAGAGAGACCTTCTTTCTGGGACACCTAGACCCAGACTAAAAATGTTTTCTTCTAATTATAACCTGGTAGGATTGGCATGATTTTTGGTGTTTTATGTATTTCTTTAGCCATGCCACTACTGCACAGGCATGTTAAAAACACCAAATACTTTTAATTTGTAACTCCTCATTTTTCCTCATGTTTTTGTCATTCAGCCTGGTTTTATCAATGTTTTGCACTGTAAAAGTGAGGATACTCCTAAACAAAACATCAGAAAACTATATCTAGGAACATATAAAGAGGATCATTCACCATGGCCAAGTAGGATTTATCTCAAGAATTTGAGGTTGGTTTTATAGTCAATTAATGAAATACACCACACCAATAGCATAACGGACAAAAATCACATGATTACTTTAATATATGTAGGACAAATATTTGAAAAATCCTTCTATGCCTCTTCATGATAAAAAAACAAACAAACAACAACAACAATAAAAACTAAATAAACTAGAAACAGAAAGGAGCTTCCTTAACCTGACACAGGGCATCTACAAAACACCCAGAGCTCATGTCACCATTTTAATTGTTAAATATTGAATGCTTTCCTCATAAGACCAAGCGTGTCTACTCTTGATACTTCTATCCAACCCTGGAATGGAGGTTTTTGCCATGGTAATTAGGCAAGATATTAAAATAAAATATACCATTTTAGAAAAGAAATAAAACTATATCTAAATTCAGATGCTATCAATTTATCTGAAATTCTAAGGAATATATTAAAAAACTATTAGTACTAATAATGAGTTTTGAAATATTGAGGTTTAAAACATAAATATAAAAAATAAATTGTATTTCTGTATACTAACTGAATAATCACAAAATGATTAAGAAAACAATTCCTTAGTAATAGCATCAAAATAATTATAAAATATTTAAAATAAATTTAAACAAAATAAGTATAAAATGAATAATCTGAAAAATATAAAGCAGTGTTGAAATAACTTAAAGAAGACTTAAGTAAAGAAAAGGCCTTCCACATTCATGGGTCAAAATACTTAATATTGGTAGGTTGGCAGTAATCTCCAAATTTATCTATAGATTCAATATAGTTCCTCTCAAAATTCCAGGTGAATGTTTAGTATAAATTGACAAACTGGTTTTAAAATTCATATGGGAATTAAACTGATCCAAAAAGACCAAAATAATATTGAAAAAAACAAAACAAACAAAGTTGGAGGACTCACAAATCACAGTTTCAAACTAACTGCCAAGCAAGATTGTATGATACTGGCATAAAAATAGAAATATAGTTCAATCCAAAGTATATGTACAAATGGCCAAAGGTTGTTCAACATCATTAGTCATCAATGAATGGCAGATCAAAACCACAATGACATACTATTTCACATATATTAAAATTGCTATAATCAAAATGACAGATTAAATAATAAAGGTGGTGAGGATGAAGAGTAATTGCAACCCTCACACACTCCTGATGGGAATGTAAAAATGGTACATCCACATTGGAAAACAATTTGACAGTATCTGAAAAGGTTATAATGAAGAGTTTTCATATAACTGAGCAAGTTCACTCTTAGGTATATACCTAAGGGAAATGAAAACATATATTTATGCAAAGTGTAATATTTTCTGTCAATAAAAAAATAATTAAACACTAATACACACTACAATATGGATGAATTCTGAAAAGATTATGCTAAATGAAAGCCAGGTGATTACATATTCTTTCTTCTCATTTAAGTGAAATGTTCAGAATAGGCAAATCGATAGACAAAAAGGAGATTAGTGATTGCCTAGGGCTGGGAAGATTGGGAAAAAAATGGGTTAGGTTTCTTTCTGTGGCAATAAAAGAGTTCTAAATTATGATAGCGATGATTATACAACTCTGTGAACATATTAAAAATCACTGATTTATACACTTTAAGTAGATAAATTGTGTGCTATGTGAATTATCCTATCTAATAAAAGAGTAATGTGCAAATTGACCGTACCTCCACTACACCCACAAGCCACACCCACCAGCCAATTAGGAGCAAGTATGCAAATTAAACCAACCAAGATGGCTGCAGCCACAGAGAGACCAGGAGGCTTGGGTTTCCCTGGCAATGGAGGAAGCCAAGCTTTCTGCCTGCCCAGGCCTGCCTTGGCCTCCACTTAAGGCTACAAATTTTCAATTATAGAAGATAAATAAATCCCAACAAAAATGGCTGCGGCCACAGAACAAGCAGGAGGCTTGGCTCTGCTGAAGGCTACAAAGTTTCAATTATAGAAGATAAATAAATCCCAGATACCAGGGCCTCTGCTTGGGTCGCTGGGGGCGTGGCCAGCCTGCAAACCACCATAGGCCCCTCGCCCAGGTCGCCCCACACCCCAAGGGAACCCCCACCCTGATCTGGAACACCCTTCAGGGCAAACCAGCCAGCCCCCACCCATGCACCAGGCCTCTATCCTATCTAATCCTCCTATCTAATAAAATAATAATATGCAAATTGACCTTCACTCCAACACACAAGATGGCTGCCCCACGTGGGCAAAGATGACTGCCCCCATGTGGACACAAGATGGCCACCACAAGATGGCCAGCAGGGGAGGGCAGTTGGGAGGGACAAGGCCTGCAAGGGAGGGCAGTTGTGGACGATCAGGCCTGCAGGGGAGGGCAGTTAGGGGTGACCAGGCCGGCAGAGGAGGGAAGTTGAGGGAAACCGGGCCTGCAGGGAAGGGCAGTTGGGGAGACGCAGGCTTGCAGGGGAGAGCAGTTGGGGGGAACCAGGCCTGCAGGGGAGGGCAGTTGGGGGGTACCAGGCCTGCAGGGGAGGACAGTTAGGGGTGACCAGGACTGCAGGGGAGAGCAGTTAAGGGTGACCAGGCCGGCAGGGGAGGGCAGTTAGGGGCCATCAGACTGGCAGGGGAGCAGTTAGGCATCAATCAGACTGTAAGGGGAGTGGTTAGGGGGTGATCAGGCTGGCAGGCAGAAGCGGTTAGGGGCAATCAGGAAGGCAGGCACGCAAGCAGTTGGGAGCCAGCAGTCCTGGATTGTGAGAGGGATCCCAGATTGGAGATGGTGCAGGCTGGGCTGAGGGACATACACCCCACACCCCGCGTGCACGAATTTCATGCACCAGGCCTCTAGTTTACCAATAATTAGCATTTCCAGACATGTACATAAAACATGTCAAACTCGTGGCCCACAGGCCACATGCAGCCTACAATGAATATTTTTGCTGCCCAGCCAATATAATGGCATGTAAGAAACATTTTAATAAAAATTTTGTAACTTAATTTTTACAATATCCTGTTATACGTAATCTATAATAATAAAAGTGTAATATGCTAATTAGACTAGACATATTCCAGACATCCTTCCTGACAAAGCTGGGTCCCGGGTGCCTGCCAGTGGCTGGAGGACAGAAGCATGGGTCCCGGGTGCCATAGGGAAGCCAGCACTGGCAGCTGGGGGAAGGAAGGCCTACTCTTGCAAGAATTTTTGTGCATCAGGCCTCCAGTCTATATATTTAAAAGACTAAGTGACCATTTGAACATTTGTTCAACCATTCGACCGTTCGACCATATTGGTCAAACAGTCGAATGGTTGAACAAATGGTCAAATGGTGCACTAACCACCAGGGGGCAGAAGCTCAATGCACAGGCATGCAAACATGGAACAGACTGATGAATCTCAGAAGGAAGTGGGGAGAGGGGTGGGCGGGAAGAGATTAATCAAAGATTTTATATGCATACTAGAGGCCCAGTGCACAGATTCATGGGTTCTCTTGTCCTGGCCTGCGGGGATCAGGCTGAAACCAGCCTGGTGCACAGATTCGTGCACCGGTGGGGTCCCTCAGCCTGGCCTGTGGGGATCAGGCTAAATCTGTGCACTGGGCCTCCAACATCCCCTGAGGGGTCCCAGATTACGAGAGGGCACAGGTCAGGTTGAGGGTCCCCACTGGTGCACGAATCCATGCACCGGGCCTCTAGTTAATAATAACAAACTACAACATTTGCTAATGACTGATTACTATAATCATGCAGCATTCATTTTCCTTACACACCTTACATGCAGGTGTACCATTTCTCTCCACTAATACTAGCAGCGAACATTTTAGCAGCCGATTGCCACATCATTAGTCTTGGACTGACTTGTTTGGTGTGCGCAACAGGAAATATTTTGCTTTTGGAGAACAAGAAAAATAGGTTTATTTGCTTTATGCTTATTAATTTGTACAGTTATTCAGTGTCTGATAAGTTAATATTCAAGAAAAAATAATAATTTTTATTAAAGTGTTCTATTATTTCATGTTAATGATTACTCATTTATTTCAGCCCTTTGTATTCAGCATATCTCTATCAAAATAAGCCTACGTTTCTATGAAAATTGAAGCTTTTGCTTTTTTGTGTGGCCCACAACAACTTAAACCTTGTGTATTTGGCCTGTGTTAGCCTTTACGTTTGACATGCTTGATGAATATGGAATATACACAAGTGTATTTCTACTTTGAATTCACAATTTTATTGATGAATTAGGTTGAGATTGTAAAGTTATTTTATAGTTTACTAGCCTCTTTAAATATTTTATAGGTATGTGGATTTCCATGTGAAGATTCATTTTGGTAACTCTATTAGTTTCTTTCTCACATTGTAATCCTCCTCAAGCTCCCAAGCCTCTTTCCTCCAAAGGAGAAGTCTCCATGAGATGTGACCAAGAAAACATTTTTGTTAGGAAATAAAAACAAAAGTGAGAAGGCTTCATCACATCTTGTAATCATGTTCTGGTCCCTATCTGTGTTTGTATTTCTCCTCCATTCCTTTGATATTGGATCTGCATACTTATATGTAAATCATGTTCCCTGTACATTACACTTCCCAGCACATCATATATAAATATATGCTTTGTCCAAGCTCAGAGATCCCAGTTGCAGGGCTTTGCAGGGAAGGAGGGTGGGGTACAGGACAAATTTCCTCCTTCAACCATAGATATCAATGAGCAATTTCACCTCCTCAGATGAGAAGGAGGAAAAAAAGAAGACAAAAACAAAAAGAATTGAACATAGGTAGAAAGCATTCCCATTTTCATGTATTATGTTAAGTAGCCAATATAAAGCCTACAAATGAACTAAGCTGAATTCGTTTTTATTTCATTCCCACAATTCCATTGTCTCTAATGTAGAGCATCCACTTCCTTCAGCCTGTGTTTATCTTCCAAACATGAAATCTTCTATCTTTTCTGTGCTACCATCTGCTTGTGTTTGCCTGGGGAAGAAGTTTCTAAGAGCTACTCCAAAGACCAAAATCACCCTAAGGGAGATATGGGTCTAGAAAAATAAAGAATATTTTTATAATGTGTTTGAATGACACACAATATGGGAAAGAATTTTGAAATGCCACCTGTAATTGGAAAAAAATATTTATATGTAAAAGGTATTTTTAAAAAATCATGTGGACGTCACCAATCCCATGCGCAGTATGAGTCAACTTTGGCCCCAAGAGTGACAAGCCTAACTGAATTGTCAATCTTTAATGTTATTTCAAGACCCTAGAGCAGAAAATTATTATACAGCCTCCTGTGTAAAAGGAATAACAAAAATAGCAAAAGCAAATTTCAACCCCAAAGGGACTCTACTCCTCTCAAAACTGATCTCTATGCAGATTGGAGACAAAAAGAGTTGGCCTGGTGTGCAAGGAATCAGCTAGCTGACAAGCTTTCTATGCTGCTGAAGAATGAAAAGTGAAATGTAATTTATGAACTGGTAAAAAAAAAAACCTTTAGTCCTTCTTATAAACTGATATAAGTGGCCTTTTTCCTAATCCTTTCAGCTTGATTTGCTGCCATCTAGGGCGTAAGATGGATTGGCTTCCTTAGCATTTTACCTCCCTTGTCTGCAGTTCTGCAATAAGTTCAAGTAGCCATTGAGGAACTGGAAAAGGAGAAATTTGTTTCACCACTTCTGATGTGCAAGAGCCATAGAGAGAAAGGACATGAAAATAAGCCCCCATGTATAAAAACAATAATAAAATATTCACTCCCTGGACTCAAGAGTGTTAGAGTGTTGGCTTTCATTTATTTAATTTTTTCAAAGCAGTTGGAGTTCAAATGAATCATCTTTATATTTTTAATGTTATGTTCCCTTATAATCATTAAAAACATAAAAACTGAAATAGTAATATGCGATGCAAACCAATGGAGCTCACACAGGCAAAGTGAAATCCATTCCCTTCATCAGAGACCTTTCAGACTCTTATCTGTCTGGTCTGATTTATAACTGATAAATATTGTCAGAAAAGGATGTGATGGCATGTTAATTGTACATAAGAAGGTCTGTACATAATCTAAGGAAAGTTCCACTGTTTTTGTGTTTTTTTTTTCACTTCCCTCCACCATTGCTGATATCAATTGTCCTCACCATTTTAAATCAGAGTTCAGCAGGAAACCATTACAATAATTGGTTGAAGATAATAACTCTGGCAGGAAAAATTCCTTCTGATGAAAAAAGGGAGAAAAGGGGCTTTCTTTTTTCTTTCTTTCTTTCTTTTTTTTTTTTTTTTTTTTTTTTACAGGGGAGGGAGGTGATTTATTCAGATTGCTTACTAAAATGAACTAGCTATTCTCATAATTTAATTATCAATGTGTTTCACAATGATTGGAGAATCAGCACATCTATTATTTTATAAATATAGGGTAATTATCATCCTGAACTAAAACATCTGAAAATTTGTTAGTTCAAATAAATTAGATACAAAGATCTTAAAATTATCAATACTACTAAACAAAATATTGTTTAATAAAAATAATCATTAACATTCTCTGACATTAAGAAATACAATATGAACTGTTCTCTGATTATTTCTGGAGAAAGAGTAGACATCTAAAATATCTTTTAGATTTACAATTTAATATTTTAAATGTAATAGTAAAATACACATGATATACTCATGGAAAGAAGTAACACTAGGCAACCAGCCATATAGGACTCTTTGTTACTTGGGTTCTATGTTCATTCACTAGTTAGTACACCTAAATAAATACACAATCTATCCAAACCCAATGATTTTTTTTTATTTCTGTCAAATTTGGCTGAGTGGCAACTCTTTTCTGGGGAATTCAGTACATAAACACCATCCCTCAGTGTGACAAATGCCAAAAGACATAACTTTGTTATCTTTCAGACTGCATGTATTTTAAGAACTTAAGAAGTGAAGTCATTGAGAAGAGCTCCACATGCTAACAACCACAGGCAAAAAGAGAGATCAAGCACAGAAGGGTGAACTTGAAAAGTGGAGGCATAAACAAACACCAAGATTTCAAGGTGAAGTTAGGATCTTTCTTGAATCTCTCCCGGGTGATACCACGTCCCTGTACGCCTGACTTAGACACAATGTATTACCATTCCTACCACCCAGGTGTTCTGCTTTGGAGAAAAGATTTCATCCGTCCTCCCTGACAGTACACCTGCTGAAAGCCACAGTGAACAGGAAACAATGATTAGAGGAAGGGGGCAGGGAAGGAGAGAATGGAGAGGAGCTAAGACCATCAGTTCCAGTGAAGAGTCAAAACCCTAATTAAGAATTTCCTCTCTAATGACTCCTTCAAAATAAAAACAAGAGCAACCATTCCTAAAGATTGTGCAAGATTTTTTTTTAAAATCTCTGTTCTAAATGCACTTATAACTCAAGCACCACCTACTGGTTCAGCACTGGATCTTCCTATTCACTCAACAACTATTCTGATTTGATTTGCTTTCAAATCAGCCAAGAAGACAATTCAATATTTCCGAGGCAAAGACAGGCTATCTATTCATTTAAAAATAACAGACAACCTAAAATTGTGCTAATATTTAAAACAAGGTGCTGAACAACCAACTTTTGGTGAAATATTAAAGTGTACTATTACAGGAATTGAAAGATAACTTGTTAATATGATGGATATAACCTAGACACATGATGTTGAAAATTGGTGTATATTTTTGTGTTACTCTCATTAGTCACTAGGTTACAAACATTACTTTGCTAATTATTTTTATCATAAAACTACTTTTATGATAATATATGGACCTTTCAGCATCTTAATACAAATAAACTGTGATATGTTTTTACTACACAGACAAAATGAAAATCTAACAACAAAAGACACTATTAAATGAAGAAACTTATAAAAATGACTCCCTCTGATTTAGCTGGTTGCCTTTTCCAGTACATCAAGAATCAGAATATTATATTCTTGGAAAATGTGTCTTAGAATTAGGTCACTGGAATCAATTTTGCATTTGTTTTTAAAAACGGTAACTTTTAGCCTCTTTCATTTCACAGAAAACTAAAGTAAAATAAAAATAATTGTTTTCACATAACTACTCAAAAAATACAGTTGGTTACTTCATCAATCAAAATGCACCTCCCCAGAGTGTCTCTGTTAAATTTTTTCTAATTTGTTAAAAAGCAGCACTTCCAGGCATGGCCTCAAAGCCTAACTGGTAGCAGCATCTTAGGGCTACATTAACTGTGTATCCTAGGCAACCAAGTAATGGCTAAAGCACCACAGTGTTTGTTTAAAACGTGATGTGGAAAGCAATCAGAGGAGCTTCAATTCCGGGCAAATTCCTTCTCAATGTAAGCCTCACACTGTATTAGAGTGGTACTATTGGCACCGTTATAATTAAGATTGTGTCACCATATTTATTATTCTCAAGGATTTGTGACTGAGCTGTAAAAAATTAGTCATAGTAATTAAAAGATGGAAAACATCTAGTTAAGCTAAGATGTCCTACTGGGGCTTTTAGGGTCCTAGAGAAGTGGATTAAGCAATTTAAATTATAGAAAATATGCTACCTTAACTAGCGTAAAATACTATCCCAAGCACTGATAAATTGAAGGTGTCTATAAGAATAAATGTAAACATAAATTTAGTCTATACTTCTTTTAATAAAAATATATACCAGCTATTCTAAAACTATAATGATTATTCTTTATGATTTTTATTAAGCTAATTGCTCCGTGATTTTATCTTTTGATGAGTCTTGGCAAAGAGCAGCATGTTCATTTTAAAAAATTATTTTTCACTTTTTGATTACTTCAAGTAATGTCATGAGGCCAAAATCTAAATACATGTAATGTTCATATTGATATGCTCACATAAATTATAGAAGCAATATTTTGTTCTTGATGTATTTTTTAAAACAAGTTTATGTTGTTCTTCTATTAATTTCCTTAAGTAGGAAATTTTTTTTCATCTGCTGTTTTTCAGATTGAAGAACTTGATTTTTTTTAACAGAAAAATAAGCCATAATAAAAGTAAGAGAGAAAGGGTAGCTAACTTTTACTAAGAGCCTGCTATAATACTTACACAATGCTATATATAACATATTTACTTCTTTTAATCTTCTCAAAATAAGTGGAGATATTATTGCTCACATCTCACAGTGAAAAATGCATAATTCTAATAGGATCCAGAATACAAAGTCCATGAATTCTTTTATTCCTCTTGTGCATCTTAGAAGTAAAAATGTTATATCAAACATAGTCCAGCCTACATTTAAATGATTTTAAAGTATTAGAAACAAACTTAGAAAGTAACTCTATTTTTCTTTTGATTCTCCATCATTCATTGCCAACTTTCATTGTCATAATTAATTAACAAATGTATAAAACTCATCAGAACTATAAACTCATCCTATCTAATAAAAGAGTAATATGCAAATTGACCATCACTACAACACACAAGATGGCTGCCCCATGTGGTCAAAGATGGCTGCCCCCATGTGGACACAAGATGGTTGCCACAAGATGGCCAGCAGGGGAGGGCAGTTGGGAGGGACCAGGCCTGCAAGGGAGGGCAGTTGTGAGCGATCAGGCCAGCAGGAGAGGGCAGTTGGGAGGGACCAGGCCAGCAGGGAAGGGCAGTTTGGGGGGACCCAGGCCTACAAGGGAGGGCAGTTGTGGGTGATCAGGCCAGCAAGGGAGGGCAGTTGGGAGGGACCAGGCCTGCAGGGGAGGGCAGTTGTGGGTGATCAAGCCTGCAGGGGAGGGCAGTTAGGGGCAAACAGGCTGGCAGGGGAGCAGTTAGGCATCAATCAGGCTGGCAGGGAGTGGTTAGGGGGTGATCTGGCTGGCAGGCAGAAGTAGTTAGGGGCAACCAGGATGGCAGGCAGGCGAGCAGTTGGGAGCCAGCAGTCGGACATCCCTCGAAGGGTCCCAGATTGGAGAGGGTGCAGGCTGGGCTGAGGGATACTCCCCCACCCTGTGCACAAATTTCATGCACCGGGCTTCTACTCAAGAATAAAATGAAACTAAGAATTGAAAAAATAAACCCATTTCTCCTTAAAGCTGTCTAATATTAACACAATTGAAATAATGCATAAAACATCACTGAATCCTTACAGAGAAAAAGAGAAATCATCATTGTCTTCTTTTTTTTGTGTCCTATTTTTTTTCTTTATTAAGGTATTACATGTGTCCTTATCCTCCTATTGCCCCTCCACCCCACTTCCATTCATGCCCTCAACCACCTGTGTTTGCGTCCATTGGTTATGCTTATATGCATGCATACAAGTCCTTTAGTTGATCTCTCCCCCATACCCCCACCCTCCTCTACCTTCCCTCTGAGGTTTGAGCATCTGAATAATGTCTCTCTGTCTCAGGATCTGTTTTGGTTCATCAGTTTATGTTGTTCATTATAATCCACAAATGAGTGAGATCATGTGATATTTATCTTACTCTGACTGACTTATTTCGCTTAGCATAATGCTCTCCATGTCTATCCATGCTGTAGCAAATGGTAGAAGTGCCTTCCTTTTCACAGCAGCATAGTATTTCATTGTGTAGATGTACCACAGTTTTTTAATCCACTCATCTGCTAATGGGCACTTGGGCTGTTTCCAAATCTTAGCTATTGTAAATTGTCTTCTGAAACTCAATGTGGTAAATACTGAAATGGAAACAGTCACAGGTTATATGGTAAAATTACTCTGCAGAGTTGCTCCAAAAGAAAGAACTTACTGGCCAAGGATCTCTCAAGGTAGCTATCACAGCTTCTTAGAAGGCTTTTCCAAATGTATACATGTTTGGAAAAGGCTTCTAAGAAGCTATGATATGTTAAAATTCTTAAATTTAAAACACAATTGTTTGGTTATTTTCAAAGATAATATATTACAGATTTTATTATCTACTCTTCATACCCAAATTTGATATTAGTGTAAAGTAAGCTATAAACATATATATATATATATATATATATATATATATATATATATATATATATACCGTGTTTCCCCACAAATAATACATCCTTCGAAAATAAGACCTATTACAGGTTTCCTTCTGAGTGAAATATAAGGCATCCCCCGAAAATAAGGCCCCCAGGCTCTGTCTCAGAATGAAAATTAATTTACCATAAACTGGTCGCTAGGGCCGCCCCGAATAGCGTCTAGCAACCAGTGACGTTATGCGGAGTCCTGAAGTCACTGCTGTATGGAGGCGGAGCGGAGGTCAGAGTGAGCGGTGAGCACGGGGCGGGAGAGAGGAGGAGATTATCGCAGATGCGTGTAGAAGAACAGGAGGATTAGAGCGGACGGGACGCGGCGAAGGTGGTGAGTGCTGGTCTGTCTCTGGTGACACTACCTGATGCTCGCGGCCGCCTTCATGATGACTGAAGGTTCTCAGTCAGTGGCAGACCCTGCTCCAGCCCAGATCCAGGCCCCAGCAAGCCCAGTGACAGTCCCCAGGCAGGCCCCAGGGGGTAAATGTCTGATAAAGGGGTAAGGGGGGATGTCTGGTGAAGGTGTTCAGTGGCACAGGGGTGGGGGGAGGGGGATCACTTAAAATGACACAGGAGGATCAGAGGAGGCAATCAAAATGACATAGGAGGATCAAAAGGGGTTACTAAAATGGTAATCCCCCCTCTGATTCTCCTGTGCCATTTTGATTCCCCCCTCTGATCCCCCCTGTGTCATTTTGAGTGTTCCCCCTCCCCCCACCTTGATACCCCAATTCCTTTTTTTTTTACCCCTAGAAATGAGCACAAAAACAAAAAGCTACTCCGTGGAGTACAAGAAAGGAATCATGGAAGACTCTTGGGGCCAAAATCTTACTGCTTTCTGCAAAGAGAAGATGTTGAGTATCCGAAAATGACGAGCAGAGTATGGTAACCTCATTGAACAAGTGGACAAGGGAAATGCTAAAAAGCGCAAGTGTGGATCAGGTCGGCAACCATTATTTTCCGAGCTGGAAGACCTGATCTGTGAATGGGTTGTTGACAGGAGAGCAAAGGCTTTGGTTGTGAATAGGGCTCAGATTCAAGAATTTGCCCTTGCAATGGCACCACAGTTTGACATAGCCCCCGAAGACTTCAAACCATCACAACACTGGCTGGATAATTTCCTTCAGCGAAGTGAACTGTCTTTAAGAAGATCTACAACATTGTTTAGGTTGGAAGATACTCAAGTTATTAAGCGAGCACTTGCATTCAAGTCCTTTATTGATGATGCTGACTTCTCTAAATACAATCTTTCCAACATGATTGCTATGGATGAAACTGCAGTGTTTATGGGCCAATCATCTCAAACAACAATTGAACAGCGGGGTGCCTCCTTGGCATACATTCCCTCCACTGCTTACAAAAGTGCACGTGTTTCCTGTATTTTGGCAATTCGTCTGGATGGCACTAAAATCACACCTTTAATCATTTCTAAGGGTAAGAAGGAAAAGATTGAACGTGTTTTGGGCGTTTTATTCTTGAAACTGAAAAAGCCTGGGCCACACAAGCAGTTATAAGGAAGTGGGTCAATTTAATGCTGCCGCTTGTTATGCGAGGGAGCCAAAGAGGTCTGCTAGTCTGGGATGCAGCCAGCACTCACCGCGCTAAAGACATGAAGACATTTCTTCACGAAAGAAAAATAGATCAGATAATGATTCCCGCAGGAATGACGGCCTATCTCCAGACTCTTGATATTGCAATAAACAAGCCATTCAAAGACAATTTGCACATGGAAATTAATGACTACATTGAAAATAGAATGGAGAGAAATCAGTGTGGAAACTTTGTGAAACCTAAACTGCAAGAAGTTGTGACTTGGGTGAAGAATTCATGGGAGAAAATCACTGACAGTTGCATTGCAAATGCACTGCGAGCAGGCTACCTTGACAAGAAGTACTCATTTAAAGACAGTGCTATTGCTAAACATGAGAGATTTGGTCCACTGATTCTGAAAGAAATGGAGTCACAAGAAATTCACCAGGAAATTCAGGAATTGGATTGTTATGATGATGTTCCAGAAGATGATGACATGATTGTCATTGAATAAATGAGTACATTCTTGATACTGTAGGATTCACAGTTTGTCTGGTTTGTGTTGACAACTACCGTACTACCATACCGTATACAGGTAATAAATTTCCTTTATTTTCATTTAACAATAAATGTGTACTGTATTCTTCTTCATGGAAAAATAAGACATCTTCTGAAAATAAGACCTAGCATGTCTTTGGGGGCAAACATTAATATAAGACACTGTCTTATTTTCAGGGAAACACGATGTGTGTGTGTGTGTGTGTGTGTGTGTATTTTTTAATTTATTTCAGTGAAGAAGGGATTGGGAGAGAGAGATAGAAACATCAATGATGAGAGAGTGTCATTGATTGGCTGCCTCCTGCATACCCCCTACTGGGGATAGAGCCTGCAACCTGGGCATATTCCCTGACCATGAATGGAACATGATCTCTGTTCATAGGTCTATGCTCAACCATTGAGCAACACTGGCTAGGCTACCTTTATATTTTTAAAAATCCATCAAATAAATCATGTATTTTGTTTTTATATTGAAATATTTGAGAAACAATTGAGTATAAATATTTGAGAAACAATTGAGTATAAATATTTGGTTTCTCCCATCTTTTCCACTTGCAGAATGTTGAGCAAAGAAAAAGTAAGAAAGATATGAGTAAGCCAATGCCTCCATTTTAAAAGGAGAAGGCAAGGGAAAAAATCAAGGTATTAGACAGGTGCTGTCTGATAAATGGCCATTAGTCACATGTGGCTATTGAATACATGATATGTAGTTAGTCCAAATGAGATATATTGTATGTGTAAAATACCCATCGAATTTCAATGCTTAATACACACACACCATACAAATTTAAAAATGTCATTAATAATTTTGATGTTACTTAGTGTAATAATAATATTTGGAAATACTGGGTTAAATAAAATTTACTTTTAACATTTACTTCACCTATTTTTTTATTTTACAATGTTTTCACATGGTTGCTAGAAAATTTTAAATTACATATGTGGCTTAAATTTCTAGCTCACATTTTATTTTTTTTGGAACAGTGAGTGCTGTGTTAGACAATCAAAGTATGTCACATTACAGTTTAAATCTGAAGTCATTGATATTATCTACCAAGTGCTTTATAAAACAAATTTCTTGTCCTGTTTTATTTATATCCTATCTAGTGGCCTAGTGCATGGATTTGTGCACATTGAAAGGAATTTAATTAGCAGAAATATTGTAATATTGCTATTTGCCCTTTCTCTGTAATGGAAGTGTCAACCAAATTCATGATCAATAATGACAGATTGAAACACATGCATGCGATTAGCGCCAGTGAGAGCTTTATGTGTAACGTGCATGCGCGAGTCAATGTTTATTTTTAAATTGCCAGTGCGTGCCATATGTACCACCCAGTCGTTCAGAGGGTCATATGTACGTATGGTTGGTCACTTAGCCTTTTATATATATAGACTAGAGGCCCGGTGCACAAAATTCATGCATGGGAGGGGGTGGGTCCCTCAGACCAGCCTGAACTCTCTTGCAATCTGGGACCCTTCGGGGGATGTCCGACTGCCAGTTTAGGCCCGATCCCACAGACATCCCTCTCGCAATCTGGGACTGCTGGCTCCTAACCACTTGCCTGCCTGCCTGATTTTGCCCGTAAAACTCAAGCTTCTTCTTTTTTAATTTTTTATTTTTATATCTCTTCTTTATTTTTTATGTTAAAATTCAAGCTTCTTGAGAACATGAGGCATTTAATATTATTTCATATTCCTTACAGAGAGCTAAGCATGGTAAACACAGCAAATACTTAATACTTACGGGCTTCTATACAAACACTTTCCAACCAGTAATGTTTTAATAGGCAGTCTCCAAAAACTTGAACTGGAAAACCTATAAGTAGAGTGCTCAGATTTCAGGCATCAGGTGCTATTAGCAGGATTTCTATCCCAATTAAACTCTAATTCTGAGCTCTCAACAGTCTGGACAAACTGCCCTTCACTATCTCCAAAGGTGGTTTTTTGTTTTGTTTTGTTTTGTTTTTTGTTTGTTTGGGTTTTTTTGTGTGATTCCAAATAGAGATTTATTTATTAAGAATTATTTAATGTTCGCATAAAAATCACCAATTGTTCCTCATTGGGTTTTTAACACACATGAACTCTTTGGGGGTCCCTCTATTCACCCCAACATTTTCAAAATACAGCTCTTGTCAGTGCCAGTTAACGCAACGAGGTGTTTCCTTGGGTCTCAGCATTGGGAGGGCTTGTGGTCTCCCCTCTGAGAGAACACACATGTTACGTAGTTTCTTAGGTGGGGTTGGCTATCCCTGGAGAAAATACTTATGCAGAAGAATGCAAATTCAGTCATCTGTGGTCAGTTACTCATACCTAATAGCTTTAAAATAAAGTCCCCTTGGTCAAGGTCATGAAAGGCTTGCTGGTTGTTTTCAACTATAAAAAATCTGTCTGGAAAAAGACAGTAGGAAAGAGCGGGGTCTATACTGACGTACTGTGACACTGGGCTGTGCAACCACAGGAGAGCACACAGCAGTCTGCTTAAAAAAAAAAAAAATCCTGTATAATTTCAAATCAGACTCCTCGTCGTCCTTACACAACCCGAAACATCACTGCACCAGATCCTCATTTTTAAAATGAGGTGTATGACAGAGCTCCCCCAGGGACATGCACCACATGGAGGGATGGGGCCAGAAAACCCTAGGACTTGACTTATTAGCAACATTAAGTTATTTTTATCACACTGAAATGAAGGCAGTCGGTCTGTGCCGCCATGAAAGTAAAGGTGATTCAGAAGTAGGTTGGTCATTTATTGCTCTGTTAGGATAGACTCCAAAAATGATTTTTCAGAAACCATCACTGTCCCCTGCAACCCAGCCAGACTCTGGGCCACTCTGGGGGACACAGGCCAAGGCAGCCTGCCAGCTTGCCTCACAGTGATCCTGGCTTGTCTGTTCCTGGGAGTGCCAGCCACTGGGCATGCCTACACCTTCTAGGTGAGCTCTGCGTTCATTTTGGTGTACATCTCGTAGATTATGTCAGTGGTGGTCGTTGGTGAACAAGAACAGGCGGACCTTCTCCAGGCACTCCTCCTCCATCATGTTTTGGCCCTTGGAAAGCGCTTTCAGGAAGTTGGACTTGTAGGGCATGGCATACAGCGCTGCCTGGAAGATCTTCTGTATGATCCAGCCATGGTACTTCTTGAGTGCCATCTTGTAGACCTTGGTGGCATTGACACCAATGAGGTTGGGGTGGCTCTTGTCCAGTTCCCTGGAACAGATTCTCTGCAAGAAGACCTAGGTGAAGCAGAGGCCCCTTTTCAGCCACATCAGCACCAGCGTGGCCCCCACTTTGGGTCACTCTACTCCATACATTTCCTTCTCCACCTCCAGGATGTTCTGCAGGGTCTTGAACTTGGCCAGGTCAGTGTTGTACATAGCTTTGATTTTCGTGATGTTACCACTTATGTCTGCCTTGATGGGCATAAACACTGGGGACCCAAGGCAATCAAAGAAGGTGGCAGGTGGGACCCTGCCTCCAGGAAGGGCCCGGTCTTGATCTGCTTATCTGTGGGCAGCACCTTCAGCAGGTGCTTGGCCAGCAGAGCCATTCGGATGAGTGGTGATGCCGTTTTCTAATTGGATCTTTCTCTTCCTTTCCCAGCACACTCCAAACCTACTCTGGACTGACCACCTAGCCTGCCATCAGGACCATGTTCTGCCCATTCGCCAGTCCCCATTTCCGCCCTACCGCCGCTACCAATCATTGGAGCCTGAGGGCCGGGAGGAGGGACCAAGAGGTCTGCCTTCCACCTGCCCACTAGTCTCTGCTGAGCCACTCACCGCAGTTCCTCTGTTAGCCATCCCCTAATCAATCAGAGCCTGAGGTCTGGGGGGGTGGGGGGAATGGACCAAGAGGTGCTCAATGCACCTCTTGGTGATTGGTCGTTTGGTCGTCACAGTTGTCACAGACACTGGCTTTTGATATATATAGATAGTTCACATAGAACTGATAAAGTTATCTCCTATGCATACATAAGCATATATACATATTTTACCCTCCTATTCAATGTTATATTATTAATATCCAGAATAGCATCTTGCTAATAACAGGTGCTCAGTCTATAACTGTTGACTGTATTTTGAAGCAATGTGTTTTTCCAGCACTAAACACAATTCCGAGTAGGAGAATCTGCTTCCCAGCCCTTTCAGAAATTCTAAGTCCCATAAATGAAATATTTGAAACAAAGTGGCATGTAAATGAAAAATAGAAGTTATGAAGCTTTTATAATAATATGAAAATTGGCAAATTTATGAATTCAACAGTGTATTAACTTATAATGTGAGCAACTTTGAAAATTTAAAATGCATTCAACCTTTAATATAAACAAGCATGGCTATAAAAATATTTTTGGAGCTTTCTATTCACTGTTGGTGATACCTCTCCTTCAAAAAAAAAAGTTCACTTGCCAGTGAGCATCTTCTATAAACAACAATAACTCAGATTTGCATTCCATCAAAAGCATTACGATAAATTAAGAAAATCATTAGAAAAGCTTAAATATTTTACATATTGCTTCACGGTGACTTCAAGTTTATGGGGTGTGTATATTTAAAACCACCCGCACAGTTTATGTCATGGGCAAAATAAAATTTTAAAGGTTATAAAAATCTTTAGATGCAAAGCTTAAAGAATTAAAAGAGGTGGAAATAAAATGAAGTTCTTGCAAGCCCCACCAGCTCAGAGGTCCACAGAAGGCCCAAGAAGTCTAAATGCAGGAGTCAGAGGTCTTGTCTGAGGCAGGAACTCTTGACTCACTGATGAATCTAATTGTCAACAACAACAAAAAATGTTTTTCAGAGGCCCTTAAAGCTTAAGATGCATTTGCTAGGAGTTTCTGAGAAATAGATAGAGGAAAAGACTTAATTTGCTCGGTGGGTCTGGAACCCCACTCCTTTTTTTTTATATGTATATATAAATATATTTTTACTGATTTCAGAGAGGAAGGGAGAGAGAGAGAGAAACATCTATATATAAAAACCCTTAATATGCAAAAAGACCAAATGGCAGAACAACTGAACAGAACAACTGGTTGCTATGATGTGTGCTGACCACCAGGGGGCATGCGCGGAACATGGCAGGCATCTGCTGCAGCAGGATGGTGGAGCAAGTGAGTGGGGGCACCAGACCAAGGTGGGTTGCCTGTCGCTGTCATTGGGGCGAGCCTCTTTTTTGCTCCTGCATGCCATGGTCCCACCCGGCACTCGCACCTGTTGCCGGTGCTGGCCCCACTCACACCCACTGCTGGAGCCTGGCCCAAGCCCCAATCACTCAGCACCCTCAGTGGGTGCAAGTGGCAGCTGCTGGCCCCAAACACCCCTCAGGGCTTCTTCCACCTCCCCCTGCTCCTGAGAGGCAATCAGGGCTGGTAGCTGCCTCTCACACCCACTGCCGGCAACAGCACCACTCACACCCACTGCCAGCGCCTGACATTGGTCCCAATTTCTCAGCGCCATCAGCGGGTACGAGCAGCAGCTGCTGGCCCTGATTGCCCCTGAGGATTTCTCCACCTCACCCTGCTCCTGAGGGGTGAGCGGGGCAGCAGCTGATGGTGCCGGCCCTGCTTGCACCCGCTGCTGGCGCCAGCCCCGATTGCTCTGCACCGCCAGTGGGTGTGAGCAGGACCAGCACTGTCAGCATGTGGGAATGGCCACAGCAGGAACAGGGCTGCCAGCAGACAGGGGATCAGGGGCCATGGAGGGAGGGGGCGAGCGGGGGCATGGAGGATGGGCCAAGACCTGCCCCTGTGCCCACCGCAGCTTCGCGGCCCACAGTTCCTTTCAAGGTGCACAAATTTGTGCACTGGGCCCCTAAGCATAATATGCAAATTGTCCCCTCGACCGGGAGTTTGACCACTCACTATGATGTGCGCTGACCATCAGGGGGCAGTGCAGAACATGGTGGGCGTTGGCAATGCTCTGCAACCTCTCTCCGGCTACCTGGGGTGGGAGTGACAGGGATGGAGGTGTGGTGAGAATGCGGGGTGCCCGCCAAGCTCACTATCACTCCCCCTGCTACCCTCCCCCGGGACGCCACGACTCACCATGGGCTCACGCCGGAGCTGGTCTGCCAAGCTTGTCAGGAGAGAGCGCGCTGCCCACCTAGCTTCCATGTGGTGCTGCTGGGCATCCCAGAGGCCATGCTGTGCCCTGGCCCACGGCATTCGGCTGCGCTCACCGCATCTCCCCGTGAGGACTCAGGCGCTGTGACTCAGGCAGAGACAGGGTGTGTGGAGGCCCAGGAGCCCAGGTGCTGCCCAGGGCCCAGATGTCAGCTGGGACCTGCCCTTCCACACCAGACACTCACACTTCGATCTCCGGCCAGACCTAGGGACCACACTCGTGCACAATTTCGTGCACCGGGCCTCTAGTCAATGATAAGAGTGAATCATTGATCGACCACCTCCTGCACGCCTCCTACTGGGGATGGAGCCTGCAACCTGCACTTGTGCCCTGACCTGGAATCAAACTGTGATCTCCTGGTTCATAGGTTGATGAACCTGCTCCATAATTACTACCAGGGTGTACTCAGGCAAACATCCTTCAAAGCCTGGGTTTCCTTATCTAAAAAGTATATTATAATTTTCCCTCTAACATAGATTTCTGTGAGCTCATTTGAATGAAGCTCTAAATACAGTGTCTGTAACAAATACCACAGACTTGATGTCTTGACTCAAGAGCATTTAGTGCTGGAGACCTAAGGTCTGAAATTCAGCTGCTGCAGGGCCATGCTCAATTTGAAGGGTCTAGCAAAGAATCCTCCCTTGCCTCTCCCTGGCTTCTGGTGGCTCTCTCAACACATAGTGTTGCTTCACTTGTAGCTGCCTCACTGCAAAGTCTGTCTTCACATGGCATTCTTTCCCACATGTTATCTCTGTCCTTCAAGGACACCAGTCACTGGATATAGGGCCCACTCTAATGCAGCCTAACTCATCTTTTCTAAATACATCTACAAAGACCCTATTTTCAAATAAGACCATATTTTGATGTTTTTGGTGGACATAAATTTTGGATGGGCACTATTTAACCCACTACATATATTTAACTAATTCTAAGGTTCACGTAGCTTTAAGTAAAATAAGAAAAAGGTCAAAAAACAATAGAGTATAAAAGAGATAGCCACTCTTATATACTGTCTTCTTGTACATTCATGCAATGTCTAATTTGAACTGTAGCGCAAAAATATTCCTTTTTAATTTCCCAAATTAGACTTTAAGAGATTTTTCTACTAAAGATTTCTGTTGGTTTGTGTGTTTTTTAGGTTTTACATAGACTAGCCATATCTCATCAATCTGTCACTTACCTCCTGTCACTAAGTCTTAGCCTTTTTTCTCTACATCTCTCATATCCATTTTTCTTTCTTCTAATTCTACCAAAACTTAACACCTCACACAAACATGAATATAATCACTGTCAAAGCAATACCTGCCTCAAGACTTCTGAATCATGGTATAAACCACTAGAGATTAATTTCTCAACTTTTTATTCACCTTTTCACATATTCACTAAACCATCAGTGATGGTTCCCCATTTCTTTGAGGTAGAATCTAAGCTCCACAAACCAGATGCAAACACTTTTATGATCTGACCTGACTCACCCAAATATACTTTCTTTTACAACTAAATGGAAAAATATCATCTCCAGGAAGTCTGAGTTTATTGTGTCTGATGTCCGCCTTCACTTCTTGATTGCAAGGGAAAGTAATTACAGAAATACCTTCTCGGCCACATCAAAAAATGTCCAGAAATATTCTGCCTTCATCTCCAAAGGAACTTTTAACCAATATTCTAAAGTTGAAAGGATTTGTAAATGTACCAGAATGCATTATCTGAGTGAAAGATAAAGATGTTGAATACATATTTGTTGTGGATTGGGCCCCACAGCACATGCACAGTATTGATGCTCTTGTGGAGACAAAGAAGTGAAAGTGAGTCAGGCAAAATCTCTCAGATGAAAGGTTAGAAATTAGCTTTTGCCAAAGTGAATTTCAATTAAAAGAAGAATATTCATTTGGAAATATCCTGCAGATGGTGAAAGGAAAGCCCGGACTGTGTCAATATCATTTCTAGGAAATCGGTTAGGATGCTAAAGGGGAAAAATACTCTAGCATTTAAATAGATCAGTCACAAGCATACATGGAAGATATAGGTGGGATTTAATTATTTTAATGAGTAGTATTACAAGATGTGTTTGATGAAAGTTCTTCTATTTTTTTTTTTTTAATATTTGGGGAAAAGGTATTGGTCTGCAAAGAAAAATATGTCTGTCCTGGGAGGTCAGCTCTGTGCAATACATAAGATTTCTGGGGATGGGCATTTAAGCTTGCCATTTGACCACTGACATGATCCCATGATACACTTATGGTACTCAGATTTTTCTATGCCCTAATCAGCACTCCTGCTGTTTTCACTGTTGCTTTCTCTTTTCAGACATAGATATGTGTTTCCTGGGAGTTAAGGAACCATAAAAAATCAAACAGCCCTGACCATTGCAGCTTGGTTGTTTGGAGCATCATACTATACACCAGGAGGTAGCAGATTCAATTCCTGATCAGGGTGCATAACCCGGTTCTGGATTTGATCCCCCGTAGGCTGTGTGCAGGAGGCAACAAATTGATGTTCTCTCTCACATTGCTGTTTCTCTTTCTCTCTCTCTGTTTCCCTTTCTCTCTCTCTGTTTCCCTTTCTCTCTCTAAAAATCAATATGAAATATTAAAAATCAAACAAATCCTAATTCTGTTTTCAACTAAGAGATACTGAGTAGAAAAGTTATGCTTAAAGTTTCTTTGTCTTTCTCTCCCTCTCTTTCTCACCTTCTTTTTCTCCCCTGATAAACCACCAGTAACTTCTGATCTTCTTATTTTTTTTTAATAAGAAAATATAAAGTGAGCTGCTTCTGAAGCAAAGAACATAACTTTTATTATCCCTATTCCCTGTTACTTACTGTTATTAATTTTAAACTTTTGTTGCATTTTTCAGGTAATAAAAAAAGCAATAAAGTAGTCCTTTAGTACAAACTGTACAACACTTGTGGTTTGCTTTAAAAATCAAACATACTTTGTAAAGGAAGGTAAAACTATCTATAGCTCCCAAGGTAAACTAAATTAGTTATGAACCAAAATGGAGAAAAACATTCTTTATTTATTGAACAAATATTTGAGAGCTTGCTATGAACAAGGTATAGAGCAAGATGAAAGCCACAAGCCATTTATACCATTGCTGTATCCTCCCAAACTGCAAATGAAGCTCAGAATCTACATATATATATATATATATATGCATATATATATATGGCTAATATGCAAAGTGTCCCCTTGGGAGTTCGACTAGGAGACCAGGAGTTCGATCACTTGCTATGATGTGGGCTGGCCACCAGGGGGCAGACACTCAACGCAGGAGCTGCCCCCTGGAGGTCAGTGCGCTCCTACAGACAACCTCCTATGGCCAACCAACCTCCCATGGTCCCTACCCCAGGCCAGCCGCAATAACCCTCATTGGGACTGGGCGAGATGGCCCCTATCAGCCCTGATCACCAGCCAGGCCAAGGGACAAATTCGTGCACCGGGCCTCTAGTATTATATAAGACTCCATCTTAGCAGACTGGAGGATAAAAGATTCTCCTGCTGTACTTGAAGAAATTAAAGGGCATACTCTAAACTGTCTGTGGATAAGGTCACATGGCAAGGAATGGGAGGCAGCTTCTAGGAAATGAAAATGATCCTTATCCAAAAGCCAGCAAATAAGTGGGGACCTCAGTCTCACAACTGAATGCTGCCCATAATCAGAGGAGCTCCAAGTTGGATCTTTCCCCAGTGGAACCTACATTTCCATCTAACACCTGGACTGTAACCCAATGGAATCCTGAAAAAGAGAGCTTAGCTCATCTGAACCCAGACTTCTACAGCATTGAACCTGACATCGGGAATGCCTGTTGTTTTATGTTGCTGAATTTCACAGGATTAACTATGAGCCATAGGAAACTAACACAGTACCTATTTATTGTCTGTATATTGAGGCCTTTAACCCTTAAACTGATCAAATAAATTAAGGAGTATTTGGGGGAGGGAGTCTACTTTTAATAATAGAAACTAACATTTTTTAGCTATGCATTGTTGAAGACCTTTGTATGTATTACAGTAATTAGACTTCTAAACTTTGGAGAACTTCAAGCTTCAGTCCTTGGCACTTTCTTTCCTATTCTAGACCAGTATTTTTCAATCTGAGGAACGTGTAGAAACTTCGGGTTTTTGAACAACAACAAAAAGAAAAGCAGAGACAAAAAAAAATGTAGTAAGATAAAATTACATGAAGTAGTACATCCTTTCCAGTGTGTAGGTTGTGTATATTTGTGATGTAAAATATTATTTTAAGTGTGGATAGTGGCCAAAAACATTGAGAAAAACAGCCCTAGGTGATGTTATCTTGTTTCATAGTATTAAAAAGTATCTATACTAGGATGGAGTCATTTTAGGTCAATTCTCTATCTCTAGACTGTACCATTTCTCAGAACCACATGTATATGGGCAAATTTAACAAAAGAGCCAAAAACACACATTCGAGAAAAGAAAGCCTCCTTAATAAATGGTGCTGGGGAAATTGGAAAGCTACATGCAAAAGGATGAATATAGATTACAGTTTTCCCCATGTACAAAAATTAATTAAAAGTGGATCAAAGACCTAAATATAAGATCTGAAGTGATAAATTACATAGAAGAAAACATAAGTACAAGACTTATGGATCTTTGCCGAACAGGACATTTTATGAATTTGACTCCAAAGGCAAGGGAAGCAAAGGTAACAATAAATGAATGGGACTATATCAAACTAAAACGCTTCTGCAGAGCAAAAGAAGCAATCAACAAAACAGAAAGGCAACCAAACCAATGGGGGATGATATTTGCATACAGCTCCGACAAGGAGTTCATATCCAAAATATATAGAGTTCATACAACTCAAGACCAAATAAATCAATTAAAAAATAGGTAGAGGATCTGAACAAACACGTCTCCCAAGAATACATACAAATGATACATGAAAAGATGCTCAACTCCACTAGCTATTAGGAAAATACAAATTAAAACTGCAATGAGATACCACCTCACACCTGTTATAATGGCTATTATTAATAAGACAGGTAATAACAAGTGTTGGAGAGGATGTCAAGAAAAGGAACCCTCATTCACTACTGGTGGGAATATAAACTGGTACAGACACTATGGAAAACTACATAATGGTTCCTCAACAAATTAAGAATAGAGTTACCATGTAACCCTCTATTGGGTACCTACCCAAAAAACTTGAAAACGTTTATTTGCAAAGATATATATACCCCTATGTTCATTATTCATGGTGGCCAAGACATGGAGATAATCAGTGTCCTTCAATAGAGAATGATGGATAAAGCAGATGAAGTACATACATACTATGGAATACTGCTCAGCCATAAGAAAATATGAAATACTGCTATTTGCCACAACATAAATGGACCTTAAGAATATTATGCTAAGCAAAACAACTTAGAATCATATGATTTCACCCATATGTGGGATATAACAGCTAATAGCTTTATGATTTCACTCATATGTGGGATATAAAACTGAGACTCCTAGACACAGACAATAGTATAGTGGTTACCAGAGAAAAAGAAGGGGTAGTAAGGGTAAAGGGGGTCAAATATAAGATGAAGATGATTTGACTTTGGGTGATAGGCACAGAATGCAATATGCAGATGATTTATCATAGAAATATACACTTAAAACCTATATGATCTGATTAAGTATTGCTATTGCAACTAATTTAATTTTAAAAGTTTCAAGTATACTTCTCAGCGTATTTTGGTGCTTATTAAAATTTTTACTTAATTATTTTACATCTTACCTCCTATTTTAGAAACAATTTTGCATTATGGAATTATAACTGAGTGGGATCATATAAGCAGGCAATGAATCTATTACTCAGGATCGTCATTGACTTAAATCTGGCATGCAAGGATCATATCTACATGCAACTTCTAGCCAGAGTCATTGATTTCTACAGTTGAGAACTTTTTTTTAAAAAATATATATTTTATTGATTTTTTACAGAGAGGAAGGGAGAGGGATAGAGAGCTAGAAACATCGATGAGAGAGAAACATCGATCAGCTGCCTCCTGCACACTCCCTACTGGGGATGTGCCCGCAACCAAGGTACATGCCCTTGACCAGAATCGAACCTGGGACCCTTCAGTCCGCAGGCCGACGCTCAATCCCCTGAGCCAAACCGGTCAGGGCTGTTTGTTTCTTTTTAATGTACTAAATAATTATATAGGTTGAGAACTTTTAGGAATTTATGTATCATGCAGTCTAAAGCAGTGTTTTACAAACTGAGACCCATTCATGGATTGTGAAATCAACTTAATTATTTATGACCAGCATATCTTTTTCATGAAATAGTAAAGAATGGAAAATAGAGTCCATTGTTTGTATGAAGAGCATTATTCTGTAAAACATTTTTTCCCTGTTTTTAACATACATTGTGTATACTGTGTCACCATGTAAAATAGGTTACATACTATGGATCATAGTCTAAAGAGTTAGGAAGCCACTGGTCAAAAGCTGTTACAGCAAGCTGCAACCAAGACCTCTGGTTTCCTACCTCTCATGTCCTACCCATACAGTCTGGCTTTATATACATTTTTTGTTGTTGTTGTTGTTGTTGTAAAAATGGAAATGAGAAACTATTAAGTCAATGAACTTCCTTTAAAATACCATACTATCTCAAAAAATAAAAACTATTGATCTTTATTCTTTTTCATAACATTTTCAAGTCCGGCAGAAGGCAAAATAATAATTACAATTTTACTGTAGACCAGATTATATAAAATTCTATTAAAGAGCAAAGTTCACTCTCCAAGGCCACTAAATCTAAGGATTGCATCATCATACCGAATTGTGTGACTGAAATTTCTCTTTTTAGATGTTTCTTTAATGAACTTCTTATGAAACTGCAGTAAAAGGATGAACTTAGAAGCAGTTAAAAGCCATATACTAAAGCTGGAGTCACTTAAATGTAACTTGTAATGATTGCTGTAGGCAAAATCAAATAGTAGAAATGAATTCAGGTGCTGGGATAAAGGCATAGTTTCATTGATTAATGTGTCAGAATAGACAGTCCGAGGCAGTCCCCTACTTTCCGTGCATTCAATGTGTTGCTATGATATCTTCATAAAGCTACATGAAAATCATTCACCTTGGACAGTAGGCAATAAATGAGTACAGAAGAATGGAAAAATCCTAATTAAAAGGGCAACTTATCAAATAATAATCTAAGCTACATTGTACTTCAATTCACCCTGATTGCAGCGTTCTCACTTGGATTTAAGGATACATTTGGCTCCCAGCAACAGTAAAGCTCATTACAATCATCATTAAAATAGCACTTTTCTCAAGCCAGCAGCAGTTGGGTGTCTTGTTGAAGCTGTGCATTCAGCTGCCCTAGGAGTATCAGGCAGGGAGTCAAGTGATCCCTTGGGATAAACCTGAATGGGCTCTGATGAGCTCCAAAGGGGTATGATCCTAGGGCATTCTGGAGGCAAAGGCACTGCTGCCTCTTACTTGCTATATATTAACAGCACTAAGGCTGCTATAAGAGAGGAATTGAAGTTTTAATAGCCATTTTCTTCCAGATAATATATATATATTAGAGGCCTGGTGCACAAATTCGTACACCAGTGGAGGCCCTTGGCCTGGCCTGTGGGATTGGGCTGAAACTGGCTCTTCAACATCCCCTGAGGGGTCCTGGATTGCGAGAAAGCATAGGCCAGGCTGAGGGACCCCACCGGTGTACGATTAAGGTCAGGGAGGGGCCATGGGAGGGCTCCAGTGCATGTCCGGCCTGTCTAGCTCAGACCAGATCGGCTGAACCCCAGCAGCAAGCTAACCCTACTGGTCAGAATGCCTGCCCCCTAGTGGTCAGTGCACGTCACAGCGAACGGTTGAGCGGCCTTAGCATATCATTAACATAATACGCTTTGATTGGTTGAACAGATGACTGGACGACCAGACACTTAGCATATTATGTTTTTATTATATAGGATGGTGCTTCAAATTGAAATGCTGACATTATGTATATATGGTATATATAACACATAAATAAAAAAATCAACCTATTGACAAGCACTCATGTATGTAGGTAAAATGAATTTGTGACCAATATTTCCAGAAAATGAAAAATGTTCTAGTTAAATTCAGAAATTAGAAATGTCTATAAAGATTAATTTCTTTAAATCCCTTATTGTCTCGACCAGCTCTTATTTATAGCCAATTTTGACAGAAAACCAATAAAGTTGTCAGCTCACTCAATTTGTTTTGTGAAATAACTCAAAGCTTTTTATATTAATGATAGAATTGTTTTATAAATATCTTTGGCTATTGCAAATATGCCTATTAGACACTATTAAAATCATCCAAATACTTTTTAAAAACAACTTACTACTCTTTTATTTAAATGTGTTATTTGTTTTTTTTTGTTCAGCAAAAGTTGAAAAATATTCATCAAAATCTAAATAAATGACTAAATTTTTAAAAATAAATCTGAAACCTTGTTTTTCAAATATGTGACATAAAATTGTAAACAGAACAAGAAATTTGTTTTTCATTTAAACTACCAACCAAAGCAATATGTTGAATAATTTATATATTCTTAACTAATAAAGTTTCTATGTAAGCAATTTAATTTTTTCTCAGCAATGTAATACCAGGAAGTATAATTGAATTTCTCTTTCTGTTCAATGGGCAGAAAATGCAGAGAAAACTGAAGTCAAATTTGTATTAAAAGAAAAACTTTTTTCCTGACACAGAGGAATAGCTCACCTAGTCCCTTTCTGCTGCCTTTATTCTGAAATAGGGCTAAACAAGACCCTTACATGATAAAGCTCTTTAATAAGTGAGATGAGTCACTAAGAAAACAATTCATTGCATATATTATTCCACTTAAGGAACAAGGAAAAAAAGAAGAGGCATGTTTTTGTTTATTCTCTTAATTTTGGAACCATGGACTTAACAACAAATTTCAAGTAGAAATATTCTTTTTGATAATTCTGGAACTGGATAGGAACAATGCTTACATCAAGATTATCAAACATGAGTAGCATAAGTTCTTATTAGGGAAAAATACGTCACAGTGTCCAGGTTTATACTCAGGAAGTCAAGTTAAAATGGGTATGAAATAATCATTTTAAGATGTGAGGCAACATCAAGTCCTCTTGATTCCTCCTGAATAGAATCCATCCACTTCTTTCTACCTCTGTTGCCATGGCCTTTGAGAGTGATGGGACTACTGTGAACTCCTGGCTGAATTTTAGGCAGGGCCTCCAAAGTGGTTGCCTTTCCAGAAAATGGCTTTCTTTCATCTGTTCACTCTGTTATACCAAAAGGAAGAAAAGAGTAATTTTTTAAAGCTTTAAGTCTCATCATGTGAATACTCTAAGTAATCTCTAGCAGTCTAACCTTCCTAACACTCAGGACAAAAATCCTTCTATCTTACCCCTACTCACCTTCCTCCTCATTTTCTACCAAATTGTTCCACTCCCCTCAGCCTACTCCCACATTTTTCTCCATCAATACTAGACTATTTGAACTTTCCCAAAAGTATTCTGAGTACATGCAGTTCCCTCAACTTTTGATAATCTTCCGTTTCTTCTCAGCTTAAATATCATTTTTCTCAGGATCCAGTTCACAGATCTTTTTCTCCAGAAGGACATCCATCATTCCCGGAAATGAATGGGTTCATTACTCTTTGTCTAACAGGGACCTATCACTACTACTACCCACTGCAAAACAAGTATCATACTGTACTGTAAGAACCTGTTTACTCTTTAGTCTCCTCCAATTGACTTGCCATCTGCTGGAGACCAAGAACAGCATCTTTCTTACCACCTCTATGAGCCTAAGTATGAACATAATATAATCTATATATGTAAAAGGCCAATATGCAGTGTATCCTCAGGAGTTCAACCAGGAGACCAGGAGTTCAACTGCTCACTATGACATGCGCTGACGACCAGGTGGGCAGTGCAGAATGAAGGAAGGACCCAGCTGGCAGCCAGAAGGCCCCAATTGGTGCTGATCACCGGCCAGGCCTACAGACCCTACCCATTCATGAATTTCGTGCACTGGGCCTCTAGTAAGAGTTATAATTATGACATGCAAACATGATGTCAAGCACAATTCTAAGCCCTTTACCTGTATTAGTCCAAATAATCTCATGACTATTTTATAGACACTATCATTGGCCTTTTTTTTTTTCAGACCAGAAAAATCAAGAAATGATAAACCTGAAGGGGCTCTGATGAGCTCCAAAGGGGTGCAATCCTATGGTGTTCTAGGGTTGTAGCTCTCAGAGATGGAAATAAATCCTGAATACTAAGTAATATGACCCCAGAGCCCATTTTCTTTCTTTGTTTTTTTTTAATTTTATTTTTCAATTCTAGTTTACATTTAATATTATTTGATATTAGTTTCAGATGTACAGTATACAGAGCCCATTTTCTTAAATGCCACTCTTTCAAAGTTCTTAACAAAGATTTTATAAATGAGTGAATGAAAGTTTATATACTTAGAGTTATCAACTCTTGCATTTCCACTTCTAAGACAGTCTCAGCTGAGCTGTCAATATAACATGAAAAACACAAATGTTTTCAAAAGATATCGTTATAACCAATCATTATAACCAATGTAATGCTGTAATCTGAATCTTAATGTTAATAGCTCCAAAGACATTATTATCTAATAATGTTGAATAGCAACTATATTTCCATTATCTTTGTATTCAAACATTCAACCCTCCTTTCCTTAGTTTAGCTGTCGCTTCATTTTTCTCCTTTAACTTTGTATTCTTGACCATTTTGAACTTGGTAGAAGAGAGCAAACAATAAAAAGCATAACTCTTTAGGAATAAAGCCATATATAAAGTATCACTTATTCATTTTTATAATAGCTAACAGGTCCATATGCTTTATGGAAAATAAGCTAAATAATAAAATAATTTACATAATAGCTACTGCTGGTAGTTAACATCTATTGAGTACAGATAGGTACAAAGCACTAATCTAAATACTTTGCATATATTATCCCACTTAATTCCCAGTAGAATCCTGTTTCATCAATAATCCCAACTTAAAGATGTCAAGTACAGAAAGGTCAAGTAACTGTTCAAAGTCAGCCATATAGCAGCAGGTGGTGAAGTTGAGATTCAATGCTAGAAAATCTGACTGCAGTCTACAGGATTATTATAACTTTAAAAATGAAAGTAAGTCACAATATTTTTTCAAAATTAAAGGAGGGCAAGCCCCAAACCTGCAGATATAAAGCTAACATTCATGCCGTCCTTTTCCTTAACTGTTCTCCTCTTCAATTGCAGGAACTCATTAGCACTTTGCTCCCCTCGGATAAAATATAAACTTGGTTTTAAAACAAATAAAAACTAAGTTATAAAGTCATTTGTCTCTGTTATTTGTAAACCCAACCAGAGGGAACATTTTATTGAGTTAAGAGAACACTAATAATGTATCTATTTTCTTATTTTTTGCTTCTTGGGGACCTATCCCTATTCTCTATTCTGATTCCACATTATCACAGAGTGCTCAATGATGTTGGGACAGCTATTTTTTGGAAAGCTTCATTTCAGCCTCTGAGTAATACAAAGAAAGATATTTTGGTGTCAGCCTAGAATTATAAAAGTGCAACCTTGTTTAAAGTAATAGTTCATTTGAAATCAAAAACTAATTGTATTACATGATGAATGGTCTCTTGGAATTCTATTTGCCTCTTTGTCTTTAAGTTTATTTGTCTCGAACCTGGCTGTTACCAGGTATCTTGCTGTCTCTTCCTCCAAGTCAGACTTTCTCTTTCCATATGACTTTTTTCTTGCTATTTTATATGTCTCTCCACCCTTGCCAGCCTATTCTAAATTGTTAAAATTAATTATTTAACATACAGTATATTCCTCATCTTAACTTTAAAAATTTGAATTTTAATACCTCATGTTTAAAAAAATACACAATTCATTCATTTATTTAAAAAGATATTGCTTCATCCTTACTTGTAGGATTGGTGGTATTCAATAATTAGTAATAGTAGTAATAATAACAGCGCTAATGGCTACTATTCTAAGAGTAGCCATTAGCGCTGTTATGGGCTAGGCACAATTTGATGTGAGTACTTTCCATGTATTAACTTATTTAATATTAGTGTTACATACTCCTAGGAATTAAATTCAATTATTATCCTTATTTTACAGTGAGAACCTAAGGTTCAAAAGAGTAAAACAACTTGTTCAAGGTCACATAAGTAGTAGAGTGTCTAGCTTAGGCTTTGAAATTCAACAGACATGGGTTTGAATATCTCTTTCTCCGTACTGGCAAGCATATCACCTTCTCTAAATGTCAGTTTCTTCATCTGGAAATCCAAATATAATACCTACATCACTGTTAGAAGTGAAATAACAAACAAAAATCACTCAACACAGTGGCTACCATGCCTTATGTATTATTATTAAGACAGCTATAGAAGTATACACTTCCTGATCTGTATTCAATTTGCTTTTCAAAGCTTCCTGAAAGCAGGAACCAAAAAACACACTGTGGTTCTGACCAGATACCAGATTTGAAAATAGTGTGATGTGTATTTCTCTGTGCCTTCAGTTTTCTATTGCTCACTCTCTGGCCCGTTCAGAGATTAGCCTTGGTCTCGGTGACACTCTAAACCTGGAATAAGTACTGTCCCTCCTTCAGGGAAATGTAAAGGACTATTGCTCAGTATGTTGGGTAGCATCCAGACAGCCTCGTTGCCAGTCAGATTCTAGGCTCTAGCCTTACCTCCTTGGGTAGCTAGGCTGCCATTGCATGGAATTCAATGTCACCCTGCTAGATCATTTCTATTAACAATAACAAGTATACATAGCCACCATACTAGTGGGTGCCCCTAAGAGCAGGTAAAGGTTAAAAGAGATTGGGAGAACCCCTCTCCCCTGCAGCCAAAAGACAAGTCCTTAAGCCTTCGTTTTTCTTTTAGCCTTTTGGCGGACCTGAACCTAGAAATATTAAAAGAACGAGCTTTGCTGCCTTCATGGATTAGCAAAGGAAATAGAGATAACCTGCAGTGAGGGGTAGCTTTAGCAGCTTGTGTTTCACTGGGGGACTTCTTTTCTTCATGCTCCATGTTTCAACTTGGGAGATTGCCCTTTGCATCCCTGACCTGAAAAGGAAGTTACACTCTGATTTTTCTCACCGGAAACAAACTAGCTAGCCTACTGTTGGCTCTTAGCCAGAAAGCATCTACATTATTATATTTGTGACATATGATCCCAAATCATTTAAATCCAAAAACATGGCCATAATGAAGTCAAGAAAGCTAGGTAGGTACCTATCATAAAATTAGTACTATTATCCCTCCTAAGAATGTTTGTATCTCTTGATTTTATGTTTTTCTTGTTTCCCCAATTTAAAATATGGCAATCAATGGAACTCTTTGTCTGTTTGGATAAATAGTGAAATATAAATTATAATATGGGTTCTAGAGGCTCAAACTCATACCAGATACTCAAATCTTGCCCATGAAAGTGTTTCATTTCACTGGCACAGAACTTAAAAAATAGTTCTGACTTGAAGCACTTTAAGAGATGCATGCAATGCATTCCCAGGCCTCTGCATGAACCACAGTCTTTGTTTTCTTACAGAACAAACAATTTACTCTCTCATGGTACTTAGCTGGTTCTTGTTATGCTTTTGAGTTTGCTAAGCCTCTATTAGAAGATTCCAAGAGTCTGACTCCAAAGTATGTCAGGTAAAACCTGATTGTTAAAATATCCTAAGCTAACAAAAAAATTTATAGATGCAATTAAAATTTTAATTATTAATGTTTCTTTAATTTAACACAAACATTGCATTTGTGTGCAGTAGGGCATGCTAAATCATTGCAGGCAGACTTAGACAATCTTCATAAACCAAGTTATAGAAAATGAAATTATTTTCGAGCAATATGACATTTTATTATGTAAAATTTGTAAAAAACTCAGAAACACTGCATTTAAAACTTAGTTTAGTTATTTAAATGCTGAAAAATTAGACTTCCTAGACAATTAAGTAAGAAACAAATGCATGAATCTTGGGAAATCCATGCAAGGTTTTGTTTGTTTGTTTGTTTTTAATAGTAGAAATACAGCTAACACTAGATTGTTAAATGAAATATTAAGCTTGGTAGTGAGAGATTCTAGAATCTACAGTTTCAAAGACATCAAGAAAGGAAAGCTGGGAATCTTGTTTGTTCTTTCCTATTTTATGTAAGGCTAATATTTTCTACTATATCTTTTGGTATGTTTATTTTAATTTTCTTACAGTATCAGTTTAAATATATATTCATTCATTAAATATTTAAAAAATGTATAGTTGCGTCTATGAACTTCATATTTAGAGATATGTCCATCACGAGTTTGGCATGGCATGAAAGCAAAATTAATGTAAGATGGACAAATATTTTAAAATTAACACCTAAGTATGGCATTTAGTATTTATACCTTTAGAGTCTACCATATGGTCTGAGATTTAAAAATATTACAAAAGTAGTGAAAACACACAAAGTTTCTACCCCAGAGAAACCAATTTAGTGCATATGCTTCTAATGTTTCTTATAATTTTCTACATATGCACATGTGCACATTATACAGGATTAGTATTGGTTTTTTTAGAAAAATACCTAGACTTGTGCATACACTATGGCTGTAGTTTGTTTTTTTTTTAATTTCTTTATTGATTAAGGTATTACATATGTGTCCCTATCTCCCCATTACCCTCCCAACCTCCCGACTCATGCCCTCACCCCCCTGTTGTATGTGTCCATTGGTTAGGCTTATATGCATGCATACAAGTCCTTTGGTGGATCTCCCCCCCTTACCCCCACCCTCCCCTACTTTCCCTCTGAGGTTTGACATTCTGATAGCTGTAGATTTGCTTGTGCTTAAATTATATCTGATACATGGAAACTAGATTTCTCAGGAACCACATGCTCTATAAATACATTAAAAAGAAACAATACCACAACACAACAGGACTCACATTATTGAGAACCTTATTTTAAAAACAAAATTAATACACTGAATAATGCATTGGTTTAAATATAAAATTTTATTTTTTTTCTTAAAGTGTATATAATTTAAAGTCAGTGTATTAGACATTATTATCATTGAGATATTTATGCTCTTACCTAATTGACATCTCTGAAATATCTTCAATGCTCATATATGATAATTAACAGCCCTGGACCCAGGTGAGGAGGACCCTTGGGTCCTGTACTGTACATGGTTTTACTATATGGCTTGCTGCCTTCCTGCACTCCATGGGGGTGGGGGGGAGGGGCAAGGAATCTGCAGAGCCAAATGGATGGGTCCACGTGCAGTTCACAGTAACTTTCCTAGACCATTCTCCAGGTACATAAGACTCTGACTTCCTGCCCTATGGTTCTGAGCCCAATCCAGGGTCTGTGCAGGCCTCCTTCCTAGTCCATCCCCCTGAAAGAAGAATACTGTTTATCCCTAAACCTAGACCAAAAAGTTGGCAAGATATAGTTTTTTGGGGGATGGGAAGTGGTATTGAGGGACTCAGTAGTATGACTCACTAGAGGCAGAGTACAAAATCCTTTGTGCTGCAGGTCTGAGCAGGAAAAGAAAGGCAATGGATCAGGTAATAAATGAAGCCAAACTTGGATGTGAAAGTCCAAGAGTTGAAGAATTCTCTACTCAAACCTTGGCTTCTAGGCCATTATAAAAGTCTATTTATCAAGGTATGAGAAAAGAACATATTGAAGAGTTTAACTTTCACATTTTATAATTTTTACTAGAATCCTGATGCATGAAATTTGTTCAAGAGTAGGCCTTCCTTCCCCTCTCTGCAGGCACCAGCTTCCCTTTGGCACATGGGACCCGGGCTTCCCCCTGGCTGCTAGCAGGCACCCGGGACCCAGGCTTCCCTCGCAGCCCCAGCTTCGTCCCAAAGGTCATCCAGAAGGACGTCCAATCTAATTAGCATATTACGCTTTTATTATTATAGGTTATATATTTGCCAACACCCCACAAAGCCTCAGGGGCAGGACTGTATGTATATGATCAGTACTCTTAACCTCAGTGTAAAACTGTGACAATCAAAATATAATTTCTTATATAATTGCTAATATAAATTCAATCTGACTGTAAGGAGCTTCACCTGTCACTGTTAATTAAAACTGCGCTTTGTCACCTGTGATGATCCATTTATTGCAGTAAAAGGAGTTAATTTTTGGACCAGAAACAAATTACAAGTAATTGCCAGGGCTGTTTTATTTCTAAGGATAGGTAGCAAAATCGCCTTAATACTCAACAACAGTGAGGTGATTTCTCAGTGTCACCACATCCCGATCTCACAGTCCACTGGGTTTAGCATTGGCAGCAGGCATGCTCTAATTTTTCAGTTTCTTAATTAGATTTAGCCATTAATTTAACTATTCTATCATACAGGAAAGTGAGTATAACCCTATTTGTGAGTTTATTTTTCTTCCTGCTTTTACTAAACAACCTCTGATGGATGCATATGGTCATAACATTTACATCTGGAATTCTATTATCCCTTCATGTACTTAACATTCAGACCATTGGTTACACATTAGGAGAGGGAGAGTAGGTCTTTTAATTTACTTTCTACTCACATAAAAATTCACATCTTCACTGTAATAATATTTATGTTTACAGAAAAACATGTAAAAGACACTTGTCAAATTCTCTTGCTTATTTTTCGTTACTGCTTTGTGATGTATACTGTTATAACCTTCATTTCACAGATGAATTCAACTGAGGATCATCCTATCTAATAAAAGAGTAATATGCAAATTGACCATCACTCCAACACACAAGATGGCTGTCCCCATGTGGTCAAAGATCCTGCCCCCATGTGGACACAAGATGGCTGCGACAAGACGGCCAGCAGGGGAGGGCAGTTGGGGGTGATCAAGCCTGCAGAGGAGGGCAGTTAGGGGTGACCAGGCCAGCAGAGGAGGGAAGTTGGGGATGACCAGGTCTGCAGGAAAGGGTAGTTGGGGGGGGAGCCAGGACTGCAGGGGAGAGCAGTTGGGGGGCACCAGGCCTGCAGAGGGAAGTTGAGGGTGACCAGGCCTGTAGGGGAGGAAAGTTGTGGGGGACCCAGGCATGCAGGGGAGATCCATTTGGGGGGACCAGGTCTGCAGGGGAGGGCAGTTAGGGGTGACCAGGCTGGCAGAGGAGGGAAGTTGGGGGCAACCAGGCTTGCAGGGAAGGGCATTTGGGGAGGACGCAGGTCTGCAGGGGAGGGCAGTTGGGGGGCACTAGGCCTGAAGGAGAGGGAAGTTGGGGGCGACCAGGCCTGCAGGGGAGGGCAGTTGGGGGGGACCCAGGCCTGCAAGGGAGGGCAGTTGGGGGGAACCAGGCCAGCAGGGGAGGGCAGTTAGGGGTGACCAGGCTGGCAGGGGAGCAGTTAGGCATCAATCAGCCTGGCAGGGGAGTGGTTAGGGGTGATCAGGCTGGCATGCAGAAGTGGTTAGGGGCAATAAGGAAGGCAGACAGGCAAGCAGTTGGTAGCCAACAGTCCTGGATTGTGAGAGGGATGTCCGACTGTCCGTTTAGGCCCAATACTATCAGGATTAGCAGCTGGACATCCCTTGAGGGGTCCCAGATTGGAGAGGGTTTGGGCTGGGCTGAGGGACACACACCCCCTTGCACGAATTTCATGCACTGGGCCTCTAGTCTATATATATATATATATATAAAAGCCTTAGCCAGGGGTCCTCAAACTTTTTAAACAGGGGGCCAGTTCACTGTCCCTCAGACGGTTGGAGGGCCGCACTATAATTTAAAAAAAAAAAACTATGAACAAATTCCTATGCGCACTGCGGGCCCGGGACGAGTCAGCCGCTAAACAGGACAGGCAGCAGCACCCACCGGGCCGGATAAATGTCCTCGGCGGGCTGCATGTGGCCCACGGGCCGTAGTTTGAGGACGCCTGGCCTAAGCGACCAAACGAGCGAATGACCGGTTGCTATGATGCACAGTGACCACCAGGGGGCAGACATTCAAAGCAGGAGCTGCCCCCTGGTGGTCAGTGCACTCCCACAGCCAACCTCCCGTGGCCCCTCCCCCCAGCCAGCCAACCTCCCATGGCCCCTCCTCCCGGTCAGCCAGCCAACCTTCCAAAACCCCTCCCCCTGGCTGGCCAACGTCCTGTGGCCCCTCCCCCTGGCTAACCACCCAGGGCCCCAATCAGCCACGATCGCTGGCCAGGCTGAGGGATCCCATGTGTGCACGAATTCATGCACCGGGCCTCCAGTAGAAGATAAGGAACATCCCAAATTCATACAGCAATTAAGTGGCAAATTCTCTGACTGACTCCAAATCCCATGTTCTTTTCCAGAACACTATACTTCCCAAAAATCTTGTCTTCTGTGGCAGACAATGGAAATTCAGAAGTACACAACATTGCTTATTACCTTCTCCGAATCAAGAAATATTGCCAGATCATAAGATATCTGTGAAGGATAAAAGATGAGTAAGACATAGTCCCTGCAACCAGGGAGCTTACCTACTAATTCAGAAGTTGAGATATGCATAAGTTAAATTAAAGAGAATAGGATAAGTATCCCAGAGGAGTATAGTCACCATAGATGTTCTAGGGAGGAAAATAAAATTTCTGACAGAAACAATAAAAAACAACTATGGTGCAGTAGGGATAGCGGAATAGGAGCTCAGCTTCCCAGGATGAATCAAGGTAAATAGAGAGATATCAGAGTTTCCATATAGATGAAACCGCATAAAAAAAGCTTGCAGTGGCAGGGTAGCGGGGGGAGTGTATATGTATATATGGTGTGTGCATGTGCACACACATGCTTTGTATATGTGTACATCTATGTTTATAACTATATGTGTACTTATATCTATAAGTGTGTCTGCATCTACATCTATAGCTATATGATCAATAATTGTATCTATAGGTAGATATCTATATTTACAGATTTGGTAATAACCTGCGAAATCTGACAGCTGAAAAGCAGGCCAACCTCCTAGTAACAAAGGGCAGCAGATTTAAAAACCAATCAGATATAGTTTAATCTATCACAGTAACACAGGTCAAACAAAGATAGTTAAGAACAATGTTTCTAAGGAATGTGAAAACCCAAATGTGTATGCACTGATGCTGGAAGTGTACACAGTATCAGCTGATTGAATACCTTTGAGCCAGCAAATATAATAAGCAAGTATGCAAAGATATATGACTAAGAACATTTATGGTGGTAGTGTTTCTGATAAAGAAAATTTGAAAAACAGTCCAAATCTTAACCATATGGAATTGTTTAAATAAATTAGAGTAGATCTATTTCTAAAATGTGGTAGATTTATATGTAATAACAAATCCTCATTACATTGTTAAATGAATACAGCAAAGGATGGACAGTAAATACAGTATGCCTGCATCTAAATTGATAAAATATATGCATAAAGAGTATGGATATTAAGTAAATCATAAACCAAATCATAAACATAGAGTAATGATAATATTTACTTCTGAAAATTGGATTCAAAGGAACTTTCATGTTCTATTTAACACTAAAACTGTTTGAATGTTTGCTATGTATATGCAAATTACTTCAAGTTTAATTATTTTAAGTTTAATTACCATAAGTTATCATAACGCATAACACAAAATTCAGCTCAAACCCTATTGCATAGAAGGGGTAAATTACTCAAGTAATCCCAATCTTATTTAGAATGTTTCCTTGGTTAGTTTATCTTCAGGATAACACAAAAGAGCACTACAACTGATTTTTATAAGGCCTAATACCTTGAATTCAAAGGACATATTTTTCTGGCCAAAATGTTGAAACAGCATGAACAGGTTTAAAGGATCACGCTCTCAATGGAAAATACTCTCACCTAAAAGGGGGGAAAGGACATGCAGGCTAGGTTTTCTACATGACAGAATAATCATTCCATTCATTTTTATCACTAAAAAAAAAAGGGGGGGCAGATTATTTCAATTAAAACTTTCTATGTGGTAAGGTTATTCTAGGATTTTCTATTTTCTTCATGCCATTTCAATAAAAAGAAATACTCCCTCAAATAATCTTTCAACAATATTTTAATTAGCCAATTTCTTATACAACTGTAAGGCCCTGTTAGGGTTTAAAAAATCTCAGGTACACTACAAAGCAACAATATGCATTTTGCCTATCTAAAATCCATTACCCAAAATGGAATCTACCAGGTACTATAAAGGTATTTTTCTGTTACTTCCTTTATCCAATGGAAGAATTTTAAAAAGAGAGAGATTTAAAAAGTAAACATCTTTCCCAGATAGTGTGGCTCAGTGGTTGAGCATCGACCCAGGAATCAAGTGTCACTGGTTCGATTCCAGGTCAGGGAACATTCCTGGGTTGCTTGCTCAATCCCCACTAGGGGCTGTGCAGCAGGCAGTCAATCAATGATGTTTCTCTCGTATCCTCTCTATCCCTCTCGCTTCTTCTCTCTTTAAAAATCAATAAAAACATATTTTTTAAAAAAAGAAAAGAAAAATCTTAGTACCACTTGTTCCTATGAAAACACTTTCTCAATGACCTATTTCTTCATATCAAAAAATGGCAGGCCCACCCCACTTCCCACCAATATATTTCACTGTGGATCCTGCAACTTCATATAACACTTTTCAAATTTAGATTCAGGTTTGTCACTAGATTTAGGTCACACATTCATTTGCTTTATTATTTCAGTAAAAAAAAAAATGTTTTCAAACGATATTAGTTGAAAAATAATATTGATTTATGCACACACAAGTCTAAGGCCTTTTGGGGGTTGATAATTCCTGACATTGTAGATTTGAGTGAAGATGGCTTGTCAAATGGAATGGTAAAAAGCCTAAGCAAAGTAATTTTTCACTAAAGATGATCAAGATTGAAAGTCCCCAGGCTGTTATTGATTATATGGTAGTAGAAGTAGAGTAGCCTGAGAAAATGGTAACTGCCTAACCTGTTGAAGATACAGAGAAGACAAACAGTGTTAAGTTCAAGTCAAATGCAACAGTATATACACAGAGTTTATTGCTACTTGATAAAAGAGTTTTGGAAAAGTGAACACCAACCCATCAATACTATTGAACAAATAATTCCACAGTATTCTGCACTTTATAGGGGCCTTTTAATATACAAATAAAAGTTATTCCCACCTTCATTAAATCATTAGTAGTAATCTCATTGAGTCCTTCTGTGTCATGAGAAGTAGGCAAAATGACCAAAGTAATTGAGCAACATTTTTCACCATACTATGAACTTCTCTTGAAAACTATTAAAACTTGCATTATATTATATAATACTATCAGATCTCACCAGTGGAGTCTCTGACTCATCATATAAACTGAAGTCTCCCACAAAGAAAATGATTGTTACAACTGTTATAAGCACTTTGGGTGAAAAATGTCCCTATTATTTACCTCACTGACAAAAATAATTTCCAATGGACTATACACAGCAAATAATTATTCTGGTTTACCAAATCCATATGTACTAAAAGACTACAGCTTGGCCAGTTCTGACCACCCTTTTAAACAATTAAATCACTGTGTCATTTTAGAGAATGAATAAAGACTTGTTCCCCTACACTTGAGAACATAATTATTTTGGGGACAATGTCAGACATCAGGACACACTGCCATGTGTCAGACTTATATAACATGTTTCTCTCCCCAGCTTATGACTCCCATACCAAGTCTTGCATTGGCTAACAGTTACTCTGTGTACTCATAAGTAACTGAAGCTTCTACATCTGCTACTGCAGGTAAAAAATAAAAGCAGGCCATAGCACAATATGCGTGTGATTTAAGGAACAGTTCCGCCACAGCCTCTAATTGCTCTCAGGATCTGAATTGGCAAAACCATAACACATCCAACAAAAGGCTCTACGCAGGTAGGCCTATAAAACCTAATTATTTCTCACAAAGCAGACCATTCCATTTAAAATAAAAGAAAGCTATGAGCAATAAAGTGCATGCCATTAACAATTAGTCTTCTGCACACATGATTAGACTCAGAGAGATAAAGGGGCCTCTAAACTTAATGACGAATCCCATATTTCTGGTGGGATTCAATATTCTGTGCTAATTATGTTGAAAGGGCCGGTGCTTCTTAAAAGTACTTAGACTGCAAAGTATAACACAAGGTCCATGGATTCAATGTTAGCACAACATTTAACTTTGATGAACTACACTTAAACATTTGAATTTAGGAGTGATTTTTTTTGCCTTCTTACAACCATTTTTAGAAATGGTTTTAAGTTTTGCAAAGTGTAATATTTCCTGGTTTGTATGTAATTCAGCATTTTATAGAACTTAAAAAACAGCAACAACCTTAGTGTGAGGTAAAGAATCCTATTTGAATGAGGAATTAAAAATGAATTAAAAGGTCCAACTGGTAAATCAATCCAGAGTAAAAAGGGATTCATACCAGGGAGTCCTATCTGCTGTTTACCAAATATTAAAAAATATATTTAACGTCAATGATGCAAAAGAAGGCAGAATGGAACCACCAGAATGCAGGAAGCAACCACTAATGTAGCATTTCTCTATTAAACAGAATTGCCATGCCTCTTCTAAGTAGAAAAGATTTGTTCTTTCATATAGCTTTGTACTAATTTGGTTCTAAAAAGGGTACTTTCCTACGAGCATGCAAATGTGACTCCAGTTAATAAAAATGGAAGTTATCTACGCACCACAGCTGTGCAAAAGACCAAAGTTGAAGTCATTGGTAGTGTTTCATGTATAAGTTATTTTAAAAACTTAAGTAATATAATGCCAAAAATTTTTTTAATATAATTTATAAACCACACAGAGGAAATGCTATCATTGTCATTAGAATGGGATGGTTAGGGGAGATCTCATTTTCTGTTGGACTGTATTTAATTTCTTTTATAGTCTTTGTGAAATAAAAAAGAATCCTATTGGCATTCAAATGATATTGCTTGAAAAGAAAACCATTTTAATTTTATTTCTGAATGTGTGGAATAGGAAAACAAGTAAAAACAGTTTTAAAGCTGCAGGGAAGCGGAGGAGTCTTTTTCCCCTTAACTGCACAATAGTTAGTGTCTCCATAGAAACCGATGGCATCGCAGTGAAGTGTCATCAACAAACCTGGGCTTCAAAACATATGCAAGTATGTTTCCAAAGACATAGAAAAACACATGTATGCATCCTTGCCAAAGAGTGATCATTAAATGTTTGCAGAACAAGGATAACAGCTCAAAATCATATGACGGTCTCTTGATAAAACTAAATTCTTTTTTGGTGTTCAAAGGCCATGCCATAAGGCCATCTGATTCAAAGGCCATAAGATGGCCAAAGGCCAACAGGAAATTTCCTTGCATGTTGGAATTGAAAACTTTTTTTGTAGAATCTTGCTCCTAACAAGTTTTTAAATAGTTACATTTATATTTGTTTATGTTTGCCTTCCTAACTAACAGATACCAAGAAGGCAGTGGCCTTGGCTAATCAGTTTCTGACTATTTGCCTCCTCTGGAACTTAGCAGGACATATACGAATTCTTACTCTGAAGTGACCTCTTCCCAGCCTTCTCTCCTCCCTCCCACTTATCACAACATTGGAAAATACTTCTTAAACTCTGACCTTTTGTAAGAAATGTTTTCATACCATGAAACAGAAGCAGTGTGGTAAAAATTATGTACCAGGGGACTAAGAGCTGTATGCAGCCCCAAATTTAGTCTCATCTCTGTCACTAACTAGCTGTGTTACCTTGAGCAGGTCACTTATCTCCTCCGGCTTTCATTACTCGTGTGCAATAGGCTTAACTCACTAAAGATATTTTATTCTAGTTCTATGATTTGAAAAGGATGAAATGGCTCAGGGTTGTGTCTGAATCGCTGTGCTCTTATTTAAAGCTCAGAATTCTGTATTCTAAAGTTAAAAAGACAGGTTAACAACTGTATATTAGTTTCCTGTTAAGAAATGACTACACATTTTAGTGGTTAAAAATGCCAGAAACGTATTAACTGACAGTGGTGGAGGTCAGAAGTCTAAAATCAGTTTCCCTGGGCTGAATTAAGTATCGGCAGGGCTACGTTTTTTTCTGGAGACTCTAGGAAAATAAAGCTTCCTTGTCCTTCCCAACTCTGAGAGGCTACCTTGTCCCCCGGCTCAAGGCTGCATCCTGCCATCTGCTTCCTTGTCACATTGCCTCCAGACTCTAGCTCTCCTGTCTCCCTTTTAGAGAACCCTGTGATTTCACAGGTCCACCAGATGATCCAGCATCATCTCCCCACCTCAAGACACTTACCTCACATCTGCAAAGGATTTTTTGCCATATAAAGTAACATATTCACATATTTCAGGGGGACCATTATTCTGTCTATATACTTCAGAAAAAAAAAATGTTAGATAAACTTTAATGATATTTTCTGGCACCTTTTTGAGGTCTGGATTTTAAGACTTCTATTAGCCATTCCCAAGTACAAATGTTAGCATTCTACTCTGGCTTCTCCATAATTGGCTTGCCTTGCCATATGTCAGTTATAGCTTTTATAGAAAAACCTTTTGCATGCAAAATATAAATGTGAGAGAAATCTTTGGAGACTAGGTTAGATTCAGGTAATATCTAGACACCAAATACACAAATGCAGGTTGCTGTCTATAGATTATGCATTAGAGAGGAGAAAACAGTCATTTCATTACATACAGATGCTATGAAAACTCCATGAAAATAGGACAGAAGTTCTGCCTTCAGCACAAGAAACTCATTATGAAAATAGAAATTACTACTGTTCAACTTTCCTCAAACAGTCTTAATGATGGTGGAATTTATTTGTACCTACCTGTAGAGTACAAAGTAAATTACAGTAATACAGAGGTCTGGGTATGTCTTTCCTCACCTTGGAAAGTCACTAACCAGGGTTCACATCTATAACAAGGCAATTTTCTGTAACATTTAATTAAAATGAACTAATCCGGCTCTTTTGATTGCTTTTAAAATTATCTTGTATTTTTCCAAGAAATGGGACATTATAAAAAGTAAGGAAATACAGCACTCCTGCAGTAGTGATTAGCATGAGTACATTTACAAGAATTTTTGTAGATATACAATTAACAATAATATTTTAGTATATTTCCCAGGAGCCTGTGGTTTTTGGCAGTTAGGGAATACATTCCATTTTGCTGATTTACTCCATTGCCCATATCTTACCCAGTTATTTCCCAAAAGATGAATAAATAGCTATGCAGAATTTCATCCTTTGGATGGGAAAAATGTAAATTTGCTGAGTTTGGTAGGCGAATTAGCTCTTTTTACCAAAAAAGCCCACTTAATAAATTATGCTCCAGTGCACTAAATAGTACCTCTGTGACCTGCAAAATTCCTTTTTCTTTTTCTTTCCTTATCGTCCTCTAACCTTCCGATGGTGGGCAATTTTCTCCCCACTGCTGGAGAGGAGAACTCATTATTATTGGTGAGGCACTTTGCAGTGTCTCTATTAACCAGTCCTCAAAAAATCACCTGCTGCTACTCTGATATCTTTCTACATTACTCTTCTCCCAAAACCTTAGGACATAAAACACAATCTATCATATTATAAATTCTCATTTTTCGAGAATGAAGACCAGTAAGTCGAGGCCACGGAGGCTGCATGGTAACTCAGTCCTAGAGATAAGGAGTTGGATCTTTGACTTTAAACCTCCCATTCTGTTGCTTAGCTCACGGAGATAGGAAGTTATATTTACATTCACTGCAAGAGCAACATATTTCAAATAATCCATGAGAAAACAGAACAGTTTTTACTGCTGCTCTGAAAAAATAATCAGGCCATCTGGCTGCCCTCATGACACATTTGAATAAGAATATCAGGTTAGAAATTTAGGTCAAAGCAAACCAAGAGAAAAGAGCTTGACAAGAGTAAGCTAATATATTTAATGTCAGGATGATTTTGGATTTGCTCTAAAATTTATGGATGTACATTTTTCCACTGAATCGGTGACATTTAGTTTGGATTCGTTTATCTTATGTTCATGCTTGGTAAATCACCATGAAATTTGGGTTTTGAAATGGAAAAATAGGTAAGGTAGATAGAATACAGAATAAAATGAAGATGGAAGTGATACCTACTTTTAAAGCACTCCTTTCTCTTAGATAAATATTTGTTTATTTTTAGAAAAATTAAAAATAATAATCAAGTTACTGCAAATATAGCTGTACATGCAAATAGCTATACATGTAAACCTATATCATGCATGAATTACCATTAAGTTTCAAATTACAGTTATAAAAATGTCTGCTGAGGTAAGGCTTTGTAGGTTTTTTTGTTTGTTTGTTTGCTTGTTTCTTTGTGTTTTAAAAAAAATAGCACATACTATTAAGACGAATTCTGTTTGGGGGAGAAAAATGTATTTTAGTATCCAAATCATTATAAGTTTTGATTACAACTACAAATATAAGTAGAATTTCTAGAAGGGTGCATATAAAACAAAAAATAAAAACAGATATATTACAGGTTATAAAATCGAGGTTGCAAGTGTTTTACAAATTACCTGATGTTGTCAATACAAATACAAGAGCATTTAGATTAATTTCAGATTAATCCCTTTCCACTGATTATAAGAAGCATTGTGACTTGATATCATTTCCACTATTATTAAGCTAAGTATACATAGGACAGCTGCAATAATTCTACCATCCAAGTCAAACATATAGTTGTTGGACTCACTGTATAATTAATTCATCAAAAATTATTATTTAGAACTAGATTAAAGAGACAATTGCCTTAATTTTGTCATTTTTACCCAATAGGATGATGAATTGATGGTCCTATGATTGGCTATTCCAAGGATTTGATTATGATTTAAGGATATGGCTGAATACATTAGCAATCTATTAATTGGTTTTGCCATGATTTAGGGGGTAAAGGGTCCTGGTTTTTGTTTTTAACAATGCATTGTTTTCTAATTACACAATGTCCAATACTTATCCCCATTTCATCACTGGCATTGACCTAATTACATAGAGGCAAATAATACCAAGCGAGAAGAAAGTGAAGTCTTTTTTAAACTAATCATTTATTTGGGAAAACTTACTTTGTGTATGTGTAGACAATAGAGCCAGAATTTCAGATTTTCCCCCATAATACAGAAAAATATATATCTGGCATAAAGCTTGTTTTTTTGAGGACATATTTCTTTTCTATGTTCCACAGGTCATGACATAGAGCACTGTATATACGGAAAACTGAATAAATTTGGTGGCCAATTGAATCTGAGAAGCAATGACCAGTTTTAAGCATTTTGCCATCTGTGGCTGAAATCTTAAACATTAACAAGGAATATGGTTGTTCTTCCATAAGACAGTGCGTGAATCTGTTAGGTGAGCAATATCTATTTAACTGCAAAGTTTGGGAGGTCTCTTATTTCTCATCAGCGGAAGAATAAGCATTTGAAAGAACACCAGAGCCCTGATTTTGTTTTTACTTGCAAACAGGAAAAATAATCTTCCTTTTGATAATTCAGTAATGCAATGTGATGATTTCCTCTCCTGGATTTCCTTTTCTTAGAAAAAAATAAAACATCATTATCATCAAGCAGCATTTATTCAGTGCCTAGTAGTTCAGAATAGACTACAAAGCTCCACAAATCAGCAATCTTCTGCAACAAAGCAATGATTCTCCTAAGGACTTATGGGCCTGATAAACTAAAACTTGAGAATGCAGATAGTTTTTATCTTGAAAATACTGTAAAGTATATAGAAAAAAATTTCCTCACTTTTAAAGCCTTATCTTAATGCTTTTAGGCCACTGGTTACCATTCAATGCACTATAACACTATTTACAAAATGGCCCCAGTATTCTGAAAATAAAAAATTAATGTAGCTCCAAAAGGTAAGTAATTTACTCTCTAATCACAGAGAGGGTCCAACCTACAAAAGAGAATGGCCATGAAAATTTGATTGAACATCATTCTTCCTCTCCATATCTCTCTAACAAACAATATAAATATGTGCATGTTGCTCTAATTCTTATTTAAAATTTTTTAAAAACCAGACAACAGAAGATAAAAAGGCCATTAATTCATTTATAATTGTCTCTTTCATCATCAACCTATATCAAAACATTGTATTTTAAATATTTTGCATGCTTTATTTCTCACAAAGGATCTTATAAGGTAAGCAGTATTTATCATCTCCATTTCCCTTTTAAACAGATGCAGAAATTAAGGCTTAGAAAGGTAAAATAATTTGCTTGAAGGCATACAGACCTGAAAAAACGAAAAGCGCTTCCCCCAAAATCCCAAATACTGAGCCCTGCTTTGGCCCACTCCCAAACCTGTGCTTCTAACACAGTGCCATGTTAACTCTCATCAGGTTTTTCTATGGATATCTATGAAAAGTTACTGTAATTAAAATATGTGACTATATGTTAGTAAATAGAATAAAGCAAACAAACAAACAAAAAAACTGGAGAGAAACATTTAACTTTCTCCAGGATCAAAACTAATATGGTAATATTTCTGATCATATTTTTAAATTATATGAAAAGAGTAGCATTGGTCATTATAGTCAGGTACTCATTTAGGCTAATTCTACAGCTTTAGCACACTATCCATTTTCATGAGAGACTAATCTTTTCTCTTCACAAAATAACTATTCTTATCTGAAAAAAAAAAAAATTCTATCAAATTCACAACTCTGTTCAGATGTTTACCCCATAATATCTACAGAACTCCTTTTAGGTGAATAACGATTGTAACATAATCATGGAATTATTTTTAATTTACAGAAATAATTTTTTTGTAGGTAGAGCAACATTTCTTTGTGGCTAAAAGTCATAGCGAACAAGGAAACAAGTCTACCTGGGGTTCTTTCAATTGTCAATGGGCCATATTCTTCTTAGGTAAAGGAAAGGAAAGAGAAGTGAAGGAAAGAAAAGAACTAACAAGTGGAATAAACAGGGTTTTTTCCCCTCCTTCTCTTCCAAATTCCAGAAATGTCAGTGTGTTTCCTCCTCTCAGATAGATGTCATATGAATGTTCAACTTAGTTCAGAATAACTCCTTTCTTGGGTCACAGATGACTGGTTCTGCAGGGGGCGGCCCACCTGAATTAACAGGGTCACTCAAAATCCCTTCCTCAGGTTTCAAAACCAGAAGGTGGGAAAGTCTTGTGAGATAAAATATCCATTTTTCTCACTATGTCATGGAAAAAGTCAGAATTCAAGATGCAAAGAGAAGCAGAAACAAAAGATTAGGAGGATGTTGTCAGCATTTAAACCTTTGGTCGTGGTCATTTCTGAGGGCCGGGTGCCACTGGTCTATGATTCAACCTTTTTTTGAAATATCTAATATATTTCCATTTTTTGGTCAAGTTATCTGAAGCTAGTTTCTCAAAAACAGCATAAAGAAGCACTTCTTATTGAGTATCTCAATATGTGTTGGGCACTGTGCCAGGCACTTCACAAAATTTCTAATAGTCATAGATATGCTAAGATCAAGGTATTGCTCTTTGCATTTTACACATAGAGAAACTGAGTGAGAGAGATTAAATTGCAAGAAGTGATGAAGACAAGGTTGAATTATGTTTGTAGATATGCTTCCTATAATACTGGTTTGGAAAAAACCTATGGACTATTAACAAGTATCAGATTTAAAAAAACACACAAAATCAAACCTTTTAGAGGTAGCATAGTAGCAGAAATGGAGCTGGAAAATAATAGGATCAAAAGCTTCAAATATGAGGCTCCATTTTGCAACTAAAACTTTCATCAGTAACTCAAGAACAATAAATAGGTGGTAATAAAATCCCAAGTATGAATGTATCCCTGTGGGTGGCACTGTATTGAGGAGGATTTTGTGGGTCTGGGAACCTAACCACCATTTCTACATAAAAATGTATTTTTTATTTCCAGGCTATTGACTAGCAAGTGAATGTCAGAACACAATGCCTTTGAAACTTGGGGACTGACCATATTAATAAAGTTCAGCTTGATAGAATATTAAAAATTACAGCAACATATTTTCAAAATGCCTTTAGGTAATGAAGGTAGATATTCGCTTTTTCTCCTGAACAAGTAATTTTCCTTGAAATACCTTTCTTTGGCAACTTTATTTAATCTGTACAGTGTATGACTTTTAAAAAATTGACTAATTAAAAACTCAGAAGTATTTGACTATATGAAGGCTTGACATATAAGCAAAAAGTCTCTCAGAAGTCTCAAATAGCAAAGCCAAAAGTCTCAATATCCTTACTAAAAAATCAAAGACAAATAAAAGTAAATGTAGAATTTGTAGGTACATTCTGATTAATCTGGAAGTTTCAATATCTCAATTATCTGGCAACACTTCAGTGGAGTGCTGGCGGTGAGACATGTTTTGAATCTTCAACTTTGGAATTAATTTATGGTTAATATTCTTTGGAGCAATTGGTTGCATGGATACTGCATGGGTGTTGTGTCATAGTCAAAAAAGTCAACACAAATTTCACATGTGAATAATCTTCTAATCAGGAGCATTCCATAGATATGCTGTGGGCCTCAGGTTAATAAACTTACTTTCAACTTACAGCAAAGAATGGAATCTATTAGACAAGTAAGATTTTCAATGGTGTCTATACAACAATGGCAGGTTTTGACTCTGGATACCAGAAACTATGCACAAAAGCATGTCTTATTTACCCAACCATTCACTCTAACAGATAAACAGAAAGAAACTTGTGCAATTTTTATGCTTCTTTCTGTAACATAAGACAATATAATAGCAAAATGTGTCCTGTTGAATTCATACCTTGATTTAATTGAAGCCCTCTGTGATGTACCCATCAATGTGTTCAATAAATCCTACACACTTTAAGTGGGACCTTATCATTATTGTTCACAAGCTCTCAGCACTTCACTTAGTCCTGAAGTGTCAAAACCATTTTCACTAAGTAATGTTTTATTTAGTGGTTCATCTTGTCATATTTTATCATACCCTGTCCACAATGGATCACCGACTTAAATATAGAGAAGAGTAAATATCTATACTAATAAAAGGGTAATATGCTAATTAGACTGGACATCTTCTGGACAAAACCATGGTGGTGGGGTGCGAGGCAGAGGAAGTTAGGAGCGATTAGGCTGGCAGGGGAGAGCAGTCAGGGGCGATCAGGCTGGCAGGGCAGAGAGGTCAGGGGCAATCAGGTGGCAGGGGAGAGCGGTCAGTTCCTCCTTGAATTTCACCATTAAAACCTATCCCCAGTCCTGGATAGACTGACCCACAGGTGGTCCACTGGCCATTCAAAAAACTGCCTCCCTTAGTGCAAGATCTACAGCCTTTCATCTCATTCTGCTTCAAGATATGGAAATGACTGCCTCTGTTAATTTATTATAAAGTCACCTTACAAAGATTCCTTAGCCAACTTCTCATAACCCAAGTTCCTACTTTCACTTGCAGTGCATTTCAAGGAAATCATTTAACAAAACTCTCTAGGCCACAAACTGGTACCACACGAAACAACAAGTATACTTGATTCATTGAACTGTAGAACTAGTGGAAAGACACTTGTGTAAGTGGCTCTTTCTGAAATCAGGTACATACAATTTTACTATACTGTAGCTGTTAACAGGGAAGTGACCTCTCCTTATTTCTATCAGCATTATTTCCAGTCTATCTAACCCTGTTCACAGAGACCTTCTTCACTGGTTAGAGGTAATGCAGCTGAAGATTTCTGAGTTCTTGCAAAAAAAAAGTTAGTTTTTAAGTATAAGGTATTATCATTTTAGTTCATATTAAATTCAAGCAGCTCATCTATGCCTTCAGGGCACTGTAACTTTCTGTGCATTTCCAAATCTCAGCTATCAAACACATTTCTAAGATATTCAATATAAACATTAAACTAGTATGTTACCAAGGGTTTTTGACACCAACTGTAGATATTTGAAAAATCCAATCTTACTGCTCTACTACAAAGCAACGTGGTTGGGAAAAGCCATAATTTGCATTTGTATCCCATTTGACATTTTCAAAGATATAATTGATCACTTGTTTTATTATAAAGCAGTCACATGGTATTTGAGGGTGATCAAGATATTCATCCTATCTAACAAAAGAGTAATATGCAAATTAACCATCACTCCACTATACCACAAGCTACGCCAACCAGCCAATCAGAAGAGAGTATGCAAATTAACCCAACCAAGATAGCCGCAGCCACGGAGCGAGCAGGAGGCTTGGGTTGCCCCCGGCAATGGAGGAAGCCAAGCTTTCTGCACACCCTGGCAGGCCCAGGCCTCCACTCAAGGCTACAAAGTTTCAATTATAGAAGATAAATAAATCCCAGATACCAGGGCCTCCGCTTGGGTTGCCAGGGGGCATGGCTGGCCTGAAAACCACCAAGGGCCCCTCGCTTAGGCTGCCCCATGCCCCAAGGGAACCCCCACCCTGATCTGGGACACCCTTCAGGGCAAACCAGCTGGCCCCCACCCATGTACCAGGCCTCTATCCTATCTAATAAAAGAGTAATATGCAAATTGACCATCACTCTAACACACAAGATGGCTGCACCCATGTGGTCAAAGATGGCTGCCCCCATGTGGACAGAAGATGGCCACCACAAGATGACCAGCAGGGGAGGGCAGTTGGGAGGTACCAGGCCTGCAAGGGAGGGCAGTTGGAGGTGATCAAGCCTTCAGAGGAGAGCAGTTGGGGGTGACCAGGCTGGCAGAGGAGGGAAGTTGGGGGCGACCGGGCCTACAGGGAAGGGCAGTTGGGGGGGACCCAGGCCTGCAGGGGAGAGCAGTTGGATTGGACCAGGCCTGCAAGGGAGGGCAGTTAGGAGTGACCAGGCCTACAGGAGAGGGCAGTTAGGGGCAAACAGGCTGGCAGGGGAGCAGTTAGGCATCAATCAGGCTGGCAGGGGAGTGATTAGGGGGTGATGAGATTGGCAGGCAGAAGTGGTTAGGGGCAATCAGGAAGGCAGGCAGAAGAGCAGTTGGGAGCCAGCAGTCCTGGATTGTAAGAGGGATGTCCAACTGCCCGTTTAGGCCGGATCCTAATGGGATCGGGCCTAAACAGGCAGTTGGACATCCCTTGAGGAGTCCCATATTTCATGCACCGGGCCCCTAGTTAGTTTATATTTATGTCACAAATGTGAGTATATCATTGCTTTTAAAAAACAATTTAAGTAAAAATGTATTTCTACCATGTTCAGAGAAGTGGTAGCTGCTAAACAAGATGTATAACTTACTTCTGTGTACCTGAAAAGACAGTGACTATTTAAAGTAAATGATGTAATGATGTCTACCATGTTAATATCAAAACAATCTCTTTCTTTAAATACTAATGGTATTAACAAAATATTGATTTCAAATGAAAATTTCCTCTCCCTAGCAATTAATATAAGGTAAATCCTATGCTGCCACACTGCTACATCATAAGTGATACATTGAATTTTATTTATTATTGCTACCAGAAAACTAAATGTTCTACTAATTTCTGATATAGTAAATACACAGTTTGCAATAAAATTAATTTTTATTCAGTTAAGAAATATCACATTGTGCTTCACAATCTTGGCTTTCAGATGACTAAAGTCCATCGACAAATGGGAATTTAACTCATATTTCAATTACCAACTAGAAAACAGTAACTCTCGTTCAAAAATGTTCAATAGTGCAAACATTTTGCCTAGAGGAAATGATTGTTGTTACTTCATTTTGTTTCAATTTTGGCGGGAGAACAATACCCTCAGAACCAGGTACAGTGAAGCTAGCATCTGATCAAGCTAGAGAGCACCACTGAGGGTCAACAATCACTACAAACATGGGCACTGATTTCATATTTCATTCCAACGCAAGCTCTTGAGAGGACTCGAAGGTCTCTTCTAACCCTAAACTTTATTTCTAAGTTGATACTTGAGTAATAGGTTCTCCCACTTCAAGTTAAAGATATGAATTAAACACCCACAAACCCAAATCAATGCTAAGGGGAATATCCAAGAACATAATATGCAATCCCTGGCTGTAGAGATCTTCTTTTCTATTGATGGACACAAGAACTTCTGAACTACTGAATAAGGCCATATAATAAGACAAAACTATTTTAAGGAGTCAATTAGGAATTAAAAATGAAGAATTAAGAATGATGCTAATTTTGTAGTGAATGCAATAAATGTAAAGGGTGTAGAAAGAGGGAGGGAGGGGGAAGAAGGGAGAAAGAGAGGGAGAGAGAGAGATCACTGACTAGAATAATCAGAAAAGCTTCAGAGATGAAGGAACTTGAACTAATCCTTGGAGGAAAATGGGCTAAAAAGAGGTGGGAAGAAAGGAAAAGAAATCTTCCAGATGGGAAAACAGCATGAGCAAAGGACAGGAGTAGGAGTATTCCCTAAATGTTATTTCAAGTTCCCCTTCTCAGAAGCCAACAATGGCTCCCAATTATCCCTTGAATATAATCAAGATTTCTAATCGCATGCTTCAAAGCTTCCACACACCCATTCCCTACATCCCCCAGCTAATACTTCAGTCAGGCATATCAACTTAATATACTCCACACAGAACTTATGTCCTCCCTTCTACAACTTCTGTAATTTCTACAGCTTCTCCTAAGGCACTTTCCCTAAGGCACCAAATCTGTTCAGCCCATACTTCAAAATGGTTTAAACTCAAGCCTTTCTGCCTTTGGCTCTCTTCACTAACTACACTTGGCTCTGATCTGCTTATATACAAAATTAGTCACATACCTATGTTTGTGCTTCACTGTGCTTTTATTCTTTCATGCATTCAATGTTGCTGTAAACAAGCAGAAATTATGCCCTCCATTAATTAAATTAGATTATAAAGTCATTGAGCCATTTATGTACTAGGAATTACTATGGAATAAAGGATCATGGGCCTCATTACATCATGTATTCATTCACCAAATATTTACTGATAATTGTGAGCAAAGCACTACATAAATTTACAGTATGTAATTTTCAGACCACAATTAGGTTTCAATTCAAGGGGAAACCAAACAATAATTCAGGCAATATGTGAACAATGCCACATAAGGTAATATCAAGAGCTGAGAGCTTATTTCTAGGTGTGGTAATCAGAGCTGCACTTATGAATTAGGACATATCTGAGTTGGAAAAAATATTATAAAGCCTGAAAGTGAGAGCAGATGAAATTTCAGGAATGACAAACCAAAATCACAAAGGTATGGCATATGTAAGTCATGATGAAGGTTGTGAGAAGCCCAGTTTAATTGGAGCAGAAGACTTGTGAATATTTTATACCATAATATTTCATAAAAGCCAGTCTTATGCCAGAACTGTTATTCCATTTTTGAAGTGTCACCTGTAAAATGGGTTTGCTCAGTGAGGATTCTGGAGTCTTGCCTCCATTCTTGACTCTGCCAGTAACTCAATGATTGCTACTTGAGGTGTTCAAAGTCTCCGTTTTTTAAAATATAAACAACAACAACAACAAAAAAGACAAAAAGACCACCCAATTTCAATTTCTTTAAACCTCACACTATTCTCTTGTTTAACATTTTGTTTACTTATTTTTTAATACAAATTCCACTTTATTTGTACATATTTATTTACTAGAGGCCCAGTGCACGAATTCATGCACGGGTGAGGTCCCTCAGCCTGGCAAGGGATTGGGGCCACACAGCCAATGGGGGAGAAGGGGGAGAGAGAAGGGGCCAAGGGTGGTTGGCTGTGGGAGCACACTAACCACCAGGGGGCACCTCCTGCATTGAGCATCTGCCCCCTGTGGTCAGTGAGCATCATAGTGACCGGTCGACCGGTCGACCAGTCGTTTGGTCATTCAGTCACTTAGGCTTTTATATATATAGATTTTGTGCCCATTCTCTATAAACAGAATGAGAGTGGAAATCATGTCTATCCTCTCGCCACTGTATTAAAAATGCCTGGTTTACTAAGAATTTAATTTTAAAATTATTGAAGTTCTTTTCTAGTGTACAGATTTAAGAACAAGTTTTTTTGTTTGTTTGTTCGTTTGTTTTATTATAGATCTCCTGAGGTTCCCAATTGAATGGGGCAAGTTAGAATGGGAGGATTACATAACAGATGGACTGAAAAAAGAAAAAGAAAACAAGATAAAATTAAGCTTTTGAAATTCAAACTAGGGAGAAACCACGATGGCGGCATAGGTAAACACTTAAACTGCTAACTCGCACAACAATATCAAAACTACAACTAAAAGACAAAACAGACATCATCCAGAACCTGACTGAGTGGAAATTCTACAACTAGAAGAAAAGAGGAAAGCACATTGAGACTCAGAGGAGCTGCAAAAGGCTGAGGTACGGAGACTCGCACACGGAGAGGACCGGCGGCTGTGTGCACATGCGGCTGGGTGTGCGGCTGGCTTTCTAAAGCAGAAGGGAGAAGGAAGATCCCGGGAGAGACCCTGGGAAACCAGACTCATTCAGGGAGAATCTGGACTATCAGGAAAAGAGAAAGCACACTGAGACTTGGGAGCTGCGGAAAGCAGAAGTCCTGAGGTGCGCGCAGGCAGAGAGGACTGACTGCTAAATGCACGGGTGGCTGAGTGTGCGGCTGGCTTTCTAAAGCGGGAGGGAGACAGAAGCTCCCGACTGCGCTGAACTCCAGTTCCGGACAAGTTTCTGGGAACCCCGACTCATTCGGGGAGAAACTGGAATGTCTGGCAGTGGGCAAAACTCGAGGGTGGCTTTCTCTCAGAGGTGCTTGCAGTGATTACTGAGGGACACTGAGACCCAGGGGCCTCATAGGGAAGGGCTGACTGGAAACCAAGGTTGTCTGCTCTGCCCTGAAACTCTGGCCCATCCAAGCTGAGCACAGAGGCTTTTGCAATTTTGCAAGTCTTGTCTCATAAGAGTGTCTCCAGCACAGAAGTCCTCCCAGTGTAGAAACAGCTGATCCTCACAGCCCATTGGCCTGGAGGTCAATTCCTCCCAGTGATACCAACAACAATCAAGACTTAACTATAACAAGGCTGAGCACACAGTCCACAAAGGGGTGCACCAAGAGTGTCCACCTCAGGTAACTGGGGAGGCTTAGCCACTGTGCCCTAGAGGACACCTACCACACAAAGCTACTCTACCAACTCAGGGAAGCACTGAAAATGCGGAGACAAAGAAACAGATCACAAATGAAAGAAATGGAGGAAAGGAAATGACTGGATACAGAGTTCAAAACCACAGTTATAAGGTTTTTCAAGAATTTCCTAGAAAAGGCCGATAAATTTAGCAAGACCCTCGAGAATATGAAAAAGGACCAACAAGAAACTAAACATACACTGACTGAAATAAAAAAATATTATACAGAGTCCTAACAGCAGACTAGAGGACCGCAAGAATCAGGTCAAAGAGTTGAAATACAAAGAAGCAAAAACACTCAGCCGGAAAAGCAAAAAGAAGAAAGAATCCAAAAATTTGAAGATAGTTTAAGGAGCCTCTGGGACAATTTCAAGTGTACCAACATCCGAATTATGGGGGTGCCAGAAGAAGAGAGAGAGAGAAAGATACTGAAAACCTATTTGAAGAAATAATGACAGAAAACTTCCCCCACATGGTGAAAGAAATAGACTTACAACTCCAGGAAGCGCACAGAACCCCAAACAAAAGGAATCCAAAGAGGACCACACCAAGACACATCATAATTAAAATGCCAAGAGCAAAAGACAAAGAGAGAATATTAAAAGCAGCAAGAGAAAAACAGTTAATTACCTACAAGGGAGCACCCATACGATTGTCAGCTGATTTCTCAACAGAAACTATGCAGGCCAGATGGGAGTGGCAAGAAATTTTCAAAGTGATGAATAGCAAGAACCTACAACCAAGATTACTCTACCCAGCAAAGCTATCATTCAGAATTGAAGGGCAGATAAAGAGCTTCACAGATAAGAAAAAACTAAAGGAGTTCATCACCACCAAACCAGTATTATATGAAATGCTAAAAGGTATTCATTCTTTAAGAAGAGGAAGAAGAAGAAAAAGGTAAAGATAAAAATTATGAACAACAAATACATGTCTATCAACAAGTGAATCTAAAAATCAAGTGAATAAAAAATCTGATGAACAGAATAAACTGGTGAATATAATAGAATCAGGCACATAGAAAGGGAGTGGACTGACAATTCTCGGGGGGAAAGGGGTGTGGGAGGTGTGGGAAGAGACTGGACAAAAAGTGTACACCTATGGATGAGGACAGTGGGGGGAGGTAAAGGCAGAGGGTGGGTGGGAACTGGGTGGAGGGGAGCTATGGGGGGAAAAGAGGAACAATTGTAATAATCTGAACAATAAAGATTTATTAAATTAAAAAAAAAAGAAATTCAAACTAGGATTTTTCTGCACACTCTGGCCTCGCAAACCAGGCCATTGTCTTGAGAAATAATTGTCAAAATTATGTTGATTCGTCCTTTAGCCCAAGGAAGGTTAGACTTGGCAGGGCCAATGGAAAAAGGTATAGGACCAAATCCTGCTCTCTTTTTTCTGCCTCAGAGACTATTGGGAAAATGAAGGAAAGTAGAAGAATCATTCCAGCAGATGTATTTCTCAACTTTCTCAGATTTTTATTCGACAGATAGGATGGAGCAGGGGTCCTCAAACTTTTTAAACAGGGGGCCGGTTCACTGTCCCTCAGACGGTTTGAGGGCCAGACTATGGTTTAACAAAAAAAACTATGAACAAATTCCTATGCGCACTGCGGGCCCGGGACGAGTCGGCTGTTAAGCAGGACAGGCAGGGGCACCCGGCGGGCCGGATAAATGTCCTTGGCGGGCCGCATGTGGCCCGTGGGCCCTAGTTTGAGGACCCCTGGGGTGGAGTATCAGGTAAGTCAGAGTAACATTATGAGCAGATTGGGGTGTGTACAACTGCCAGCTCCACCAATACTCTAGTAGCTATAAGGAAGCCACCTTGTGGGCTATCCCATACTGTTCCAGAACACAGCTAAATCTCATAACCTTGGAGACAGAAATAGTCAGAGAGGTTCTTTCTTGGCTTTGCTTTTTCTATGTTGCAAGCACAATCCCACAAGACCAAGGTAGTGAGGAGAAAACCAGCAGGCCTGCTACCTGGTCCACCAGAATAATATAGAAAAACCCAAAGTTGAAAGTGAATCAGGGCAGAAACCAGGATCTGGCTTTCTTGGAGCCAAATGGGGCCAAGGCAGTCAGTCAGAGCAGGATATAAATTGCACCAGCTACAGATGTCAATCATAAATAATTGGCATACCCAAGTAGAAGGTACAGAGATTGAATGAGACAACAGGATGCTGAAATGGAGAATTTCAACTTTTGCCAATCTCATTCATGACATCTTCCCAAATACTCTCTCTGACATCATTTTAGGGAGAGAAAGGGCAGCAACAAAAGTTTACTTCAGAAATTAGTGATTTTTTTTCATGAGATTTTTGAAGACTAATTTTGAGCACTGACAGTAAGGAATGTTTAAAACAGACTGGATGCTTAATTTTTAAGTAGTAGAGAAAGGCAATTAGTCTTCCTACATATCCAGTTAGAGTAAGAAACAGACCATGTGACTTGCCTAAATACCTTTAATAACATAGTATCTGGCATATGTTTAGTGTTCAATCAATTGTATTATTTTAATGACTGAAATAATTAAAATGCTCTCTAAATAACTATAATTTTTTGATTCCAGTGCATTGTTAAGATAAAAAAAATGTAAATAACCTTTAAGTCACTATCTTCTGTCCAGGCAGATAGCACTCAGAGGAATACCAAGTCCTCCGAAACTAGTATTGTTTTCAGAGGGCAAAATTCAAAGCCTAATGAATCATTAACTTTGTCTAAGCTTACTTAAACTTACTACCCCTGGAGAACAAATGGATTAAGAGGATTCCACTGCCTTCTCAGGAGCCATTAACAAATGATTGTGTCAGTATTTAAGAAAATCTCCATAATAAAATTGTTAACATTTGTAGTTGCCTTACAGTTTCTGAAGCATGTGCACATGTGCTATGTCATATAGCATCATTAAATATTTGAAGAAAAGGGCTTTGAAAAGTCAAGATACATGGCCACCAGTATCTCACTCAGACTTGGTCTAGGTCTACAACTCAAACACATACATTTTTACATATAAACTTCAGAACACCCATAATACCAGGCATTTTAGACACCAGCATGTCTTATTATTACTTTCCCTACCATTATATTTGATTGTAGACCTTTCTTACAGAACTAATTGATTTACTGAAATTTAATTGCTAGATGTTTTGCATTCAAGAACAATCCTGCCGAGTGAAGAATTATCTTACATCTCACACACATTTCAAAATACCTTCCTGAACATATGCAAGTGAAAAAAGTATGCACGTACAGTTATATGAGCCCATGATTTAACTCCCTTCTTACATATTAATATTTAAGTATTTTACTTTTGTTACAGTTTAATGTAAATATGAATTCTCCCAAAATAAAATAATTTTATAAATAGATGGAAGTTTGCATTTTATTCTCTAGAACTTATCAAGAGTCAGTTATCGTTTAGGAAAATCAGGTGACTGACACCAGAGCTGCTTGTGGTACTTGTGTCCACTCCCCACCCCCTCCACACAAATACACCGCAAAAGTTTAAGTTCTGATCCTCTCAATCAAGTGAGAAGAGTAGTAATTTGATTTTAATATATAATGACATCTAAGGTGAAGAAAATTAAACAATGAGTCCATGCTTACATTAAACACTCCCATCATGCTAATCTTTTGACATAGTATCTACAGAAAGTCCTAGTCCCTGCTTCTAAGTTACCCAAAACTACCCAATCTTTATTATACTTTTAGGTTGATTTACTAAGTTTTCTGGATTTGGGTTTTATCAGACATAGCTGTTTCCTGTCTTATCTCTGATAGTGAGTCCTAATATGCCCTTTTCTTTAGATTTGATATCTACCCAGCAGTCCTAGGTTCTATGCAGGGGTTGAGGGATGACAATGATCCTATTAATATAAAGCCTCAAAAACCACCCAGAAATATTATTTGGGTAGGAACCATGGGAATATTTTTACTATAGTGTTTAAGACACTTCAAATTGTTGATGCATTTAAAACATGTTTAGCACTTAATTTTCCTAAGTTATTAGTAACCTCAACCCACATAGCTCATAAAACTTGGGAATATGTCTTAAACATACATAAAAAATGATTCAAATCTGTTCTCCTCTTGTTCTCAGAATTTTTAATGATTTTTGCCTCATAATTAGTAATTACCAATAAGCCTCATTTTGTGTCTATTGTAATATTGGGAGCAACTTATGTAAATTGATTTTCAACCGGAGCTACTATTAGGTATCCTGTAATTATCTTTTATGTAATGCAAACTATGCAGTATTAAATAAGTTTCCATTATTAAAGAGAAGGGCCCTTAGATGGTCTAATAATGAAGGCTAACATCATGGTATGACTCAGCAGGCACCATCCTTGGGCATAGAGGATTAAAATGGCAATGCAAGTTAAGTTCCGTCAATATGAAATAATATATTTTCTGCAATGCAAAAGAACTTTATTAAAAACAATATCTTCTGAATCATCAAATGTGAGACAAGAATTATTTACTTCTAAAGGCTTTTGGAATAACATTCCATTGTTCATTTGATTAAGTTTTACAATAACTTAGTTATGACCTTAACTAAGATCATACTAAAATACTAAATTGAAATGAATATATACAATTAAACTACATACAAATCTCAAATTTCAAATATCTTCCCCATGAATACTTACTTCATATAAGTTCTCAAAATATAGTTTTAAAACAAAGAAACAAAATTAACCTTATTCAGTGACCATTACTTCCAATATGCTCTAAACTGGGTATCACATGAGCTCAAGTATCTAAAGGGATCTCTTTAGCACATTTTTAAAATTTAGTTTTTGGACATCATAAACATCTTTTAGTTTGGTCTAAGTTCTTCAAAGCTCAGACATGTGGAAATCTAATGGCCTGTAGGTAAATTACAGCATTAAACATCTTTTCTATTATATTAACCAGGTACATTTCAGATTTACTCTATCATGAAGACATGGAAAGTACACTAAATAAATTCTGACTTTTAACCTTCACATTCATTTTTGTCAAATGTGCTTCATCTATTACCTGAGCTCAAAGTGAAAAGGCTCTATAGGGACACATTAGTCTGACTAAAACACATTTCTGGAAATTTGTATATAAATTAAGTCTCTGAAAATCAAATTATATTTTAATGGCACTAGAAAAATGCTCTATTTAAAATGACACTATTGTGTCTTGAAAAGCAATCTTTTTTTAAAATTAATAATTACTCTGAATTATTTTCTCATTTAGTAGGTTTGAATTTTAACACACTGACTAAAATGAAGTACTCTTAGTATATATAATTAAGTAATAATAATAATATCTTATATTTGCGCATTGTGATAAATTATAAAAACACTACTGGCTTTGGAATCAGCTGGAGCTTGGTAGAAATCAAACACTACAGCCACTTATTAGCATGTATTCTTAGCCTCTGTTTCTTCATCTGCAAAATGATGACAATATGCATCTCATAGAGTTGAAAAAGATTATTAAGTTAGAAAACATTTGCAAAGTACAAAGCATACTCCTCGACATACCCTTCTCAACTTTCCAGTTTACCATATGCCTTCATACACATTATTATATTTGATCCTATTAATTGTGTCAAGGGAATTACTTGTGTATTAATTGTATGAGTAAAATCTGAGGTTGAATAGGCATAAATTATTTGCTCAAAGGAAGTGATTAACTTGAAATTGTCAGTAATATTTCTATTACCATGAAAATGGGGAGAAAAATCATATTTTGAGTTACTACCTCTACGTTATCAAATCTAGTCTTTTCTCTAATTCTTTACCTGTTAAATGTCTCAGCAATGGTTACTGCCTGCCACTGGGAGGTCTCCCCACTTAAAGTCAAGTCCACATCCTCAGGGTGAGGATGGTGACAGGCTAAGGAAAGCTCAGTGGGATCTGGGGAAATTTCAGCTCTATTTTCTGAAAGATAACACCAGCACTCACTAAACGTGGTGTTTTCAAATACAGAGTGCATTAATCAGTATTAAATTCATGCAGAGGGGAAATAGAGAGGGGAGTGTGCTTGGAATGTGTAAGAAAGATCATTTCTCCTACTGAGAGAATACAAAGTGATAAATGAAAAACTAGGAAATAAAATGAAATCTCTGTATTTTTAAAGGAGAAAAAATAGCTACTTATGCATCATCTATAAATACATGCCAGCTACATATTAATACCAAATGGAAGGAATATTTAAATTTATTTTTGTAAAAGTAACCATAAAAATGCACGCTGTATACAGAATGTCCTACAATGAAACGCACAGCTTTAATCTCTGTCAACGGTTGCAAAGGTAGCAGCTTATACAAGATGACAATTTAATAAACGTCTCTAAATATTCTCTCATGCTGGAGAAAACTACTTAAATCACAATAGTTTTGGTGAATTTCTTCAACTAGAGAGCTATCTAAATTTGATATGAACCTCAGGTTTCAACATATATGACGTTCTAGTATATATTTCATTGATACCTCGGGCAGCAATTAAAAGACTTGAGTTCTTAGGTACGGAAAATCATGGCATATATAGTAGTAGGTATTGTTTTACAGGTTGGCAGAGATGACTTCAAAAATTGAATTATTTAATTAAATATTTCAAAATAACATTAATAATGACAACAGTTACCATTTCTTGTATTAACTGTGTAAATGGTATATATACACTCTCCCATCTAACCCTGTCAAAACCCAACCCTGTGAGGTGAATATTACTATTGTTATCACCATTTTGAAAATGAAAAACAGAGCAAAGAGAGGTTAACTGCCCACAGACAAACCCAAGTACATGGCACAATCAGGTTCAAATCAGTTCTCAAACTTTACAGTTCATGTCCTTACTTAATAGGGTTTATACCATCTTTCAGTTCTTAGTAAATTCATTTCGCAGATCTCAGAATACTTTGCAAATAGTTTTTTGGGGTTTTTTGTTTGTTTTTTAGAAATAAGGAGGTTGATTAGAGTAGTTAAATGAATTCCCAAACATCATAGTAAGTACAATATTAAGCATTGGTAGAGCACTTATTAGCTTTATACTGAGGTCATTACATGCCTGCTCATTCAAGTTGACAATGTCCCTGGGAGGTTAGTTCTTGTCTGTTAATATTTCCATTTTCAATTTAGGAAACTGGTGCAGAGAGCTTAAATAACTTGCCCTGATCATTCATCAAGTAGGTCGTTACTGGCAGTCTGAGTCCAGAGCCCAAGCACTTAATCAGAGTATTCAAATGCTTCTTATCCAGGGAGTTTCTCATAAAAACAGTTCCAGAAAGATTGTGCCCTAAGAGGCAGGGAAAGCAGAGATGCAAACCTCAAGTACATCAGCCAGAGAGGCCTGGAGAGGCCAAGGACAGATTCATCATGAGGGCTCCAGAGGACTGACTGTCACAAAAATACCTATTTACCATTACTGATAACAGCTTGAGCCACAGAAATATATTATTTAGAATGACAGCAAGGAAGCATCAGTGCAAATTCATCCATGCCTTTAGAAGAGTGAGAACAGCTAAGAGTCAATTATTACCCATCAAAATAGCAATCTTTGTCTATTCTTCTCTCAGATCCAAACACTGACCATAGAGTCATTTTGTTACCTTGGCTTGAAGCAAACATTTCATGCTTCTATTTCCTTATGATATTAGAAATATAGTCCTCAGCATGTAAACCAACCTCTGCTTATCTCATCTCAAAGAAGAGAAAATGCTACATATATTCTGAAGACAGGGTAGTCTGAACATACACAAAGTTAACAGTCAATTCTGTCATCACATAGTTGAAAGCCTAGCAAATTTCAAATAAAAATATGTAGCTAAAATCCCTACTGGTAAACATTATTTCCTTGAAAAATACTGCTTTAACATGAAGCAAATGGGCAATATTTAAGATGAATTGTTCTAGGGGTTGTTTTTTTAAAGCAGCCTGCAGCAGGAAGAAAATGTGACCCAGTTTCCCAAGTCTCAAATTCTAATTCCAAACCTTGAAACTGCTTAAGCTGGAACCAGAAATGTGCATTTGTTTCAGTTTTTGGTCCAAAACATTGTTTGACCTTCTCTTATGCGTGTGTGTGTGTGTTTGTGTGTGTATGAGTGTGTGTGTGTGTGTGTGTGTGTATATATATATATATATCAGATCTATAAAATATATATTTAATATGTATATATTAGATAGTATATTTAATATGTATTATATATGGTTTACACACATTTATAAATACATATAAATATGTTTACATATAAGTACATATAAATATGTTTATATAAATACATATATACATACATTTGATACATTTTCATAAATATATATGCATATATATCAGGTCAAAGAACATTCCAAACCAAGAATTGAAACAAATAATGTCATATTTTTCAATCCTCAAAGTTACTTCAGTTTCTTTTCATAGACCAAATGACAGAGGTCTGGCTGGATTGTCAACAAACTCTCTCTCCTTCAATTAATTGCCATTAACACATCCCAAATGTAGTCTGGAATTTCATCATTATCATAAAATGCTATTATTGAGAAAACACAAGAATGATGACCTTGATCCATCTTGACATTCTGAGAATTAGAATTTAAAATGAATTTAGTAATTTATACTTTTTAAAATTGACCACCTTCAAAATACAGAGAACATTATTTTTAAAACTGATGATTGCAATTAGAATTAATCCAAAGATTACTAATACCTTTTCTCCTTTGCTTTTACTTTTAGGATTTTCTAGAACTATGACAGTGACGATTTATACTAAAAGTATTTTTCTGATCATCCTTAAAATGGCATCTTCTTTTTCAAATAACACTAAGTTACCGTTATACAAATTACTTTACCAATAAACAATATATTACTAAGAAACCTAAATAAATTAGCACAAACATCATTCCCTAAGGAAAAAAAAGAAAAAGGAAACATGATTTCCCAAGCAAAAAGTATTTTCATGCTCATCTTTTCACTCGAGCCTCAAAATATTTGCTATTCCAAAATATTTCTGACTCCTTCCTTTTTCCTCCAGCCAAAACCCAATACTCCTTTTAAGCACTAATCCAATATTTTCTCCTTTGCAGAACATGCCCTCACTTCTCCCAATCATAATTAATTGTTCCCACACCATGAACTTTCCAAAGAACATCCATCATAAAACACGCTATAATGTTTAGGACCTAGAGCAGGGTTCCATATATCATTCATCCATGGTCAGTGTCTAGTGATGGTACTCATAAAGTTGCTTTCTTATGTTGTAGCAATTACAAAATCAGACACTGGTACTAGCTCAGGATTTTCCTGGCTTCTGGCTTCAATTTGAAGAATGTACTAAATCCATTCTTGAAAAACTTTTTCACCTCAGGCCAACATATTGTATTATACTATCCTTTACTGTTCCCCCTAACCATTTCTTTTACTAATCTTCATATCATTCCTCTATATTCAAGAAAAAAAATAACTCATCTTGCAGACTCCCTCTCCAACTTAACTCCTGTGATAATTTTGATAGAATTCAATACATGGAGATAACCTATCCAATATCCTAGTTTCTCATTTGTTGTTTTTTCTCTCTTTTCTCCTGTAGTAACATTTATCCCCAAATCATTTCAGCAACCCAGTCTATAACCCTAACCTATAGAGTACCATATGACTCAGCATTTTTCTACCGGTAATGTCTTTAAACTATTGTCTGCTTTTTTCATTCCCTTTTTCTTTCTGGAAACTCTAATTCGTTGATCTGTGTATTTTCTGCTGATCAGTTTCTTCTTGTTCTCCTTTTTTACTACACCAGGTGAATCACATTTTTCTCTCACCAAAAATCTCAATCAACCCATCTACTTGTTTTTCATCAACCCTGGATAGCTTCTAAAATCTAATTGCACTCTTTTTGCATTTAGGCTGCATAACACAGCAGAATGGAAATCTTTGTGCTGACAGAATGAGTTTCCAGAGTATTCTCAAACTCAACAACATACTTAAACCAAACTTACTCAATTCCCAAATGAATCCTGCTCCACTTAGTATAGTCTGTATCTTAGTTAATGGGACCACCCAGTTATTATAGACTCTTCAACTTCAACATGTTACAAAGCAACACATCCTCCTAAATTTCTCTAATATCTTATCCTCTCTTAATTCCCACTGTCAATGCCTTAACTGAAGGCCCCAATATTTCTCACCTAGAGTAGCTTTATGGCATCCCAACTAGCACTCTGTTTTCAGGTTTTCCAAACTTTTCTAAAAATGTTGCTAAAGCAATCATTTTGAAATCCATATCTGACCACATTACTCTCCTGGCAAGAAAAAAAAATTAGCCATCAGGAGAATGAAGACTAAACCCCTTGACTAGTATACAAGTTCATTTAATATCTGTCCCCAACACACCTTTCTAAGCCTCATCTTTCAACACTTTCTAAACTTCTTTATTCTATAGTCTCTACAGCAACAATGAACTGCTGTAATCCCCATGGCATGGATCTTTCTGTTTGGAAGGAACCCCAGCCTTTGTCCACCTGATGATTCCTACTACTCCTTCAATTCACAGGTCAAGCCTTCGTCACCTCCTTTGTGAAGTCTGCCCTAGTTTTTCCATGACTTCATAATAACTAGGCAAATATAATCTCTCCCTTCTTCGTACAACCAATGGCCTTTTCTATTACCTCGACTGCTAACTTCTCTGTGTAGTTATTATTTCTCAGATATGCCTCCTACTAATCTGTGAGTACCTTAAGAACAGGAACCATATCATATATATCTTAGTTCCCCAGCATATAGAACAAGTACTGATAAGCAGTAGGCATTTAGCATATGTTTGTTGGATAATTATATCAGAGATCTTGTGAGAATTAACTATTCTTGTCACATTAGAGGCATGTGGCTCTCATGGTTACTAGATGTATGATTTTCAATGCAGAACTGTTTCAACAGCTGGTATCATAATTGTTCCACATATCACAAGATGTGGGACACATTAAGGACATTACATATATAATCCCACTTACAAAACTGAACAAACTTTTTAAATGCACCAGGAACTATTGATAACTGAAAATAAAATTATATCACACTAGATCTTTATTCTTTCTCTGTATGTGTGTGTGTGTATCTGAAAATAGCAATGTGATGTCACAGAATCAGTAAGCCATCAGATATAACCCCATCTTAAGCAAGTATTTTTGTGTGACTTTCAATCAACTACTTAATTTTTCCAAAGTTTGATTTCTATACTTACCAAATGTGGACATTAATATATAATGAAGAGATAATTGTTAGGCACTTATGTGAATGGTTACCATACACTGTCTCTCTTATTAATAACTAGAGGCCTAGTGCACGAATTTGTGCACTCAGGGGAGGGGGGGTCCCTCAGCCCAGCCTGCGCTCTCTTGCAGTCCGGGATCCCTTGAGGGATGTCCAACTGATGGCTTAGGCCCGCTCCCCTAAGCCAGTAGTCGGACATCCTTAGCCCTGCCACGGAGGCGGGAGAGGCTCCCACCACCGCTTCTGTGCTCACCAGCTGTGAGCCTGGCTTCTGGCTGAGCGGCACTCCCACTGTGGGAGTGCACTGACCACCAGGGGGCAGCTCCTGCACTGAGCATCTGCCCCCTGGTGGTCAGTATGTATCATAGTGACCAGTCGTTCCACTGTTCGGTTGATTTGCATGTTAGCCTTTTATTATATAGGATGAGATAGTCTATTATAGTAGCCCTTTTTGCCATGGATCTAAATATTTATATACCTACATTTTTATCTATATTAAAAGATGTTTTTGAAGTGAGGATGTTCAGAATATATAAGATACATATGTTGGTTATATAGTTTTCAAATGTATATGGTGGTCTCTGGGCAATATTTCTGTCCATCTGTGAAGAACTGTCCTGGTTAAAAAAAAATATATTGCTAAGGAAGTCAAAATAACTCTCCTCAATAATGTAATAAAAATGATAAATTTATTAATAAATCAAGGCAAATAAAAATGAAGCAATAACAGCATACAAAAGAAATATGAGATGCATGGAATTACATGCAAAAAAGGCTTAAATTTTGTGTGTTTCTGGACGAGGCTGGATTTCAGAAATATATTCCAGCATCTAGCACCAAGGAACTATAATTTCTATGAGTAACAGGTCCTTTAGTCCTGATTCTGTAGCCTTCACTTTCCCTGAAAATGTAATACTACTCAGTAGAGTTATATATGCTATGTCACCAGACTTTTTCTCCCTACCATTCACTTTTAAATTATTTCAACCCACATAGATTAAGCAACACTATTTGCATAGTATCATGTTAGACATTGGGGTCCAGGGTAAAAAGAAGAAGAGACATACAGACAAACAAAGAAGAATTATTCCACAACCCTAGGACTCAATGTTGAGACAGGTGATAAACATGAAAATGAATAATTATTAGAAAGCATGACAATTGGTTTGTTTGGAGTATGTTGAGCTATGCAGTGAACATTTAGGCATTCTGGAGTCTAAGAATGGACATTTACTTAATATTTCCAGTATTCAGTGACTACAACTTCCCAACAAAAATCTTACTTGAAGTAAATACATTTTCCAGTATGTAACTTTGTAAGAAGTTCACTAAACGTATATACTTAAAATCAGTTGTATGTTTAACATACTACCTTTATTATTAAAAAGATATAAATTTTATATTCTTTAAAAAAGACAGCAGGTGTATTCTCTATATTTTAGTAATTATTGGGGCTGAATGGCCACTGTCAGGGCCCAAGAAAGGTGACTGGCTGAAGTTCTTCACATGGAAGCTGTACTGATTTAGAACAGATATGATTCTGTCCCCATTGCCAGGCCTTGTTGTTTGTTCCAGTTTCCATCTGGACCTGGTTAACATCCAGTCCTGTTGATGTGCCTGTTAGCCTCCTCAGATTCTACAATCTGTCAAAGGCATCCCTACCCCAGCTCTCTGGCTGAGCAGAAAGCAAGAAAGATCAGCAGGCCTCAAAGCTCATTGAAGGTTTCCCTTTCAATTTTCCCTTTGTTACAATTTAAAAAATTAAACTTCTTTTAGATAATTGCAGATTCACAGGCAGTTGAAAGAACTATTGCAGAGATTCCCTGTGCTCTTTACCTACTTTCCCCCAATGGTAACATCTTGAAAAACTATACTATGATAGATATTTGCAGTGATACAATTCACTGACCTTATGCAGATTTTCTCAATTTACTCATATGTCTGCATGTGCATGCATGCATGTGTGTGTATGTATGTATGTATGTGTGTGTGTGCATGTGCATATGTGGATGGGGCTAGTGTGTACGTATAGTTCTATACACTTTTATCACATGTGCAGGTTCATATATTCACCACCAAATTCAAGAAACAGAACAATCCCATCACCACAAAAAGCCCTTGTGTTGCTCTTTTGTAACCACATCCATTTCCCTCTTGTCCCCTCCCACATACACTCCTTCCCTAACCCTAGAAACCATTAACTTGTTCCCCATTTCTATAATTTTTAATTTCATGGATGTTATAAAAATGAAATCATATAGTGTGTAATCATTTAGAATGGGTTTTTTTCCTCACTCAATATAATACTCTTAAATTTCATTCAACTTGAGTGTATCATTAATGAGTTACTTTTTTGTTGCTAAGTAGTATGCCATGGTACCATTGCTACATATTTTAGTATAGTCCATTTAAAAACAGCATAACAGAAGGGACCAGCAGGCAAGCTTGGGTTCAGTTCCAAGCAATGTAACCTTGCACAAGTCACATAAAATTATTTTTAATTTTTATTTTTTATATATTTTTATTGATTTCATAGAGGGAGATAGAAACATCAATGATGACAGAGAATCATTGATTGGCTGCCTCCTGCCCTATTGGGGGTCAAGCCCACAACTCGGGCATGTGCCCTTGACCAGAATCGAACCTGGGACCTTTCAGTTCACAGGCCGATGCTCTATCCATTAAGCCACACCAGCTAGGGCAAAATATTTTTGTATTGACTTCAGAGAGGAAGGGAGAGGGAGAGAGAAATAGAAACATCAATGATGAGAGAGAACCATTGATTGGCTGCCTCCTGCACACCCCACACTGGGGACCGAACCTGCAACCCTGGCATGTGCCCTGACTGGGAATCGAACAGTGACCTTGGTTCATAGGTTGACCTGCAACCACTGAGCCACAGCAGCTGGGCTACATAACATATTTAATGCGTATACAAACCTCAAATGTCCTATAGAACAATAAACTAGATATTTATAAGATATCTAGCTTGGTTCCTGCCATCAGTAAATGGTAGCTAATAAAGTGTAAGCAGTCATCAAGAATAAAAAGTTGGCTGAAAGTACAGGGTATAAACTGATAAACAAAAACAGATCCAGAGACTGAGAAGCATTGATCAGATGCTCAAACCTCAGAGGGAAGGTAGGGGAGGGTGGGGGTAAGGGGGAGAGATCAAACAAAGGACTTGTATGCATGCATATAAGCATAACCAATGGACACAGACACCAGGGGGTGGGGGCATGAACAGGGAGGAGGGCAATGTGGGGATAAGGACACATATGTAATACCTTAATCAATAAAAAAAAAAAAGTACAGGGTAACATGATACATTCCCTACTTATAACCACTTTTTTCTTATTTACCTACAGTTTCATTTTCAGATGAGTTCTTCTACTGAGGGACTTCTCAGAGCTATTTTTGTTTATTTGTTCTAGTGAATTCCTCGGTTTACATCTGCAACGCAAAGCTCCTAGATGTACTAAAATTATCAGTTCTGGAGATTGATCGGGCTGGTCAATTGAGAGATGTATGTGCAATGTAATGAGCCTGGGATTCTGGCATCTTAAAAATCTACTACTTTGAAGATCAAAAAGGAAAAAAAAGAATATTATACTTACATTCATCCATGTTTGGATAAAAATATTTTTTTAAGAAGAGCCCACATGGACATCAGTGCAATTATTTTCTAACATTTAATCAACAAGGATTTCTTCCCTTTTATTGCTTCTCACTTCCTATATATTAAATCCAAAACTTTATGCCCTTATGACTAACAAACTCATTATTAATAATAAATGTATTTCATAAATTAAAGGCATATAGCTGCCAATCAATGCTTCCCTGCATGGGGAAAATAATACTACCATCTGGCTGATGGAATTAAGGGGAAAAAAAGAAATTTAGTTAACCTGAATAAATTCATCATGCAAAAACCTGGGAAAAATTGGTTTTTTTTTTGTAACAATGAAAATAGATCTCAAATCTCTATTATTACCATTCATTACAGATTCATAGGAGACAGAAAACCCAGCTTAGTCTGAATCACTGTTTCCAAATTTATGAACATATGCTTTATCCCAACTACAACTCTAAATTCTCTCAACATGTATTATTTACCACATATTATGGGGGAGGGGGTTAGGAAAGTTGTTTATGCTACACATTTTTTTGTTTTGTTTTGTTTATGCTATACATTTTAAAAGCTACTCTAATAGTTATTGGGCATCAATCTTTAATATACTCTTGTCCTGATTCACTCCTCAGTGTGTTTTTTTTGTTTGTTTTTGTTTTCTTTTTTATTATGTTTTTAATAGAGGCCCAGTGCACAAATTCATGCACAGGTATGGTCTGGCCAGGTTGGCCAGGGGGAGGAGACGTGGGAGGTTGGCTGGCCAGCCCCACCCCACTGGTCAAACTCTGGTCAAACTCCCAGTCGAGGGGACAATTTGAATGTTACCCTTTTATTATATAGGATTGATTTCAGAGAGGAAGGGAGAGAAAGAGAGAAACAGAAACATCAATGATGAGAGAGAATCATCAATCTGTTACTTCCTGCAGGCCCCTTACTGTGGATCCAGCAACTCAGGCATATGCCCTGATCAGGAATTGAACCTTTACCTCCTAATACATGGGTCAAAGCTCAACCACTGAGCCACACCAGCCAGACTCAGTAATGTTTTTTGTTTGTTTGTTTGTTTGTTTGTTTGTTTGTTTTTTAGTGTAGATACAGAGTCATCCATTCAATTGTGAAAGGAAGTTTTTTATTTCTTTATATTTTCCTATAGCTTTAAATAAATATGTTCAAAATTTAACACTAATTTTTTAACCTGCAGGGCTTCATCTTCAACCCAAGAGATAACATATCAATTAAGTGCACAGACTTTAAAGTCATCCAGACATTGGCTCATACCTTATCTTTACCAGTTAAGCCTTTGTAACCTTGGGTAAATTATTTAAACTCCCTAAGCCTCAGTTTCCTCATCTGTAAAATTGGGAGAATAAGGTGAACGCATTATGTTTGGTAAACAATAAGTGCTCAATAAATATCCTTGATACAATGACCGCTAAATCATATGCAAAATACCATTTCAGGTAAGACCATTCTACTATTGATTGTTCTTATATTTTCTTTCATCATTTACTGAAACCTTCCAAAGAATTTTTTTTATTTTATTGTGTACATTTTTTATTCACTTCTTATTACTCCAGAAAAATTAAAGAAATGTTAGTTGCATAAACATAACAAGACCTTTATTCTCTCCAAGCCCCAGTTTCATAGTGTATAAAATAAGGTAATACAACTGAGCTTACAGAATTATTCTAAGTAATAAATCCAATAACGTAGGTAAAATATTTGGCATCATGCTTAACCCTACCTCTCTTTTATGAAAAATTTTGTATTTTAGTATTACTGCAAAAATCATGATCAATAGGTAGGCCACCTTGACATACAAGACCAGTACTTCAAATGGAGTAAACAGGCTCTATTTTAATGCCTCTTTTCTTCACATTTGCCCTAAGACTCTGCTACTGCTTTCAGAATAAATACACAAGGACTCTATCATAGCCAATGGGATGATGTTATATTACTCCATGTGGATGACATGAACACTCACCATATATTAAGGATTGCAACAGAAGTTAACTAGTACTGGTACCTAGTTATTGCCAGAGTAATGACTAAGAATGAGTTGTGCTCAAACTGAAATCACTGTCTTTGGAGATATGCTTCACTGTTTTAACTTTCAGAAACAAAGTTTGCTTAATTACTCAGGGATACATTTCACAGTATCAAGACAATGCATTCTAATGATGAGTAATTATTCTACACTAGAGGCCCGGTGCATGATATTCCTGCAAGAATAGGCAGGCCCCTGGCTTCATTCCCAGCAGCCCAGGAGCCGGCAAGTCCCCGCTCCCCACCCCAGCCACCTGGGAGCCGGCAAGTCCCCACTCCCTGGCTGCCTGGGAGCCGGCACATCCCCGCTCCCCGGCCACCCGGGAGCCAGCACTTCCCTGCTCCCAGACCGCCCGGAGCCAGCAAGTCCTCGCTCCCAGACCGCCCAGAGCCGGCAAATCCTCGCTTCTGTCTGGAGCACCACTCCAGTAGCTCCCTCCGCTGCCCTACTTCCCTCATAGCAGGCTTCACACTGCTCTGTGCCTGCATATGCAAATTAACCTCCATCTTTGTTGGGTTAATTTGCATACTCACTCTGATTCGCTATGGGCATAGCAGAGTGATGGTTAATTTGCATGTTTCTCTTTTATTAGGTAAGATTATTCATGAGAGAGAAAAATTGATATTGATCATGTAAATCTATGAATTGCCCATAAAATTTACTAAAATTTCCATTTGGTCCTTTAAAAAGCCAACCTTTATAGGTCACAAACCAGCTCCCTTGTCATGGTCCTTAAAATTACAACTGAGTCATTCGAAGTTCCTTTACTCTGAGAGATCAATTGTTTATTGACAAAACTTAAACCAGCAACACCTACAGTGAGTCTCTAAAGGTCCGTCTCCTTCTAAAAAGTCTCCCAAATAGTGAGGATTGCATGATCATTTGTGCAGTTATGAAGTGACATTGATCAATATTTTTCAGCAAGGGGAATAAAACAATATGGTTAAAAGAGGTACAGACAAATAGGTACTTAAACTTGAGGATAAAACTATAAAATACTAAACTATGGTAATGAGGTAAATAATAACTAGGCCTCATGGAAGTAACCCAGGCTAAAATAATAAAGAAGTTTGTGAGAGGAGAGAGAGGGAAGAACTACATCATAAGTGTATCAGGCCTCTCTTAGGCAATTTACATGTGCTTCCTTCATTTAATCCCTCTACCCAAGAGGTATTACCAGTATCCCAATAGGACTGATGAAGCACAGAGACTATTAGACATTGAAAATTCAGCCAGGACTCAGTCTTCACCTTTCAAAGGACTTCTGTACCATCAGGTAGAGTCCCGTATGCATTTAGGCCAGTCTTCATCTACTATAATAGCTTCCACCAACTATCTAACAGGTATAGATTAACAATATTTGAAAATTTCTCTAATCTCTCTGGCAGCATAGAAAATCCAAGTGTTATTCTGCTATAACCTTAAAGACCAGTATAGCTTCATGACTACAACTAAATGATTTCTTTATTTTTTGAACTCCACTAAGCTCTAAGTCCTTATTTTCATTTAAAACATTTTGTCTACAATGCTTTTTAGTTTAGGACTGACCTTTAGAAGACCCAAATACAGGTTTTTCAAGCATTAGCCTGTATTTGCCGTTGGTCAGGAACTAAAAATACCAGAGACTCAGTTTCCTCATGTCTCAAATGAGATTTCTTACCTACTTCATCTGCATCATGGAGAGGAGTGAATGAGTAAACTATATGTGAAAGTGTTGGGAAACTGAACAAAGAGCCAAATGCAAGACGGCAGGAGAAATATCGTTACATGTATAGTGAAGCATGGAGTCATTTTGTTTCTAGGTCTCTCTCTTCCAATGTAGTTAGCCATGTTAAGGTTAATGATCTAATCCTATATCATTTCATGAGATATTTTATGTTACTTCTTCCACTTACTCAGAATTTTGTCAGGGGAGGAAAATTATAATGACCCAAACATATTAATAGCCATATATATATTTAAGAATGAATGGTAAAGGTGTGAAGTGTGGACTAAAAATACACCATCCTTCAGAACTCTATAGTAATTAAAAGCCAAGGAAAATTGTCTTTTTTTTTAATTTAATAAGTCTTATTGTTCAGATTATTACAATTGTTCCTCTTTTTCCCCCCATAGCTCCCCTCCAGCCCGTTTCTACCCCACCCTCTGCCTTTACCTCCCCACCACGGTCCTCATCCATAGGTGTATGCTTTTTGTCCAGTCTCTTCCCACACCCCCCACACCCCTTTCCCCCCTAGAATTGTCAGTCCACTCCCTTTCTATGCCCCTGATTCTATTATATTCACCAGTTTATTCTGTTCATCAGATTTTTTATTCACTTGATTTTTAGATTCACTTGTTGATAGACATGTATTTGTTGTTCATAATTTTTATCTTTACCTTTTTCTTCTTCTTCCTCTTCTTAAAGAATAATTTCAGCATTTCATATAATACTGGTTTGGTGGTGATGAACTCCTTTAGCTTTTTCTTATCTGTGAAGCTCTTTATCTGCCCTTCAATTCTGAATGATAGCTTTGCAGGGTAGAGTAATCTTGGTTATAGGTTCTTGCTATTCATCACTTTGAATATTTCTTGCCACTCCCGTCTGGCCTGCATAGTTTCTGTTGAGAAATCAGCTGACAATTGTATGGGTGCTCCCTTGTAGGTAATTAACTGTTTTTCTCTTGCTGCTTTTAATATTCTCTCTTTGTCTTTTGCTCTTGGCATTTTAATTATGATGTGTCTTGGTGTGGTCCTTTTTGGATTCCTTTTGTTTGGGGTTCTGTGCGCTTCCTGGAGTTGTAAGCCTATTTCTTTCACCAGATGGGGAAGTTTTCTGTCATTATTTCTTCAAATAGGTTTTCAGTATCTTGCTCTCTCTCTTCTTCTGGCACCCCCATAATTCAGATGTTGGTGCACTTGAGGTTGTCCCAGAGGCTCCTTACACTATCTTCAAATTTTTGGATTCTTTCTTCTTTTTGCTTTTCCGGCTGAGTGTTTTTGCTTCTTTGTATTTGAACTCTTTGACTTGATTCTTGCGGTCCTCTAGTCTGCTGTTAGGTCTCTGTATAATATTTTTTATTTCAGTCAGTGTATGTTTAATTTCTAGTTGGTCCTTTTTCATACCGTCAAGGGTCTCGCTAAATTTATCGGCCTTTTCTAGGAAATTCTTGAAAAAACTTATAACCGTGGTTTTGAACTCTATATCCAGTCGTTTGTTTTCCTCCATTTCTTTCATTTGTGATCTGTTTCTTTGTCTCCACATTTTCAGTGCTTCCCTGAGTTGGTAGAGTAGCTTTGTGTGGTAGGTGTCCTCTAGGGCACAGTGGCTAAGCCTCCCCAGTTACCTGAGGTGAACACTCTTGGTGCACCCCTTTGTGGACTGTGTGTACAGCCTTGTTGTAGTTAAGTCTTGATTGTTGTTGGTATCACTGGGAGGAAATGACCTCCAGGCCAACTGGCTGTGAGGATCAGCTGTGTCTATGCTGGGAGAACTTCTGGGCTGGAGACACTCTTAAGAGACAAGACTTGCAAAATTGCAAAAGCCTCTGTGCTCAGCTTGGATGGGGTGGAGTTTCAGGGCGGAGCAGACAGCCTTGGTTTCCCGTCAGTCCTGCCCTTTGAGGCCCCTGGGTCTCAGTGTCCCTCAGTAATCACTGCAAGCACCTCTGAGAGAAAGCTGCCCTCAAGTTTCACCCGCTGCCAGACATTCCAGTTTCTCCCCGAATGAGTCGGGGTTCCCAGAAACTTGCCAGAACTGGAGTTCAGCGCAGTCGGGAGCTTCCGTCTCCCTCCGGTTTAGAAAGCCAGCCGCGCACTCAGCCTCCCGTGCATTCAGCTGTCAGTCCTCTCTGCGCTCACGCCTCTAGACCTCTGCTTTCTGTAGCTCCCGAGTCTCAGTGTGCTTTCTCTTTTCCTGACAGTCCAGATTCCCTCCAAATGAGTCTGGTTTCCCAGCATCTCACCCGGGACTGGAATTCAATGCAGTCAGGAGCTTCCTTCTCCCTCCCGCTTTAGAAAGCCAGCCACGCACTCAGCCACCCGTTCACACAGCCGCCCATCCTCTCTGTGTGCGAATCTCTATACCTCAGCCTTTTGCAGCTCCTCTGAGTCTCAATGTGCTTTTCTCTTTTCTTCTAGTTGTAGAATTTCCACTCAGCCAGCTTTCCTGTGGTTCTGGATGGTGTCTGTTTTGTCTTTTAGTTGTAGTTTTGATATTGCTGTGTGAGGCAGCAGTTTAGGTGTTTACCTATGCTGCCATCGTGTTTCTTCTCAAGGCAAATTGTCTTATAAGCATAAAATTAAATCAGCCATGCCGAAACCGGTTTGGCTCATTGGTAGAGCGTCAGCCTGTGGACTGAAAGGTCCCAGGTTCGATTCTGGTCAAGGGTATGTACCTTCGTTGCGGGCATGTCCCCAGTAGGGGGTGTGCAGGAGGCAGCTGATCGATGTTTCTCTCTCATTGATGTTTCTAACTCTCTACCCCTCTCTCTTCCTCTCTGTAAAAAATCAATAAAATATATTTTTAAAAAAAATTAAGTCAGTCATTATCCTATCTAATAAAAAGGTAATATGCAAATTAACCATGACTCCGTCACAACGATGGTGGCACCCATAGCCACAAGATGGCAGTGCCCAGTCCCCTCAGCCTCACCGGAGTCCCCCAGTCCTGGGGTTGCTGCTGCTGAGAGCGGGCATCGTGAGCAGCCTGGCGGAATGCTTGCTTCATTGCCATCGCGACGGAGGGCCTCTGGGCAGTGGGCACAGAGCAGCCAGGGTGGGATGCTTGCTTCATTACCATGGCAACACCCCGGCCACGGAGGACCTCTGAGGAACATGGGGGCTGGCCCATAGCTTCCACGGCCGAGCGCAGGCCTGGAGAGGAGACTGCGGGCCCGCCTCCCACAGAAGCAGCGCAGCTCCCTCCAGGCGCCCACGCTCGCTTCTGCCTCCCGTGGAAGCTGCACGGCTCCCATTGAAGTAACCCGGCTCCTGCGGAAGTGTCGGGCAGCCTACTGCGTGCGATATCGCGTGATGGGCTACCAGTATACTATAAAGCTGTTTGCTGTCTATGTCAGTTTTCACTATTGTAATTTATTTGAGTACTTTTGGAGTACTGTGTTTTCTCTTTGTATATTGGAGTTCACAGTACAACTTTTAGCCTTTATTTGTATGCTAAAAACTTCTGACATTTTCTATCTCAACACTAATGATTAACATCTTTGCTTTAGGCCAGAAGTTAAAAACTGATAGGCCCCTGCACATAGTGACACCTTTCAACAGTCACACACTCCAGCAGTTACTAATTTTCCAAACCAGTACCTGAAGATGACATTTTGATAAATTTGCAAAGGACTTTCCAAACTATTTATGAGTTCAGTATATGAAAAAGTATACCTTCAGTAATGACATTTTGTTCCCCAAAATAAATTCACATACTTTGTCCATTTATTTATTTTTTTAAATGGAGCTACTTACAGAATTTCTAAAATATATCATCAGTAATTTATAATTAATAAATGGCACATCTGTATTTCTTATCTTAGTATGCTCAAAAGCACTGCATTTTTATTCAAATTCCAAAAGTATTTTTCCAGAAAGAAAAAACTGCCATGACACTTTATAATCCTCCTGTGAATAATTGAGATGAATATCACTTTTCATTCTTACTCTAAGGTAAAAGGAGACCAAATGAGTTTAAAGTTATTTCCCTTAGCATTAACAAATAGGCCAATAGTTAAACTAAAAATGGAATAGATATAGTAAAGCAATCCAGTGGTCTAGTCATGTTACATCTGCAATGTGGGATTAATAATCACATTAAGACACTGAGCATTTGCTAAGCTTAGCTTTGTGCTGAGAATATAATGATCATTTTCAAACTGCCTAGAAAGCAAGATGTAAGAGTAAGAGTGATCAGTTTTGAATTTATCTGCTTTCTCTTTATGTATAGGAGAAATCAAGTTAAAGACAATTTCAGGGGGAAAATCATATTCTTACCATCATAATAAAACTAATACTTAACTTTAGTCTGTTAAATTCCACACATGAATATACCTTTCCTAGTTCCTTTCATAGTTCTAATTACGTTGTTGTAAACAAAATTATAGACACCACTCAACACTTGTCCAGTAGGTCTTACTGGAGTAGGATGGGCTCCTAAACCAAGATGACGGGTGTCCTTATAAAAACAAAGTTATACAAAGAGATACACATTCACACAGGAACAAAACATTAGAAAACTGGAGTTATGCTGCCACAAACCAAAGACCTACCAGAAGCTAGATCCATTCTTAGCACTGTCAGAAGGAGCATGGCCTTGATGACACCTTGATTTCAGACTTCTGACCTCCAGAACTACAAGAACCCATTTTAAATTATGTGCTGGTGTTACTCTGCTCATTACTTCTGCTAACACCTTCCTCCCCTTTCACCTTTGAAAGCCCAACCAAAATGAGAACTCTTGTATTTAACACCTGACAATTACCAATTTTTTTACAAAGTCTAGTTATGGTCCCCTTTTAAAAAAATCTGATGATCACTGTCTATTTTCTGAATTGATGATAATTGGAAGATGCCAGTTACAGCATTTAGACAATGATATTACTATTCACAGGTCTATATCTTCCTTCTACTGTAAGCTCCTTAAGAAAAGCACATTGTCTCCATTCCATAGTACCTATAAGAGATGATATACATCATTTGATTATTTTCTGAAATTTCACTTTTTTAAATATTCCATAATTAAAAATAAAAACAAATCATTTAAAATGTGCATACTTTCAACAATAAGATAAATTTTAAAAAATGTGTAATGTCAATATAGAGGGAAATGAAATAAAAATACTACCATCAGGCTAATGCCACAGTAATAATTGCTGCAGACAAGATTCATTCATGGATACTAAAATTAGTGGGCAAAAGTGAGGACAAACAGGACATTTGTATAGTCTCAAAGTATCTCTCCCAAGGTACTTATTAATTACAAAGGGAAATACAGCAACTTTACAGTGGAGAAACCCAGCAGACACCACCTTATCCACGTATTCAAGGTAGAAATGTGACCATCCAAGAGACATATAACATCGCCAAACCCTCGGTGCTGTGCACTGTAAAGGATGTGATGTGACTTCCCTCACATTCTCCACAAAAATGCATAACTTCATTTGAATCATAGGAAACATCATACAAACCTAAATTGAGGATAATTCTAGAAAACAACTGTCTGATATTCTTCAAAAGTGTCAAAAATCATGAAAGACAAGAAAAGACTGTAGGTCTGTTACAGATTGAAAGAGACTAAGAAGAATAACAACTAAATGCAATATGGGAAACTGATACAGAAAAAAAAGATATTGCAGAGAAAACTGGTGAGATTCACTTAAGGTCTATGTCACACCAATGTAGTTTTCTGGTTTTGATCATTGTACTATGGTTACGCTTGATGTCATCATTAAAGGAAAGAAGAGACGTGAGGAAATCTCCGTATTATTTTAGACATATCTCTGTATGTCTAAAATTACATATTTTTAAAAATGTAGAAAAAGTGTGTATGATTCTGAACCCCATCAATTTACCTATAGAAATTTATATCAAGGATATAAGCCCACAAGGCTTTATGTAGGCATACATGCTTTTGTGTGTGTGTGTGTGTGTGTGTGTGTGTGTGTATGTGCGCACACGTGCGTGTGCATGCACATATATATGTGTGTATTATCATATGGCATGGTTTAAAAATTAAAATGGAAATAACATAAATGTCCAAAAAATAATTGTTACATTACTATAGGCAGCCTTGAAATTTACAATAGTTTCTTAGATTTATTGCCATATAGAGATGTTTGCAATCTATTATCACGTAAAAAATACATAATAAATACAATCTAACTTATTTTATGTGCATGCTTTTTTAAAAGTTCCTATTTATGAATATGTGCAAAGGAATTGATCTTAAGTAATATAGAGTAAATATAAACATTTTCTTTTTATGTGAATTAGGATAATGAGTGCTTTGTTCATAGATGTGTATTTTCAATAGTTCTAATATCCTAATAGTGCTATTAAAAACTATGTTGTTTGTAGAATTCAAGATGTTTTGGTGATGGATAGCATGAAAAAAAACTAATATTATAAATAAAGCTGCTCATCTTTATTATCATTTTAGTAGTTCTCATGCAAATGTAGGCTTTTAAAAAAAATTGTCACTGGAGCAGAGTTTTCACCCTGAAGATAGCAATGAATCTATGACACATCCAACAAGAACTGGGATCATTTTCAAAGAAAGACAGCATCATCAAGAGAGTGCCTGATACAGAATGATTGATCTGTTAATCACATCTCTGTACAGAAGAAAAAATCCTTAATCTCTGACATCTTTTAATTAAAATGGAACTGTGTTGTTTCTAACTTAACAGAATTTTCCTTCAAAAACAATAAATTGTTTTAACATGAATATATCAGACATGCTTTCAACTCTCAATATATCAGACATGCTCTCAACTCCCATTAATAATGGAATTAACTCTTACTACATATAGCTCATTTAAAATTATACACATTTTGTTCAGAGATTATGGTTTGGTCCAGAATTGTATCAATGTATCCTATTAATGGGGAACTTAGTTTTTTTAAAGGATCCTTAGCTTGTTTTTATATCAGTAGAATATGATTGTCAAAGGAGAGAAAGGACTTTATGATTTTACCTATCAGAAACTCAAAGACAAGACACATTAACAGAAGAGTTGAGGCTAAAGTTTCCAGTTCATGAGGATGCTTTTTCCAATTATACCACAATTTGCATCCTCAGTCACATGCAACGCTATGGGAAATTTACCCATTAACCACCTGCAGGGACAGGAAGATGAATAGCCAGTCTCTGCCCTCCAGGTGTTAGTGAGAAGAGGTCAGGCATCCAAACAAAATGTTTGAGCATAATATCAATGGGGGCTAGAAACAAATAGCAATTACAACTCTAAAAAAAATGAATGATGATAATAAGCCCAATATTATGGAAAAAAATTAACCAAAGGATTTGATCACAACTATGTTAGATCTAATTACAGTGTATTTTTCCCCATTGCACATTAAGAAATGCACCCATCACTTGGGTAAATATAAATGGCTTCCTTTTAAATACATATATTTTTATTTTTCTCATGTTATTCTAGACAAATACTTTTTTTCTGAACACATACCCAAAGGATTCTTTTTCCTTTCTGGTAAGGTGATTCAAGTAGACAGAAGTTAAGCACTGTGTACACATGTTGGGAGTCTTCAGTGTCAATTATGTAAACCTTGTCACTTCAGTAAAAATATAACCACACATTTACTTAACATTGATCTTCAGAATATCTAAATGCTTTGACAGGTGTGCCATTCTACCACCTTTGTTTGACAAATGAAGGTAGATGTACTTCATGAATATTTTCCATCTTGGCATCTAAGTAACAAATATTTACAGGAGTCAACCATATGCCAGTAATTATACAGAATACTTGATGAGCCGCTCAGATGCACAAGGCGTGGCTCCTGACATTGAGGAACTCATCTGGAAGTGGAAATTTAAAGTGGTCTAAAGTGTTCAAATAGAAATATACACACATACAAACAAAACCACAATAAATAATGCAAGCAGTGCGATGTAGAGGGAAGGGCATTAAACTTTAGAGACCTTCAAATTTAGACTCCGATTCAGAACAACTCACTAATTGAATGAGCTTAACCACTCAGTGACTCAGTATCTTCAATTATGAAACAGACACAATCCAGTTCCACTCACCCTACATGGTGGCTCTGAGCATTCCATGAAACATGTGAACGTCTCAGCAGAGTACTTTAACTATAGTGCATGCTCAATGACTAGAATCTTCCTTATCCTAGCCTTAGGATCACAGAAGAGGGGGCTGCTGCTAATTGTGTCTAGTGCTCAATTTTCAGACTTCTATCTTTTTCATAAAGGAGATGATCTGGCCATACTTATACTACAGAGGGGTTCTATGTACAAAGTGTTTATTTATAAAAATTAGACACTGATTCCATTTAAGTGTTCATTTTCAGAAAAAAACATATTAGTAAAAAGATAAGAGATGGTGGTATAATCTAATCTAAATTAAAGATGTGGTGAGCTTTCAGGGAATTATTGAAATTTTATAACAGTTCCTTTTTGGTCCACCTGGGAGAGTAGCCCTTAAAATGTACTGATAAAGATTTTAAGTATTTTGCTTCTGCAAAAAAATAAAATGTGATTGTTTTTTAATTCAAAAAATGGCATTTTCTTAGCTAATATATGTGCATAATTCAATAGGGACCCAGTTCAATTGTTTCATTTTACGGAGAAGTACATTTTTTAACAATTCATATTGTTTTGGCACAGAAATAAATTACAGGGCTAAAAAGACCCAGAATAAATATAATGACAGCATACCTCAAGCTGAATACTCCTCCATCTTCCCAACAGTTTGCTAAAGGGGAAAAACACCTAAGAAGTACTTCTGCAGTTCTTTCAAACAATGCACTCCTACTCATTAGACAGAGCTCCTTTGGGAAAAAGACTGCTCATAATGGAAAAAAAAGTAGCACTGATATAAGATTTTAAACTGAGGATATTCAGGGAGCTTGGCTATCAGGTGCCTGTGAATTCACTGCTCTACAGGTGACCATTTTCTGGTCAAGGTTACTGACCCTTATAGGACATGTCAGTGCAGTAAGATATAATGTTTTGAAATGAAACATGTTGAACATGTTTCCCAGCTCAACTCCCAATAAATACATTGCTAGTCATCCTTCAGCAGCTGCTTTTTTTTTCTGATTCATTTGTGGGTGGTTTTAATATCTTTAGGAGCTTCTCTTGTTTAGCATAATTCTTTACAGTGTCTTTCCAATGCTATTTATTATGTTGGCATCAGTTTCTATATATCAAGTACTTTCTTTTTTACAGCATATGAAATCATTTTCCCACATATATATATTATATACATACATACACACACACACACACACACACACACACACACACATATATATATATTCATTATATCTTTATTGTTGAAAGTATTACAGATGCCCCATTTTTCCCCATTGACCCCCCTCTACTCCAACACCCCCCTTCCCGCTGCCCATGCCTTCACCACACTACTGTCTCTGTCTATGGGTTATGCATATATGCATGTAAATTCTTCAGTTAATCTCTCCCCAACCACCCAACCACCCCTTGCCTTCCCTCTGAGATTTGTCTATATATTTTTAAATGGGGAAAAAACTTGTTCAACGTGTTTTTTTTGTCTTATTTTGTCTTCTGGTTTCAATAAGCAATGAGTATAATTCAATATTCATTTTCTGCTGCAAACCCTTAGTAAAGAAGTCAAACAACTGGTGCAAAGATAAATTAGATTCATTTTTTTAGTAAATCAATGAATAAAACCATACTATTCACTAAAACCATTGTTAATATAATCATGGCATGTGTCAGTTTTAAACAGCTTTTAGTTATAAGCACTTAATGCTCTATTTTAAGTCTTATAACAATGAAAGGAAGACATAATTAACACCTTTTCAGATAAGAGAATAGAGGCTTAAAAAAGAAAAATAAGTTTTCAAAGGTCATATAACTATCAAATGATAAAGTCAAGATATAAACTTCTGTCTGCCTACTCTAGAATCTATCTCTTAACATCTAGATCACTGTGTTTCAAATATTTTTTTATAAAAATTTAAAATAATAATTATGACTAGATGTTGCTTGGTGCTTTTAATATACTTAATAAATTGATATATATTTTTTCTCTGTAATGTGCTTATAATATTTGGTACAAAAATAAGACTTGCAGACTAATTCCTCTTCACTCTAAAATACATATTTAGTTTAGGATTTCTCAACCTTGGCACTGTTGACATTTTGAGCAGGATAATTCTTTATTGGGGGTAGGGGTCTCTATGTGCATTGTAGGATGTAAAAGAGCATCCTTTTCTTCTATTAGACACCAGTGGCATTCCCCAATTTATGACAATAAAAAATGTCTCTAGACATTGCCAAACATCTCCAGTTAAGAGATTAAGATAAAAGAAGTTAATGAAATTATATTCTAACTAGGGGTCCAGTGTACGAATTCATGCACCTTGAAAGGAACTGTGGGCCGCGAAGCTGCGGTAGGCACAGGGGAAGGTCTCGGACCATCCTCCATGCTCCCGCCCAGCCACCCCCCTTGCGAACCCCGGTCCCTTGTCTGCCGAGCACCCCACTCACTCTACAACTGCTCCCACACACTGATGGTGCTGACCCCACTCACACCTGCTGACGGCGCAGAGCGATTGGGGCTGGCGCCAGCAGCAGGTGTGAGCTGCGGCTGCTGCCCCAATCGTCCCTCAGGAGCAGGGGGAGGTGGAGAAGCCCTCAGGGGTGATCAGGGCTGGCAGCTGCTGCTTGCACCTGATGATGGCACTGAGTGATCGGGACCGGCAGCGCTGGGCACCGGCAGTGGGTGCGAGTGTCAGCTCCAGCGCTGGCTGCCGGTGTGAGCAGGGCTAGCACTGGCAGTGGGTGCAAGCGGTGGCTCCAGCGGCGGCAGCAGGTGCAAGTGCCGGGCAGGACCACGGAGGGTGGGAGCAAAGAATTTTCAATAAGCACCAGAGGCTTGCCCCAACGACAGTGACCGGCGCCCGGCCTTGGTCTGGCACCCCCGCTCACCTGCTCCACCATCCTGCCACAGCCAACACCCGCCATGTTCTGCACACGCCCCCTGGTGGTCAGCGCACATCATAGTGACCAGTTGTTCAGTTTGTTAATAATAATTGTTTGGTTTGTTCCACCGTTCAGTCTATTTGCATATTAGCCTTTTATTATATAAGATGGCTAAAAGAGATTCCTATTTTCTGTAGAGAATTAAATATGTAATATTTTATAAAATGTAAGTCAGGCATGCAACCATCTTGAAATAGATACCTCAAATGGATAAATTTGGAATTCACTTTAAACTTCACAGATTATTCCAATAAATTTAAATAGACTTTCTGAGATGAAACATAGGATATCAGAGATGAAAGACACCTTAAATTGTACAACCTCCTCAATTCATGTGAGGAAACTGAGAGTAAGTGACTTGGTCAAGGATAACATTTTTTTTAAAAAAAAGTAGTTAAATTAAATTATCAGGGTCTCAGTTCATATTCCTTTCTCATGTATTATGTTTAGGACCTGCAAGGGCCTGACAATGGAATTGGACAGCCTTAATATTTTTCTTCTTAATATCCCATAATGTCCTCTGTTATGAGCTGAAAGAAGTCTTTAGCAACCAGAGAAAGATAGCTTGTCTTTCATTGAAAGGGTAACAGAACTATAATCCATAGAATGAAGAAAGGATAAAATAATTAAGGATAGTACTATGGACACACATGTATGTGTATGAGTCTTGCCATTTGACTTCTGACAGAGCAAAGCCTTCAGCAGTCAACCCACAGGAACTTAATTAGTAAAAAGCTGCTGTCCTCTGATCAGCCAGGATCCCAAATGCTACTGCACTATTTGCATTAACTATACTGGTAAGCATTTTAATTAATAAAATGGTTATTCTAATGACCTTCACTAAATGGCCAAAATGCTGGATTATGCAATTTACTTAATGATTTTAAGTAATTTATAATCTTGAATGGCAGCCACATTAAAAGATAGTTAAAGACAAGGAATGGTATACATTTCTCCAACCACAACAAAGACATGTCTGATGAAACAGTTCTAAGAATATGCATACAAGATATCTAATTAATGATGAAATTCTTTTTTTCTAATGTAGAAGGTAAAATCAGCATTCTATAGGACATCATTAGTGCTCTACACTGCCACTATCACCATGTGATATAATAATGACCATGTACTCTTATGACATAGTTTGGTATGGTACCTAATAATGGAACTTGGACTTTGAAATTAGATATAGAGGCAAATCCAGATGTTCCCACTTATCAGCCATGTAATTCTAGGTAAAGTGCTTAACTTCTCTGATTTTAATTTTCCAATCTAAACAATGTGAATAGTACCACTCATCTTTTATTAAGACACATAGCAAGCCTTTAATAAATATTAAGTATCATTATAATAATTATAGAGTTATCAACCAAATTTATTCTCCTGCAATCCTATAGAAACTCCACATAATTTTTCAATTCACTACCCTACTTTTAATTCTTTTGATCCTATTCATCTAAATACTTCTTTAATCAGTTCATTTTTCTCCATTTCTGCTGCTACAACACCTGTGAAAGGCATAGTAATTCTCAAGTGAACTATTATAACAGACCTTTAACTGGACACTACTCACTCATGTATGCTCTCCATCTTTTGAAACATTTCATGAGCACTCTCATACTCTCTTGGTTTACAGTTGAGGAAACTCAAGCCCTAAGAAGTTCATGAATTTGAGACCACACAAAGAGTAAATGGTTAAGTCTGAAGTTGAGCCAAAGTTCCTTCTAGCACTAATGATATCACCAAGTGTAATGTGAGGAGAGGCTATATTGGGAAGACTCAGATAAAATATAAACCAATATTTTTCTCACCAAAGACTTTAGGGTAGAGAATATCATATATTTTGGTCCTGATTCCTCATTATAAACTAGTAGTAAGGTTTCAGCATCTTAATAGTGTCTTAGACAAGAAATAATACATTAAAGCAATTTTTGTCCCATGTAAATTGTTTGGTTTTACCTAAGTTGTAAAGCTGAATTAGTATATAAAGCATCATGTCCTAAATATCTTTACTCAAATGGAATTCTCATATTAATTGCCTATAGTGGTTTTGATCCTCAATCTTTCGGACAATTTAATAGTTTCCATAACTTTCCAGAAATTAAAATAGGGAAAATATGTTCAGAAACTTGTAGCAGAACATTCAAAAGTTGTGGGAGATAAATTTCAATGCACACATGCAGAAAATTTTTTCAATGGACTATTTTCTTTCCATTTGAAAAGAAACCAAAGGGATGATAGGGCCAGTGTGGTATTCTGCCTTTCTTTGGTAACCAGCTTTTGTCCCAATAGCTGTGAGATCTGAAACAAGTGTTCCATGGATGTCAGTTGACTGTAATAAGTGCTTAATTGTACAATGGAAACGACTTTGCATTCCCTCTAGATGCTTTCACTGTGTGGGAAAAGGTAAAGCTCCACTTAGGTTGGGGCTGTCATGGTGGAACACTTCAACTGCCTCTCCTGCCTCTGTGTCACAGAGATTTCTATAGAATGGCAGGGATAAACATTCATTTTACTAGAGCATGTGCCCCATCTTCTCTTGCTATGTACTTAGAACATGAGAACTACAATAACAGAGGAGTAAACATACTTATCTGTCGATTAAACACAAGAAGTAGGTAAATTCTGAACAAAACACATAAGACTTTCAGGCATCACACAGCCTTCAATATCAATATTAGAGGTGGAGGAAAGCTTGGATAAAGACTTTGACAAAATATAGAACCACACACATATAACTTCTACTTAAAAACAAACACAGAGACCAGCCAGTGTTGCTCAGTGGTTGAGTGTGGACTGTGAACCGGGAGGTCAAAATTCAATTCCTGGTCAGGGCATATGCCTGGGTTTCAGGCTGGATCCCCAGTAGGGAGCACGCAAGAGGCAGCCAACCAATGATTCTTTCTCATCACTGATGTTTCTACCTCTCTCTCCCTCTCCCTTCCTCTCTGAAATCAGTAAACATATATTGTTTTAAAAACAACAAACAGACAATAGTGTGGTGAAGGCCTGGGGCTTGCTAAAAGGGGTCAATGGGGAAAAGGGGGGACATCTATAATACTTTCAATAATAAAGATAAATTAAAGAAAAACACACAGGCATGCAAATGATAAAAACAACCCCCCCCCCTCAAAAATTAAAAATAAAACAGGCACACAAATAAGAGTCACAAATAAGAAACAACAATACTTATATCAAGATTTGAAGCCAGCAATGCTATAGATTTTCTGAATCAGGGATCAAGGCATCACAATGTCCCTTTTATGTAATAAACCCAATATGTTAGCTGGCAAGGAAGACCCTCTGGCCCAAGGCTATTTTTTAAACTGCTTCTCTGGAAGGTTCTAAGTGCTAAATGATTCTGGTCATACTTACTTGCTTTTTAAATGACTCCCACATGGTTAATATTTCTGACATACCCTCTATACACCAGGTAGATGGTTATGTCATGCAGTGACTGTCATTTCAGCTCTCACAGTTGACAATTCAGCAAAAAGAGGAGTCAGCAAACAGAACAGACTTAGAAATCACCACTTGCTTATTTGAAAAAATTACTAATGACTTTTCTTTAATCCACTTCTTTAATACCTTATACAGTATATAGCACCATTAAATATAATATGAGAATGCATGTATCTTAATTTGTCACCATTATAAATTCTAAAATTCTTCTATATTTGTGTTTTATTATCACTGGATATTTTATGACTACATGCACTTATTCACTGCTCAACATGACACTACTAGTTAGCGCAGATTCTTTAGTTAAAATATAAAAATAGAGGTAATAGAAATTAAGAGGCTCATCAGCCTAATGAAACAGCCTTAGGCTGCTAGTTCCTGGTGTTACATTTGTCTATAGAAGAGAGGACTACAATAAGTGTGTGCCTGTCTTCAAAGAAACATCAAATGAGACTACTAGGGAGATTTATCCTCTTCGAATAATTTCCCTTTTGTTATAGGACAGTTTTACAAATGTTTTGATAATACACTTCCACCCTATGCATGTGCATAAATCACATATATGTAGCTCTTTAAGAATAGTGTACATTATGCACCACACACACAGGTATTATGGCTCAATGGATCATTTGGAGCCTCCACTGAGAGACCACTGTTCAGTGGCACTGGAATCAACATAATGTCTTCATACCCTTGAAACAGGGCCCTGGGGAAGGACTAGCAAGATTAAACCACAAGAAAATCTTAGTTTAATAGCACCTTTAGCTTTGAACCAAAGTAAATTAATAAGATGGCTTTGATACCTTCTTCACCTTGATGGCTTTTCGCAAGAGCATGCACAACTGAGACTGGACACATCAGAAGTCATCTGATGGAACAGGATGGTTCTTTGCTATTTCCAAATTAAGGTTAGTCAAAATGCTTCAATATAGAGAGTAGAAGTAGTATTATCCTAGCATGTAAAAAATTCAGATTATTATTCATATAGGTCACTATCTTAGATTCCACCTTAAAAATCCAGATTGCTTTTCTTATTTCTCAACAAAACTTGTCTTTCCGAAGCTACTTCTCTTTTATATAAAGTAATTAATGGAATTACACCCAATTGAGAGTCAATAGAAGAGTAATTTAGGATATTATTGCTTGTTATCACACAACTGATAGCAACAGACCTAACAAAAATGAGATGCTGTGCGACCTGTGTTTGTAAAGACCCAAGATCTTCCTAACTGCTAACAGGTGTATGATGTGGTATCTTGAACTTATGGTATAAATACATGCAGCCACAGACATCTGCTTAGATGTATACTGTCACTGTGTTCACTAAGTTACTTTAACTTAGATATACAAATTATACCATTTTTCTTTCCTTAATTATCTGTTAAATTGGTAGATTTAATAAAACCTAATTTATTTCAATCCTCTTTACTGTATTTTGGTGAAAATATCTATGTACTTTTAACTTAGTTTTATCACCCCCACAGTAGATACAAGCATACATCTGCTGTCAGATTTATCAGCTCTTACGAGAAAAAAATGAAGTAGTAAGAAACTTTGGGAAAGCACATTTCCAACAAGGATCTCCATCCAGCACTTTTCAAAAGTAACATTCATTATTCATGGCTCCCTCTCTCAGGATGCCTTGGTGTGTGTATGTATGTATGTATCTATGTATTTAATGTTACTGAGAATGAAGTAAATGGATCTGGAACTTTGCACTGTGTGGAATAATTCTAAATGTTTTAGCTGAAGGAAGAATACATATACCATATTTTCCATATTTTACAACATTCTAAAACAAGAGTGGGAATCAGGTTTCAGACTAATGATTTTGAAATGAAAGCATTTACACTTTAAAAGAATAAATTCAAAGGAAACACTTTGTATAAGATCTTGTTACTCCTCAGCTCACCTTAAAATGGCAGCTCAAAGCCTTTGAAAGAGGCAAAATTTCACTAACAAAAGAAGAGAGAGCAGACAATAGTACTATTTTAGAAGCCAGGATGCAGAAAACAAGTACTTAGCTAAGAAAGTTGATTCCTAAACTGGCAGGAGAGAAAGTCAAAAACCAACCCAATTTGCACTGCAGAACTAATGTCCCAGGACTTGGCAGCACAAGCAGTTACAAGGGTAGTGAATCCAAGGTTAAAAATGGCAGGATTGTTTGGGAATCTATTTAAGAGGCAGGATTTCTAGATTATCGCATCCCCAGAATAATAAGGCTCTCACCTGAGACACCATAGTAAGTAGCATGCAGGAGTCAAGTACACCATGAGATCCCAAACCTCCCATGCTATGCAATTTCCTTGGTACAGTAATATTATTTACCACATGTTTTCCATTATACTATTTAAAACTGACACATATTTTTGTTAAATTTCATGGTTTCCAGAACATTTTACATTTACTGTCTAAAGCAGTGGTCGGCAAACTGCAGCTTGTGAGCCACATGCGGCTCTTTGGCCCCTTGAGTGTGGCTCTTCTACAAAATACCACGGCCTGGGTGAGTCTATTTTGAAGAAGTGGTGTTAGAAGAAGTTTAAGTTTAAAAAATTTGGCTCTCAAAAGAAATTTCAATCGTTGTACTGTTGATATTTGGCTCTGTTGACTAATGAATTTGCCGACCACTGGTCTAAGTAATCAGTACTACCATCTCCAGTAGGTAAGACAAAGTAATTTATTCTCTTTTTAGATTAGTAAAAACTCAGGTAAATTAATCAACTTACTAGTTGTGAAACCTTGGATATTGGCATAGAAAATCTTCAAATCTCAAATTTGTTGTAGCTTAGATTGCCTTTGATCTCTTTCTGTAGGTTACTTCTCCAAAAAAGTGATTTGCTGTCATTACCATTTATAACATCCCTTGAGGAACCTGATTAAAATAACCCAGTCCCAAAGATTTTTATTTAGTAAGACTGTGGTGACATCCTGAATAATTAACAACTCATTTCAGGTGATTCTAATAGAGATGGTGGGGAAAATACTTTATTAAATACTAGGGGACAAGTGCATGAATTCATGCACCTTGAAAGGAACTGTGGGCCGTGAAGCTGTGGTGGGCACAGGGGCAGGTCTCGGCTCATCCTCCGCACCCTGGCTTGGCCCCTCTCACCATGGCCCCCATCCCCTGTCTGCCTGCAGCCTCGCTCCCACCACGACCACTCCCATGCGCTGATGGCACTGGGCCCACGCGCACCCACTGACAGCATGGAGCAATTGGGGCCAGCAGCAGGTGTGAGTGGGCCAGCGCCATCAGTAAGTGAGAGCAGTGACTGCTGCCCTGATTGCCCCTCAGAAGCAGGGAGAGGTGGAGAAGCGCTGAGGGGTGATCAGGGCCGGCAGCTGCGGCTTGCACCTGCTCACGACACCAAGATATCAGGACTGGCCCCGGGTGCCAACAGCAGGTGCAAGCAGCAGCTCCGGTGCTGGCAGTCAGTGTGAGAGGCAGATGCCGGCCCCAATTGCCCCTCAGGAGTAGGGGGAGGTGGAGAAGTCCTGAGGGGCAATTGGGGCCAGCAGCTGCTGCTTGCATCTGCTCACAGCACCAAGCGATTGGGGCCAGCACTGGGTGCCAGCAGCAGGTGTAAGCGCCAGGTGGGACCACAGCATGTGGGAGCAGAGAATTTTCAGTAACCACCAGAGGCTCAACCTGATGACAGCAACCAGCGCCCCACCTTGGTCTGGCGCCTCCACTCACCTGCTCCACCATCCTGCCATGGCTGATGCCTGCCATGTTCTGCACTCTGCTGTCTGCTGCCGACGCCCACCATGTTCTGCACGCACCCCCTGGTGGTCAGCGCACGTCATAGCAAATGGTTATTCCGTTGTTCAGTTATTCAGCTGTTTGGTCTATTTGCATATTAGCCTTTTATTATATAAGATTATATAGGATTCTAATTGTCACCAAAGTAGACACAATAAATCTGAACCGCATTAGCTAAGTTTCACCAAAAACAAACAAAATAAAACCAATTTTAAACCCCAATTCAAAACCAATAACACTTTCTCTGAATGACTATTAAAGTATACCTCTTACTATTATCAAGAGCGATTGGGATATGGAGAACATCTCTGAAGCTTTTGCAGAATCTCTGTAGAGATATTTTTCCTGGTTAGATAGAAACCATGTAAGAAATAATTTTCCAAATTCAGGACAAGAAAAAGTAAATAGTTATCAATTGTAATCAACTTGGGATAGTCTCTGTTTTCCTCTTTATCTCCCTACTAGGAAGTGCAAACCTAAATTTAATATAAATTACCAAGATTTTTTACATATGTACTTTTTTCACTGAGAACCTTACCTTCACATGCATTCATATGAGTCGGAGCTATTTTTATTTTTTTAATATATTTTTATTGATCTCAGAGAGGAAGGGAGAGGAAGAGAGAAATAGAAACATCAATGATGAGAGAGAATCATTGATTGGCTGACTCTTTTATGCCCCACACTGGGGATTGAGCCTACAACCTGGTCATGGTCCCTAACCAGGAATCAAACTGTGACCTTCTGCTTCATAGGTCCACTGAGCTATTTTTATTTTAATTGCCATATTATTCATGAATTTTAAAGTTTTCTTGAAATTATTGGTAAGTAGACAGGGTTTAAATCATTAATAAATATACCTAAGAAAATAAGTAAACAAATTCATGTAGAAATAATTTTCACCTGAAGAAAGAATAGGGAGCTAGAGATATGCAGTGGTAGATTTTTTTTTTAAACAAAATTCTTTCAGGCGCAGTTGGTAAGTACACCTGTCATATATGCTTCCAAAAATGTAGCTCAAAATGATAACATACTGAGAGAAACACAAATCTTGGGAATACAAAATTCATTTGTTACAACCAGTTTTGCTTACACTCTCTCAAAATAGCCATCTATACTAAAATGTGTACATAAGAGAATGACTTGCTGCAATACAGAAAGGTTTGTATACAGTTAGACCTTGGAACTTTCTAAGGTCTTGAAAACTTTTCAAAAGCACCTTTCTTATTTGCTATAGGGATGCTAAATATAAGAGAACAGGAGTTGATGTAAATGAACAGCAGCTGCTTAAATAAAACCTGTTACAATGATATCAGGCTATTTCTCTTTTCGTTTATTTTCCCCCATATAACACTTAACTATTTTCCTCCCTTACATGGTCCTTCATGCCTTTTATTTAACAAACATGTGCATGATGCTAACTATATGCAAATAATCCCCTGTGTGCTTTATAAATATTAGCACATTTAATCTTCACAGAAAACTATAATATAGACAAAACTTCCCCATATTCACATAGCTACTGTGTAAGAGTTGAGATCTGAATGAACCCAAGAAATCTGATTTCAGCACCTATGACCATTGCATGCTCTACTGACTCTATATAACATATTTTGCTCAAAAGGCAATGCCTTAAGAGAGAAAAAACAGCCTGGCTAGTGTGGCTCAGTCATTGAGCATCGACCTATGTGGACCAGGAGGTCACATAAAGTTCCATTCCGGGAAAAGGTACATGCCTGGGTTCCAGGCTCAGTCCCAGTAGGGGGTGCGCAGGAGGCCATGGATCAATGATTCTCTCATCATTGATGTTTCTACCACTCTCTCACTCTCCCTTTTTCTCTGAAATCAATTAAAAATATATTGATAAAAGAGAGAAAAAATAAATTATGCATTAATTCCTCACCTTCTTTGCAAATTAGAATATAAGTCTATCTGCACTTGATATTTCAAACGAAATGCCTGAAGAATTTTCTGACAGATATTTGCATCTATCCATAGATGCTTATTTTATTTTGGAAAAATTTAAAGATTCATGATGTATTCAGAGTTCCTCAATTGTGAGATACTTCTTAAATTTAATAATAGATATGGGGGGAAGAAATACTATATTAAACATATATGCCAATCATAACATAAAATCTAATTGATAAATACTAAGATATTAAAAATATGAAACTTAGAACCAAGAAAATAATGTAATAATTTAATCCCTATTTTTATAGGTTTCTCCTTCTATTTTGTTATAACAAGAACCTGATATAGATATATATTTTTAACTGCCTTGAATACTTATTTAAAATAGATGGAATAAAAGTAATAAACAAATTGTTTTCAATTTTTTGATATTTTATTTCTTTTAAAATAAATTTTATGCTATTCAGGGTCATTTTTACTTAAATACAGTATACTACACTCATCCCACCATTCATAGAATAGAGTAGGAAAATAAAAGTATTAGTGTTAGCAATAAAAATAAAGTGTTTTTAAAAAAGAGTTTACAATGGCATCTTAGTTCACAAGGAAATTTAAAATATTATCCCTCTAGTTTTAATTCTCCCTAAAGTAACTTCTCTGACAATATATTGCTAGCTAATAAACTACACCAAATATCAGTGGCTTAAAACAGCAATCACCTTTAGTAATTATTTACTTTCTTTAAAAATCTGAAATTTGAGTAGAACTTGGTAGGGATTATTATTCATCTGTGCTCCATACAGCATCAGCTGGAGTAACACAGTTAGGCTGGAGAATCCACACCTAAGAAGACTCACTCACATGGTTTGCCAGAATCTTTGGTTCCTGTCCATGTGCTCTCCATGGAGCAGCTTGGATTTTCTTACAGCATGGTGCCTGTGTCCCAAGAGTCCCAAGGGACCTGGCAAGTATTTGTGACACTTTCTCTGCCCTAGACATTAAATCCCAGAATATCATTTCTGCTACATTCTGTTAGACTAGACAAGCTAGTCACTATGGTCAGCCGAAATTCAAGGGAAAAGGTATTAGACTACGTCTTCATGTATGAGTAGTAAAGAGTATGTGAGCAGCAAAGAATTTGCAGCTATCTTCAACCAATCATATCAACATATAACTTGAACATGATGTCTATGAAATGCTAGGTTTTCATTTTCGTAAGCTAAATAAGTTGATGCTAAAGTTAACATGAGAAATTCAACATGCAAGAATAGCTAAGAAATCCTAGATTAGTATAATAATTGGGTACCAGCACTGCCAAATATAAAAACATGCTCTACAGCCTCTACAATTAAAACAGTATGATACTTCCCTAATGGAACAAAATAGAAGACCAGAAATACACTAAAAAAAATCTATGAAAATTTAATGTATGGCACAAATAGTGTTCTAAATCACTGTGAAAAATGTATTTTATATAAAGTATGTTGAGATAAGTGGATAGTCATTTTTAAAACAATCAGATTGGCTCTGCACCTAACATTACTCACCAAAATACCCCTTCCAAATAAAACAGACATTTAAGTAAAAACAAAAAAAAGTAAGCCATATAGACACTAGCAGGAAATGTAAGTGGTTAAGGTGCTTTATAAACTGGTTGTGTAAACTGAGTGTGGAAACAGCTTTCTTAATTATAATTAAATATCCATAAACAATAAAAGTTTGATAAGTTCAATAACACTTTTTAAAAACTCATATTCTAAAGCACCATAAGCAAAATTGCTCATTGGAATAAAATGTTTGCAATTTATGTCACAAAAAAGGCTATCTCCCTAATAGATAAAGAGATCCTAAAAATTAAGATCAGAGACAGAAACAGAGAGATGAAAGGACAATATAGAGAAAAAGAAATAGCTATTGTTTTTAAAAATATTAAAGGGTATTCAACATTATTACCAGAAATATACAAGTTTAACCTAAAATGTAATACTATTTCTACACTGTCAAATTGACAAAACTTTAAAAGTTTGGCAACAGACACAGAGGTGAGGCTGTGGGGAAACCAATAGTCTATAAATTGCTGGTAGGAGTATAAAATGTACAACCACATGGAGTGGAAATTGGCAGTACCTTCCACAACAAAAGCAATCCCTTTTCTAGAAATCCATCCTGAAGATAATCCTCCAAAAATTAAAACTACATGTGCAACAGGTTACTCATTGTGTCATTGTTTGCCAAAGCAAAATAGTGGAAACCATGTAAATGCCATCCATAGGAAGCTGATCTGAGTAAAGAATAATGAAAGAGAAGTGTGTAGCTGAAAAATGAAAGATGGCAATGAACTGAGTGTTTTATATCCGAGGTGTGTTATTAAGTCAAAAAAGCAAACTGTAAAAGAGTGATAAATACATATTGTGCAGTATGTCACATTTTGAATCAGAAATAAGAAGAAATGTGTATACACACATACACATATGTATATACGAAAAAACATAAATTTGTTTCTTTTGGCAAAAAATATAAGAAAATGATTTTCTGTGCAGGAAAGCGATATAGAGAGTGAATGGGAGAAAAAATCGACTATATGCTTTATATACTTCTATCTTTTGGATCATATAAATGTTGTACATATTCAAAAATTAAATTAATCAGGATGAAAAAGGCAAATCATGAAATTCAACTCAGGCATAAACAAATATTTACTGACTGACACTTGATTATCAGACACCAGAAATATAAGGACTGGACTTTACTTCTTTGGTTTTCTTTTGATCATAGTGGTACAGATGTGATCCTAAAACACTCTCCTATTCATATACTCTGTCTCTATCACACTCTTCCTGGATGTTGTAAGATAGAACAATGAGTGCATACTTTGATCTTGTTAGGAACCAGTTTTCACTGTGAGAGAAGGAAAATCTATATAATAAAAGCCTAAGTGACCATTACGGTGGAATGACCAGAACGACTGGTTGCTATGATGTGCACTGACCACCAGGGGGTAGATGCTCAATGCAGGAGCTGCCCCATGGTGGTCAGTGCGCTCCCAAAGGGAGAGCACCACTCAGCCAGAAGCCGGGCTCACAGCTGGCGAGCACAGTGGCGGTAACGGGAGCCTCTTCTGCCTCTGCAGCAGTGCTAAGGAGCAGAGAGCAGGCAGGCATTAAGAAGCAAGGGGTCCTGGACTGTGAGACCACTATCTGACTGCCGGCTTAGGCCTGATCCCTGCAGGGAGTGGGCCTAAGCCAGCAGGCGAACATCCCCTGAGGGGTCCTGGACTGCTAGAGGGTGTAGGCTGGGCTGAGGGACACCCCTTCCCTAGCGCACAAATTTCATGCACTGGGCTTCTAGTATAAATATAGAATGGGGGAAGTCGAAAAGGAATCCTATGGCATTGCATTTGAACTTGGAATAGTGATGTGAATTCAACATTTTTAAAATTGCTTTCTTGAGGTATAATTGGCATACAATAAACTGCACATAATTAAAATGTATAATTTGATAAGTTTTGACATTATGTATATACCTGTTAACTATTGTTACAATAAAGATTGCATTCAGATGTATCACTTCCCACAGTTTTCTCATATTCCTTTGTAAACCCTCTGTTTTGTCCTTCCTCTCTAGTTTCCCCTCTCTGTATCCACTTTCTTTCTGTAACTATCGATCAGTTTGCATTTTCTAAAGTCTTACATAAATGGAATTATTCAATACAAACTTGTTTGGTCAAGAAGAGAGCCTGGCTTCCATTTAGCATAATTATTTTGAGATTCACTTATGTTGTTGCTAGTATCAAGTTTATTCATTTTTGATACTGAGTAGTATTCCACAATTTGTTTATCTGTTAACCTATTGATGGATATTGGGCTGTTTCAGATTTTTTGCTAATACAAATAAAGATTCTATGAGCATTCACACACAAATCTTTTCATGGACACATGTTTTCTTTTCTTTTGTTTAATGACTTAGGTGTGGGATGAATTAATCATATAGTGGGTGTCTTTTAAGATTTTTGAGTCTGCCAAACTGTTTTCCAAAGTGGTTGTACCATTTTACATTTCTACCAGCAATGCACAAAAGTTTCCATTTCTCAACCTCCTTGAAGAGTTGGCCTGGGCATTCTTTTAAACTTATCTAATACATATGTAGTTATATCTCATTGTTTTAATTGGTAATTCTCCAGAGAGTAATTATGTTGAACATCATCTCATGTACTTGCTTCCTATTCCTAAATCTTCTTTTGTGAAGTATTGTTCAAACTTTGTGACCAGTTTTTATTTTGTGTTTTGTTTCTTATTATTAATTCTTGACATTTTTGTTATATATCCTGTATAAAAGTTCTTTACAGAGATATGATTTGCAAATATGTTCTCCCAATATGTGCCCTGTCTGTTTATGGTCCTAATAGTGTCCTTTTGATGAGAAGTTTTAAATTTTGGTGAAGCCCAATTTATTAATTTTTTATTGAAATCACATAGTATTAATTATCCTACTATGTTTTCCTTTTATAAAGTTGTTTTGGCTATTCTAGATTCTTTGCATATCCCTATAAACTTGAGAATCAGGCATCAATTTCTTTTTTTTTTTAAGTCTGCTGCTATTTTTATTGCCATTATATTGAATCCATAGATCATTAGAGAGAGAACTGATCTCTTAACAATAGCAACACTTTTGATCAAAGATCAAGGTATATCTCCACTTATTTCAGTCTTCTTTATCTCAAAAAAATTTTTTTCCGGTTTCAGAATACAGGTCTTGAACATCTTCCAGCAGATTTATCCCTATGTATTTCATACATTTTGATGTTAAATTTGCTTCTATTTTTCCAGTTTCATAAAGTGGAAGATGATGCCATGAATTTAAAATTTTTCTTTTTTTCTAATACTGTAGTTTAATGTTACAAATGTTGCCCTCCTTATATTTGGCTTTAGGGAGAGCTCATAAATTCTGATATATTGTATTTTCATTTTCATTCAGTTTAAAACACTTTCTAAAACTCACTTTGAATTGTCTTGACTCATATGTTACTTAACATTATACTATTTAGTTTCTAAATACTTGGGAATTTTCCAGAGACTTTCTCTTACTGATTTCCGATTTAATTCCCATAAGGTTAGAAAATGTTATTTGCATGATTTATATTCTTTTAAATTCACTGAGACCTGTTTTGTGGCCCAGAATATGGTTTATCTTGGAAAGTGTTGTGTGTGCACATTATGCTTCCTGAAGCTGTAATACTGGTCACTGATATTCTGTTCATTCTTTTTCTGACATCTGTTCCCCATGCTTCATTTTGAATAGTGTCTATTTTCATGTCTTCAAGTTCACAGCTTTTTTCTGCAATGCTAATTTTGCCATTACCTCATGGATGTATGTTTTATCTTACACACTGTAATTTCCATGCATATCTATTTAACTTTGCTTAAACATCTGCAATTCAATTGTAATAATAACTGTTTTAATTCCCTTATCTGCTAATTCTAACATCTTTGTCATTCTAGGTCATTGTCAGTTGACTAATTTTCCTCATTAAGGTTATATGTTCCTTCTTTCCATGCCTGGTTTCCATGGATTGGATGCCAAACATTTTGACTTTTAGTTGGTTGGATACTGGATATGTTTTGTAGTATTATAAATATTCTTGAGTTTTGTTCTAGTCCTCTGTTAGGTTACATGAAAACAGTTTGGTCTTTCAAGTCTTGCTTTAATAAGTGTTAAGTAGGTACAGAGCAGTACTTAATCTAGAGTTAATTATTTCCCAAATCTCCTGAGGAAAGACTTTTCTAAGTCCTCTAGCCTGTGCCTCATGAATTACAAGTTTTCCCATTCTGGCTCGTAGGAACATGCATTGATTCCAGTTCTCTGTGTGCATCGTGCACAGTTCACTTTAATACTTTCAGATGATCCTTCCCCTGACCTCTGATCTTTTACTCACATGCATGCTCTAATCACTGTGGTGAATACCTGAGGAAGGTCTTCTGAAGACCTCTGAGCTTCTCTCTGTGTACAGCTCTCGTACCTCTGTACACCATGGCCATCTTGATTTGGATTATATATGTCCAACTCTGAGAGTCGGTTGGATTCCACCTGGATTTTCCTTCCCTTTGCTGTGGTCCAGAAATGCTGATGAGGCGATAAGCTGGGACAGTTTCAGGACTCACTTTGTTGGTTTCCTGTTCCTCAGGGATTGCTCTCCTTCATTTTCTTAGCCTGACATCCATTGTTTAAAATGCCTTGCTTCACAAACTTTGTCTAGTTTTAATTTAGGGTTTGTTGTTGTTCTTGTTTCAGACAAGAGGTAAATTCAGTCTTTATTACTCCATCTGGACAGAAGATAAATGAACTCATGACATTTAAAGAAATGTATTTCTATCAGGCTACTACTGAAAGTATCTAAATCAGAGGTTGACACACATTGTTCTTCTATAAAGGGGTCATATAATACATATTTTAGGTTTTGCAGGTCATATGTTCTCTGTGGCAACTGCTCAACTCTGCCATTGTAGTGTGAAAATAACAAAGAGAATATGTAAATAGCTAAGAATAAGAGTTTCCATAAAATGTTATTATAGAAACAGGAAAAAAAAACTGGATATGGCCCACAGGCCCTAGTTTATCCATTTCTGAGCTAAATCAAGCTACCCCAGTATTTCATTGGTGAAATATGATAGGCATTGTCTTAATCAATATATAGCATTAAATATATGCATTATCAATAACAGGATACCCTGACACTATTTCCCTCACTATAAAAGTAAGCAGCGTCACCTAGATAATATTCCTGCCATAATTTTTAAACTGATGTAACTCTGAGAAAATAATCAAATACTGAATATGGGTTATTATGAACAACACTTGAAGTAAGCCATTGAAAAACATCACTGTCCTGAAAAAGATCAGAATGTGAGGAAACTAGATTAAGATATTAAAAACACTTTTCATGAATTTCATCTAAATCCTTGATGAAAATTAAAACACTGAAATTATAAAAAATGTTATTTGGGTAAATGAGTAAATTTAAACATAGACTGACTTTAGAGTTTATCTGATCACTAGATTATTTAATTCATTAATTTTATTGAGAAATGGTTTTATAAATAATTTGCAATAAACCCTTTATATGTAATACTAGAGGCCCAGTGCACAAAATTCATGCACAGGGGTGTGTGTCCCACAGCCCAGCCTGCACCCTCTCCAATCTGGGACCCCTTGAGGGATGTCCGACTTCCCTGGATCGGGCCTCAACGGGCAGTCGGACATCCATCTCACAATCCAGGACTGCTGGCTCCCAACTGCTAGCCTGCCTGCCTTCCTGATTGCCCTAACTGCTTCTGCCTGCCAGCCTGATCACCCCCTAACCACTCCCCTGCCAGCCTGATTGATGCCTAACTGCTCCCTTGCCAGTCTGTTTGCCCCCAACTTCCCTCCTCTGCTGGCCTGGTAACCCCTAACTGCCCTCCCTGCAGGCTTGATCACCCCCAACTGCCCTCCCTTGCAGGCCTGGTCCCTCCCAACTGCTCTTCCCTGCTGGCTATCTTGTGGTGGCCTTAAGTGGAGGCCAAGGCAGGCCAGGGCAGGCAGAAAGCTTGGCTTCCTCCATTGCCAGGGGAACCCAAGCCTCCTGATCTCTCTGTGGCCACAGCAATCTTGGTTGGGTTAATTTGCATATTTGCTCCTAATTGGCTATTGGGCGTGGCTTATTGGTGTAGCGGAGTGATGGTCAATTTGCATATTACTCTTTTATTAGATAGGACACTTGGTACATTATCCATATTATGCACTCTGCTGTTCTTGAAAGATGAGGCATCAAACAACATGCAGATAGGCGATTACAAAAGTTTTCCTTTCAACATTCTATTAGAATATTGGGAGTTTAAACCATTGCTAAAAAACACCCATGAAAAGAGGAAGGGTAGGACAAAAGAGGTGAAGAGAAAGAGAGAAGAAAAGGGGATGAAGAAATGGAGGAAAAGAAAATAGGAGGAAAATGAAAGAAAGGAAGAACATCTATAATAATAAAAGCATAATATACTAATTAGACCGGACAGCCGAATGAACTTCCGGATGTTTTTCCAGACAATCTTCTGGATGAAGCCAGGGCTGCAAGGGCCGAGTCCCTTGCACAAATTTCATGCATCGAGCCTCTAGTGATACAAATGAGAGAAGGAGGAAGCAGGCAGATAGTTGCAGAGTGAACATTATAAAATGTGCATTGCTCCCTGAGGCAAACCTCTTTCCTAGCCAGGGACTAAACTTCCAATTGTGCATTCAACCAGTCCCTTATTCAAGCATTGGTCTGGACCTTTCTCTCAATGATTTTCAGAACTCAAATGTAGTAGCTCAAGAGACTCATTGTTAGATCAAAGCAATTGCTACTTCTGCTCTGATCACCTTAAAAATAGCCTATTTAACTACATTTCTGCACTTCATTTCTATTTTCATTAACTAGCTCCCTACTTAAATTGTCTATGTCTAACCATACCTTGAGAAGTTGCCTAGAACCATTTGCATGACTGGGCAACCACCTTGGCCCCCATCAATTTTCACAACACCATAGGGCTGAAAGGCATCCAGGTGTACCAGCTCTCAGAGATGCCTCAAGAGCCTGCCTGTCTGCCATGTTGCTTGCTCCCAGACCAAGTTCTATAACCTTTATTCTACTTCTTGACTCAAGTTAGCTACCTGCCTGGTTGAACTTGCAGGACTCCAAGACCTTAAATAACTACTTCAGTCCATTGGGTGGATAGGTATGAGAAGATTGCTGCTTGGCAGCATTTCCCTAGGGCCATGGTCAGCAAACTGTGGCTCGCAAGCCACATGCAGCTCTTTGGCCCCTTGAGTGTGGCTCTTCTACAAAATACCATGGCCTGGGCGAGTCTATTTTGAAGAAGTGGCGTTAGAAGAAGTTTAAGTTTAAAAAAATTTGGCTCTCAAAAGAAATTTCAATTATTGTACTGTTGATATTTGGCTCTGTTGACTAATGAGTTTGCCGACCACTGCTCTAGGGAGTCGTCCTAAGGGAGCCAGAAAAAAACATGCTGGCCAAGAAAACAATATATTAATTAGATAGTCTATTCTTAGTGACCAGTCCCATTCATATTTAGAGCTAGAAAGCAAACAGTGAAATAAAATTTTAAGTGGGTGAAGTATCTTAAATCAAAGATTCAAGTTCAATAATATTGTTTCCCTCATCCCTACATCACTGCTGATCACTTTAATATTCCTGTTTAGCATATGAAAGGCCTAGAAATAATACAAAGACATTACAATCATGCATTTTAAAGTTTGAATTATTATTTTTCCTTTTGTATAAGCACCTCTTCTTTCTTCATTCAAAACAATTTAAAAATCCCATAACTCATATTTTACATAAATGATTCACCAGTGTTAACAATAAATACGAATGAGCTAGAATTTGAAAATATGGGGAGCTATATTTGAACTTTTCCTTAAGTTTCACTTCATTGGGTTTTTAATATTATTAATATACTTCTACAATTTATGCAACATTTTGTTCAGTATGTGGCAATACATCCTGCACTACATGTGTATATCCTATCAACTCAGAAAGCAATTAATGCCTATAATTAGTAATGCAAATTAATACCTGAAAAGAATTCTTCCCTCCAAAGTTACTCTGGATACTTTTCACAATGTTTTACAGGAAAAATTCTAATATATAAAAAGGCAAGGGCTGTCACAACTGAAACAACCAGATGGACGACTGAACAGCAGGCAGCGTGGGGCAACCGGGCTGGCAGGGGGGCAGCATGGGGCAACCAGGATGGAGGGGTGCAGTTAGGGGTGACCAAGCTGGTGGGGGAGGGCAACTGGGGGCGACCAGGCCAGTGGGGGGGGGGCAGTTGCAGGCAGCCAGGCTGGCAGGAGGGCAGTTAGGGGTAATCAGGCTGGCGGGGGGGGGGGGGGGCAGTTAGGGGTGATCAGTTAGGGGTGATCAGGAAGGCAGGCAGGTGAGCAGTTAGGAGCCAGTGGTCCTGGATTGTGAGAGGGATAGCCTGCCGGTTTAGGCCCGATCCCCAGGATCGGGCCTAAACGGCAGTCAGACATCCCCCAAGGGGTCCCGGATTGGAGAGGGTGCAGGCTGGGCTGAGGGCCGCCCCACTGTGCACAAATTTCGTGCACCGGACCTCTAGTTATTATATAACCATCATCTTATTTAAATCACACTTTAAAAATATTTGCATAAAGAGGAATTCATGAAGATTCCATCTTTGACAAAAGTATTCATTATTTTTCTCAGCTAATTGCTTATGAATTCTTTTATAATAGGCATAATCTTCATTTTACTAAAGAACAGCGAAAATATCAGAGATTAAGAATGACCTAACATCACATATTCAGGGTGATAGGAGGGAACTGTTAAAAAATAAAAGCAGCATGTTTATAAGAATATGATCTCACATTTTATTTTAAAATCCCACATCTATATTTTCTTTAATAATGCTCTCAAACTGGCAACTTATTGTCCTTTCAATTTTATAACAATTTTTGTATAACCTTGCCTATTAAAATATAAAATCAGCATCTATCTACTGAAGTTGACTGAACCATCAAACTCATTTTACTCTCACTTCATTTCACAGCTACAATTACACTTTCTCACCCTGAAACATCAAAACAGAGGCACAGCCAGGCTTTTTCACCTCTGTGACTACATAAAAGAAATACTCTAACAAATGCATTTACCCATCTATTCATTAGTGTGTGTTTTTAAAAGAACTCTACTGATGAATGTGAAGCAGCATAAATCCAGAGTTTTATCCAGGTGGGGGGAAAATATCTCAAGTTTTAGCACTCTGGAGGATGCAAGGAAGGCAAACATCTCTACTAAAATCTACCTAATAGTATATATCTTAAACTGCCTTGAGTGGTTTAATATCAAAGTTTCACAACTTTTCACTTCCAAATGTTGAAAGGTAAGGAATAAAACAGCATCTCTGGTGAATTTTATCTGAGTCCAGAGGGCTAAATCCAAAACACAGGTATAGAGAAGCATAAGCACTCATCAAAAGTCTATATCCTATGTGCATACTATAGTGACTTAGTGCCCCCCCTCCCCACAAAAGGAAAAAAAAAAACACATTTTAATGACTCGTCAATGTAATTTCCCCATGGTCTTCTCACCCATTACTTAACTTCTATACTTTAAAGAATCATAGAAGCTTCCCTGAGCTCAGTTCCAAAGAACAAACACCTTTGCAATGTAGACATGCCTCATAACATCATAGCATCTCAGCATCTTAACCATAAAATAATGCCTATGAAAGCAATATGGGTCATAAAAATCAAATTCTGATTATATTGGGAGCCTTAAATAAATATACTGTAATATGGCTAGTTTTTAAATGTACTTTCACTATTTAAAGTAACTAAAATAAAAGCATATAAAAAACTTATATATGAAGGACTAGTGGTAAAAATAATTTCCTATGGCTGATACCAAGTGTAGGTCATTCAATTTGAATATTATTCAGAGGCCAGTTATGGACCATTCTAACCAGTCTTGCCTTGATGCACTAGGATAGCAGAACAATTATAAAATACAGAAGGAAACAAAATGTTTCTCAATATTTTAAATGGAATATTTCCAAAGATATCTATAATAATAATAGTGTAACATGCTAATTAGACCAGACGTCCTTCCGGACGACCTTCTGGAAGAAGCCAGCGCTGCAAGGTAAGCCCGGGTCCCGGGTGCCAGAGGGAAGCCGGTGCCGGCAGCCGGGTGAAGGAAGGCTATTCTTGCACCAATTTTGTGCACCGAGCCTCTAGTTTTATAATAAAAGGTCACTGAGATATAGTTACCTAATAACTCCACATATAATACACTAAAATGTCTCATAGGCCTCTTAAGGTTTTTGTTTTTGTTTTTGTTTTTGTTTTTTTGTTTTGTTTTTTTTTACTTTCAGATTTTGGAGATAGGTGAGTCCCTACACAGCCAAGTCCTTTTCTTGGGAATAAAGACTATTTCATATCACCCTGTGTGTGCTCTTCAGCAAAGGTAACTTTTTTTTTTTTTCAGAATTTATCACAAAGTAACCTGGATTAGACTAACTCAAGAAAGCAAAAAGTTTCCCCCAAATTTATCTTATTTCTAATTGCACTTTGAATCATAAAGTTAACAACTGAGAATGTATTTATTTTTTATTCTGATTTAGGCACAGCATTGTCAAGAGATATTCAAATGTCCTCTATTGACCTCTTTTCACTAGAAGTCATTTTCATTCTAATTCTGTTTTAGATTTTTAATTTTTTTTGTTGTTATAATTTTTTACAATTACTATTGGCCTCAATAGTGTATGAATGAAAAAGAAAAAAGTCATTGTGTTATCTAGAAGAAAATTATCCTTTTCCTCTTAAAGTTGTATCAAATTAACATTAAATCCCCCACTGAACTGTTTTTCAGTTAGTCCCAAGAATTAACAAAAGTTGAAAATAATCATATTCTAAAACATGAACCCAATTATTTTGGCTTACACATTTTTAGTTATACCAAAGAATGTCCTAGTCTAAAGAGTTAAAAATTAAAACACCCCAAAAAAAGCAAATAATCTAAGGATGAAGAATGAAGGGTAGTCAGGCTAGTATGGCCCAGTGGTTGAGTATGGAGCAATGAACCAGGAGGTCATGGTTCCATTCCAGATCAGGGCACAAGCACGGGTTGTGGGTTCTATCCCCCATAGGGTCATGCAGGAAGTAGCCAATGATTGTCCCTCATCATTGATATTTCTATGGCTATTTCCCTCTCCCTTCCTCTCTCTAAAATCAATGAAAATATATTATAAAGAAAGAATGAGACCCTGGCTAGTTTGGCTCAATGGATAGAGCATCAACCTGTGGACCAAAGCATCCCGGGTTCAATTCCATTCTGGTCAAGGGCATGTACCTTGCTTGCAGGCTCCTCCCTGGCCTGGGCCCTGATTGGGGGGCATGCAGGAGGCAACCAATAAATGTGTTTCTCTCACATCAATGTTTCTCTCTGTCTTTCCCTCTCTCTTCCAATCTCTCTGAAAGATCAATGCAAAAATAAATATCCCCAGGTGAGGATTAGCAACAAAAAAATAAAGAATGAGGGGTGTTCAGGTTAACAATATAAAAGAGAACTAATTAATATAATCCTATCTAATAAAAGAGTAGTATGCAAATTAACCATCACTTCTCTACACCCACAAGCCACACCCACAAACCATGCCCACAAGCCAATCAGGAGCAAATATGCAAATAAACCCAACCAAGATGGCTACAGCCATAGAGAGCAGGAAGGAGGCTTGGATTTCCCTGGCAATGGAGGAAGCCAAGCTTTCCACCTGCCCTCACCGGCCTAGGCCTTCACTGAAGGCTACAAAGTTTCAGTGATAGAAGATACATAAACCCAAACAGAAATGGCAGCAGCCACGGAGCTGGAGAGAGCAGGAGGCTAGGGTTGCCCCCGGCGATGGAGGAAGCCAAGCTTTCCACACACCCTGGCCGGTCTAGGCCTCGCTTAAGGCTACAAAGTTACAATTATAGAAGATACATAAATCCCAACAGAAATGGCTGCCACCATGGAGCAAGCAGAAGGCTTGGCTCCGCTCCAGGCTACGAAGTTTCAATTGCAGAAGATAAATAAACCCCAGATACCAGGGCCTCCACTTGGGTCACCAGGGGGCGTGGCTGGCCTGCAAACCACCACAGGCCACTCGCCCAGGCCGCCCCACACCCCAAGGGAACCCCCACCCTGATCCGGGACACCCTTCAGGGCAAACCAGCTGGCCCCCACCCGTGCACCAGGCCTCTATCCTATCTAATAAAAGAGTAATATGCAGATTGACCATCACTCCAACACACAAGATGGCTGCCCCCATGTGGTCAAAGATCCTGCCCCCATGTGGACACAAGATGGCCACCACAAGATGGCCAGCAGGGGAGGGCAGTTGGGAGGGACCAGGCCTGCAAGGGAGGGCAGTTGGGGGTGATCAAGCCTGCAGGGGAGGGCAGTTAGGGGTGACCAGGCCTGCAGGGGAGGGCAGTTAGGGGAAAACAGGCTGGCAGGGGAGCAGCTAGGCATCAATCAGGCTGGCAGGGGAGTGGTTAGGGGGTGATCAAGCTGGCAGGCAGAATCAGTTAGGGGCAATCAGGAAGGCAGGCAGGCGAGCAGTTGGAAGCCAGCAGTCCTGGATTGTGAGAGGGATGTCTGATATCCCTCGAGGGGTCACAGATTGAAGAGGGTGCAGGCTGGGCTGAGCGACACCCCCCCTTTCACGAATTTCATGCACCGGGCCTCTAGTATTTAATATAATATAATATAATATAATAATATAATTAATATAATATAATATAATATAATATAATATAATATAATTAATATAATTAATATAATACAATACAATAATTTGAAGGAAGGGAGGGAGGGAAGAAAGGTGGGAAGGAGGAAAGAAAGAAGGAGAAAGAAGGAAATGTCATGGACAAACTGTGACCATAGGGAAGACACTCAACATCTGAATCTCAGTTTTACATACAATGGTTATAATTTTCTTGAGGGATTTATCCAACCCCTCCAACTACTGCACCTGAGATTTTTATATTTAAATGGCTCTATTTCTATAAGAGAGAAACATCATGTATAGATAATATAATGGCTCTGTATTATCCCTAAAAGTAACAGAACCACTTCACTGTCCTGTTAGGTATGCAATAGAAAAGGTGGTTGATACAAAGCATTTTGTTTTTCCTTTTCTTCTCTCTTTTGGCACCACAAGGAAGCACCAAAAGGAAATGACCAAACCTGTCCTTGTGCAGGAATGTAGCAGTGAGTTAGGGGGTATCAGATATAATTTACCTATGGCATTTTCCCCTTTTACTGACTAATTACATTTTACTAAACAAATTGATTAAAAAAAAACATTGTTAAGTTATTTTCTTACTTTTTAGTAGAAATATAGAAAACTAGGGTGGGTTAGCAAATAACAAGCTGAAGTAATTTAGGAGCTGGGAATAAAACACTGCTACCCTTGATGTCTTTTCATGGCTAATAAATAAACTAAAGGTCTCTGCTTGGAATTGCACATCAGGATCCTGCTTTGTGTTCTTGATCATGATCTTCTTCCATAGCTACTTGTTAACAGATAGGAAAAGAGTTCAGTAGAAATGTGGGTTTCATTTACTGAACATAAATCTCTGTCCTTTCAAAAATATTTTACCCAATTAACTTAACCCCCCATAGATAGAGTCTCTCATAATTTTGAAGAATGAATGTCATTTCAAGCTTTTGTTGATATAAAATATCTTCTAATTAATAACATTAATGAGAAAATTAAAATAATAAAATAAGATCATTTTGGATATAGAAAGCACCCAAACAAAGAAAAAGAATTTAAATTTTAGTCAGTTCCTCAAATAGCCTAGTGAGTATTCATTTCCAGAAGAGTGTCTTCTGAAATCATTTTCTTCAAAAAAATGTTTTCTTGTATATTCCTATGTGAAATACAGTGAAGATACTATGGATATTTGTGATTGTTTTTCTCTTCTCACAAATAGAAAAATATGAACCCAAATGTTCCATTGAAAACAGAATAGTGGAATGACATTATTTCAGAAATAGAGAGGGCTCTACTACTATTACCATTATGCCTTTAACAGAGAAATAATGAGAATTAATATAGCAAACAGGAGCTCCCTTGTCCTTATCTGCAGAAGCAGAGTATCTCTAAAGGTAATAACTCCCTGTAAACTTAAATTACTGAATATCTCTGAACCACATAATTTAAATAAAATGGGGATGACAACGTCTCTCTCACAGGGGTTGTGGATAGTGGATGGTATATGTATAAGAAGCAAGTGACAAATGAAAACATACAATAACCAGTAGACATTTGTCTGATTCATGGTATTATGTAACTATTAGTGTTTTTAGGCAAAATAAATGTTTATAGACTCTGTAAAAGGTGATTTAAAGCAGCATTCTACTATTGACAACCTTATTTTTTAAAGTGCACTGTATTTTAGAAAAGATCCAAACTTAAATTTACCTATTCATGTGTCACAGTGGAAACATTTCTGCATTGTATAGCAAAGCACTTTTTCCTTGTGTTCTCTACATTCAACTACATGTCCTATTGTCATCTCAAGGGCTCCTCCCTGACTGTGCTTCCTCCATCTGTCAGTGTTAGCCCACTCCTCTGCCCCATTCTGGTCTACCTCTCCCAATTTACAGGACGGATCATCACAGAGAGAAACAATATTTTTAATATGTTTTTATTGATCTGTAGAAAAAAAAAGAAGTGCGAGAGATAGAGAAATAGAAATATCTATGAGAGAGAAACATCATGTATAGACTGCCTCTTGCATGTCCCATACTGGGGATCAGGGATGCAATCCCAGCATATGCTCTAGCTGGGAATCAAATCAGTGACCTCTTGGTTATAGGTTGATGCTCTACCATGGAGCCACACCAGCTGAGTGAGAAACAATATCTTTTTTTTTTTAATTTAATAAATCTTTATTACTTAGATGATTACAATTGTTCCTCTTTTTTCCCCCCATAGCTCCCCTCCACCTGGTTCCCACCCCACCCTCTGCCCTTACCACCCCCCCACTGTGCTCATCCATAGGTGTACGCTTTTTGTCCAGTCTCTTCCCGCACCCCCCACACCCCTTTCCCCTGGAGAATTGTCAGTCCACTCCCTTTCTATGCCCCTGATTCTATTATATTCACCAGTTTATTCTGTTCATCAGATTTTTTATTCACTTGATTTTTAGATTCACTTGTTGATAGACATGTATTTGTTGTTCATAATTTTTATCTTTACCTTCTTCTTCTTCTTCTTCTTCTTCTTCTTCTTCTTCTTAAAGAATACCTTTCAGCATTTCATATAATACTGGTTTGGTGGTGATGAACTCCTTTAGCTTTTTCTTATCTGTGAAGCTCTTTATCTGCCCTTCAATTCTGAATGATAGCTTTGCTGGGTAGAGTAATCTTGGTTGTAGGTTCTTGCTAGTCACCATTTAGAATATTTCTTGCCACTCCCGTCTGGCCTGCATAGTTTCTGTTGAGAAATCAGCTGACAATCGTATGGGTGCTCCCTTGTAGGTAATTAACTGTTTTTCTCTTGCTGCTTTTAATATTCTCTCTTTGTCTTTTGCTCTTGGCATTTTAATTATGGTGTGGTCCTCTTTGGATTCCTTTTGTTTGGGGTTCTGTGTGCTTCCTGGAGTTGTAAGTCTATTTCTTTCACCAGGTGGGGTAAGTTTTCTGTCATTATTTCTTCAAATAGGTTTTCAGTATCTCTCTCTCTCTTCTTCTGGCACCCCCATAATTCGGATGTTGGTGCACTTGAGGTTGTCCCAGAGGCTCCTTACACTATCTTCAAATTTTTGGATTCTTTCTTCTTTTTGCTTTTCCGGCTGAGTGTTTTTTGCTTCTTTGTATTTGAACTCTTTGACTTGATTCTTGCGGTCCTCTAGTCTACTGTTAGGTCTCTGTATAATATTTTTTATTTCAGTCAGTGTATGTTTAATTTCTAGTTGGTCCTTTTTCATATCCTTTAGGGTCTTTCTAAATTTATCGGCCTTTTCTAGGAAATTCTTGAAAAACCTTATAACCATGGTTTTGAACTCTATATCCAGTCATTTGCTTTCCTCCATTTCTTTCATTTGTGATCTGTTTCTTTGTCTCCGCATTTTCAGTGCTTCCCTGAGTTGGTAGAGTAGCTTTGTGTGCTAGGTGTCCTCTAGGGCACAGTGGCTCAGCCTCCCTAGTTATCTGAGGTGGACACTCTTGGTGCACCCCTTTGTGGACTGCGTGCTCAGCCTTGTTGTAGTTAAGTGTTGATTGTTGTTGGTATCACTGGGAGGAAATGACCTCCAGGCCAACTGGCTGTGAGGATCAGCTGTGTCTATGCTGGGAGAACTTCTGTGCTGGAGACACTCTTATGAGACAAGACTTGCAAAATTGCAAAAGCCTTTGTGCTCAGCTTGGATGGGGCAGAGTCTCAGGGCAGAGCAAACAACAATGGCTTCCTGACAGCCCTGCCATAAGAGGCTCCCAGGTCTCAGTGTCCCTCGGTAATCGCTGTAAGCACCTCTGAGAGAAAACCGCCCTCGAGTTTCGCCCACTGCCAGACAGTCCAGTTTTTCCCCGAATGAGTCAGGGTTCCCAGAAACTTGCCCGGAACTGGAGTTCAGCACTTTCAGGAGCTTCCGTCTCCCTCCCGCTTTAGAAAGCCAGCTGCACACTCAGCCGCCCGTGCACACAGCCACCCTTCCTCTCTGCGTGCAAGTTTCCGTACCTCAGCCTTTTGCAGCTCCTCTGAGTCTCAATGTGCTTTCCTCTTTTCTTCTAGTTGTAGAATTTCCACTCAGCCAGCTCTCCTGTGGTTCTGGATGGTGTCAGTTTTGTCTTTTAGTTGTAGTTTTGATATTGTTGTGCGAGGCAGCAGTTTAGGTGTTTACCTATGCTGCCATCTTGGTTTCTCTGAGAAACAATATCTTACAGCTCTGTGTGCACCTTCTTTCCCAGTTCCAACTCAATGCACACTGATGACAGAATGATCTTTCTACAGCATAGTAGTCATTAACAATAGTAAATTAGCCGAATGATAAACACACAAAATAAAATAATGCTTAGTATGCACTTGCAAATATATTCAAGACAGTAATTGTTAAATGAATCATGCTATATTCCTCTTACTACATATGCATTAAAGAATTAGTAAAAAAGATGCATTATTTATGTGGTAAGAGGTATATAAGTTATTGTTAATTGAGAAAAAAAAGCAAATTGTTGAGTAAGATATATTATGTCACTCCATTTTGTAAAAGTGTAAAACATATACATATTGATATTTGAAATACATATGAAGAAACACATTATATGAAACAGTAATACACATAAATACAGAAGATTATGAATTTCTACATAGTGATCATATCTATGGAATGGTGTTGGGAAGCATGGAAAAGGAGATTTTACTTACTTATTCATTTCTTTTATAGGGGATATGGACATTTTGTTTAATTTTTTAAACCATATCTTTGATATATGTTATCAACAAATTACCTAGTGAGATTGAAGAAGTCAACGAGGAGTTTCACTTGCTGTTTTATCCAGTACTATATTGTCTACTTTTTTGAAAAACATAGAACATATATTTCTTAAGTAATTTGAAAATTTTAAATCCCATAAGGTTTTAATTAATTTAGGCAAGATTACCTTTATTGGCAGATGCAGTCTTGAGTAGACTGTCTTTACTGTAGTAGGGAATTACTTAGGCAGGTTGTTATTTATTACATCATCTCAGAATTCTATTAAAATAAGCAATAGAACAATGCCCTGCAGTGTTGTTGTGAGTATAAGCTAATATAAGTGGATTATATGTAAGAAGTTGAACAAGCTATGGGAAATCAGCAAGGGTTAGGTAAAAAAAAAAAATTCAGCCCAATATATTCTCTTTTCCTATAAACACTGTACTGATAAATGAGCATTTCTAGGGAAAATGAGGAGTTTCTTTTTGTTGTGGGACCTAGAAGTCTCATTTTCTCCACCTGAAACACTTCACTAGAAATCCTTTACTCAGAAGTACTGTTCCTAAACACCCAAAAGACTGGGCTTCCTTCACAGTTGGCAATTTCCTTGCCTGTCCCTGGAGATGTCTACATAGAACTTTTGGGACCATGTGTGAGCCTCTGAATTACAAAACTTCTCTTTCCAGGAATTTACAAATTTCCCCATTCCTATCAGATCAATTGTAAATACCCAACTTGTCATTTAATAATATGAAGGTCATGTATATGTGGCTAAGAACACACCATTAGGAAAACTATGCTAGTGAGTACATTAGAAATGCTAAAGAAGGACAAAGTGACTGCAGGTAAGTATAGAACAAGATAAAGCTAGAAAAGTTGGCAGAGGTCAAACCATGGAGGATATAATATGAAGAGCAATGAACACCATAGAAGAGTTTTTAATTGGAGTCTACAGAAGAATGATAAAATAATCTGAGTCAGTTAGAAAGATGTCCTTTCTGGCTGTAGAATTATGAACAGATTGAAAGGGGCCAACAAATCGGCTCATGCCAATCCTTGCTTCAGAGCCCTTCAAAGGCTGCTCATCTTAAACAGTAAATGCTAAAGTCTTTAAAGTATATCCTACAAGCTTTCTATGATCTGGCCCCTATTTCTCAGATTCTAGCTCGCAGGAATCTCTTTTACATAACAATTTTTTTAAATATATTTTATTGATTTTTTACAGAGAGGAAAGGAGAGGGATAGAGTGTTAGAAACATCAATGAGAGAGAAACACTGATCAGCTGCCTCCTGCACACTCCCTACTGGGGATGTGCCCGCAACCAAGGTACATGCCCTTGACTGGAATCGAACCTGGGACCCTTCAGTCAGCAGGCCGACGCTCTATCCACCAAGCCAAACAGGTCAGGGCATCAATTTTTTAAAAAATATATATTTTTATTGATTTAAGAGAGGAAGGAAGATGGAGGGAGTGAGAGAGAGAAACATCCATGATGAGAGAGAATCATGGGTTGGCTGCCTCCTACACACCCCCTACTGAGGATGGAGCCCACAACCCAGGCATGTGCCCTTAACCAGGATCGAACCCGGGACCCTTAGGTCCGCAGGCCGACGCTCTATTCACTGAGCCAAACTGGCTAGGGCTACAGATCAATTTTTTTTCTGCATAAAAGTACAACATATTTTAAAAGCAGCATACAAACTTTAGGTCACTGAAAAATATTTCTTGAAGCAATTAGAGCAGGTACTAAAAGTAATCTGAGAGCAAGTATTAAAAGTAATCTTATCCCATCTCTTCTTTAGACGGCAGCTACAAAAACCACCCCTGTAGGGGAACCCTGTGTACTTATGAAAAATCCTATCTGTGTACCTAGTGAACCACAATGCTACAGAAGCACAAATGTCTGAGCCTGTTTTTCTTGGCTTTTAATCTCAAGAGAGAAAGACTAGACAGTAGGAGCCTAGTCAGCTGTAGAAAAATCCTGCCCCATTGAGCTTCTTAGGGCGTGTAAATATTCACAGACCCAACAGTTATTCAAATATGTAATGGTTGATGGATTGAATTCTCTGACCTTCACCTGAACATCCTATATAATAAGAGAGGATTATGCTAATTATCCATTACACCATGAAGCATAACGACCAACCGTGTAAAGACCGGATCACAGATCAGCAGGAGGGTGGGGCAGTGAGCTACAAGCAGGTGGCGGAGAGCTACAGGAGGAGGCAGGGCAGCATTTCTATTATAAACAACATTTTCCAAGGGGGCAGGGGGAGCTACAGGAGGGTGGGGCAGTGGGCAGAGAGCTACGGGAGGGGGCAGGGCCGAAAGCAAGTGGGAGGTGGAAAGCTATAGGAGGGGGCAGGGGAGCAAGCTATGAGGAAGGAGGAGGGAGGGGGCAGGGGGAGCTACAGGAGGGTGGCAGCAAGCTACTGGCGCATGGATTTGTGCGCAAGGCTACTAGTAAAGCATAAAATGACAGAACTAAAAGTAAACTGAGGCCATTTTGTTCGGATAATCTTACTTTATGTTCATTCTTTGAATGTGTATATATCTACCATCAACAAAAGCACCCCTTCAGATAAAATAAACTCATAGTGACTTCAGTCATTTTCCATAAAACTAGGATGCACCAGAATTTTTTAAAGAGAAGCAAGACAAAATTATTTACCCTATTCCTAGAAATTTCATAGTTACCATATTTTTCCATGTATAAGACGACCCATATAAAGATGCCCCCCGCTTTTCCAACACCAAAATAACAAATCAATATTTTAAACATTTTGCTGGTTTTCCTCTTAAGGCCTTCTTTTTTGAGATCTTAAGGCAGTGGTTCTCAACCTTTCTAATGCCGCGACCCTTTAATACAGTTCCTCATGTTGTGGTGACCCCCAACCATAAAATTATTTTCATTGCTACTTCATAACTGTAATTTTGCTACTGTTAATGAACCGTAATGTAAATATCTGTGTTTTCCGATGGTCTTAGGCTCTACAGCAGCGGTTCTCAACCTGTGGGTCGTGACCCACAGGTTGAGAACCGCTAGCAGGGTCACTTAAGACCATTGGAAAACACAGATATTTATATTATGATTCATAACAGTAGCAAAATTACAGTTATGAAGTAGCAATGAAAATAATTTTATGGTTGGGGGTCACCACAACATGAGGAACTGTATTAAAGGGTCGCGGCATTAGAAAGGTTGAGAACCACTGTCTTAAGGAGTTATTTGTCCTGTTTTCTCCACTGTCTGACCATACACTCAGTGGGAGGAGGTCCAAATTTTCTCTCTGCAGCTCTATTTCCATGCATTTTGCATAGCGGATTACATGCAGTTTGAATTCTGCAGAGTAAGACAATCGCTTACCAGTATTTATCTTTTTATTTTTTTACATCTTTATTGGCTCAGAATGCTCAGGTCCCTGTTGCATCTGCACACTCTCCACCTCTACCTCATGTACAGCATCAGCTGATGTCAGTAACAATAAGGCTCCTGATTGGAGGAAGCCTGTTTGCCAAGGTATGGGCAGCTATACACCCGGGGCTCCCTCTTCAGTGGACTTCCATGTAAAAGATGCCCCTCAATTTTCAGTCTAACACTTTTAGAAAAAATAGCATCTTATACATGAAAAAATATGGTATGTTTCTCACACATTCCAGGGAGGGGGGAGGAAATGAAGCAGAACAACCACCATTTGGGAAGTCCCATATTGAGCAAAATTCAAGAAGTACTAAGTGTTATATACAGAATACTAAACCCATTTCCACTGATGCTGCCCTCAGCAAAATGATGAGTTTTTTTCCTCTAAGAGAAAGAAACTTCATTTCCTACAATCTGGAACGCTCAAGATAGACATTGCAGATGCATCTGAAAACAAACTTCTATGTTGTCAGCATATCATGAAGATTGAAGGCTGCCTCTTAGCACTGGTAGATTTAAAGTTTATGGCAGCATTTCTATTATAAACAACATTTTCCAAGGGTTTATAACCCAGCTGTAAAGAATCTGCTCCCAGATCATATTTGTAGGCTTAAGGAAGTAGAAAAATATTAAAGTTCATTATGAAATTAAAAATAAAACACATTTTAAACCACATCTTGAAATTGCAAATTATAAAAGCATAATTTTCAAGAGTTTTGTGCCACAACTTAATCTTAAAATATAATGCAAGAAAAATAATGATGAGAAATTTATGGGATGGAAACCCATTTTCATGTATTCAGAATGCATATTGAAAAATAACTTCAAGTAAATAGCTGTCATTCCAGAGTAGATTTTACTCCTACTTAGATTGGATTTACTCTTGTAACCATGGCTATATGTAACTACAAATATCTATACTTACTGAGTTGTCAAAAGAAATTATACTTGAAAAACAACTCTGGGATAAAAACCAACATTTGTGAAGTACAAAGATATAAGTGAAATCCTTGCTTCTGGTAGCATTTCTTTCTTACTCACATAAATACATAAATTCACACAAATGCTCTCCCCCCACACCTGCAACACACATACACACACACAAATGGATACGTAAGGGCCAAGCACAAAGCCTTTTTTTGTTGTTGTTGTTCTGGGTTTTTCAGAAATAAATGGAAAGTTAAGTCTCAAAATAAATAAGAGGAAAAAATGAAAGTTAAGCCCTAATGATTAAAAAAGTATACACTTAGAAAAGATGAACAAATAACATCATAAACAATCTTCCTCAAAACAAGGATTCTGTCTTCTCTACATGTGCAAATCCACTGAACATGATATTCCTTACTTGGTGATCACTTAATAGATAGTTGCTAATAATAATAATTTGAACAACACATTTGTTTAAAATCACCACTTTCTGAATGGACTTGTCTCTCCCAAAGTATTTAAATCTAAAACAACCAATACAGTTATCCATTGGAATCATGGAGAAGGACAAGTTGTCAGGCCACACCTTCAAGTCCTGAGAAGGCAACTTACCTTCTGGTTCTCACCTTGGATTTCCTCTCAAGCCCCCCATCTGGACAACTTCCACCAAACTACCCCTCTTCTCTCCTTCATTTCCTTACTATACCACTCAAGTCTCATCTCTCCCAAGGGTCTCTTTCCCCAACCTCCAGTAACTCTAATATTTGCATACAATGGTAAGTGAAATAACAAAGTCAAGAGTTTTATGGCCCTTGAAAGAAAATTTAAGCAAGGGGAATGTTGCTCTACAATAGGGAAACCTGTGTGAAAAGAACTTTTAAAGAACAGAGATGCCTAATAAGACATGTCCTTGAAGAGATGATAAATAGATTTCCCAAAGGAATGAAATTCTCTATGGAAGAGAAGAAATTCTGAAGGATGATATTAAAAAAGGATGATGTTAAAATGAATTACTGCATCCAAAAAGAGGGTGGGGGATGAGAATCTACTTATACTAGTAAAAGGCCTGTAGTATCCACCTGAAAGAACTCTATTGGACTACTTGATTCTGGAGGAAATGCAGGACACTACTATCCACACATAATATAGTTTTAATTTGTTTCTTTCTTTCTTTTAGATTATTCTGAGCTTTATTTTGAAATGGTCTTTGGTTTTATTTCCTTAAATATAGCAGACTTACTCCCAAATTAAAAAAAAAAAAAGTAGTTAAGTATGAATAATTACAGTTAGGGATTCTAAAACTTCAAATTTATTTCTTTAAAAGATTATTATTCACTGTTCATGATGCCAACATGGGACAACATTAGCTATATTCCTTGAAAATCTTCCTCATAGTTTGGAGAGAATATCAGCCATTTAAGTGCTTCCCTGAGAATACTTCCTTACTTGTCTTGGAGACTTGGTAATACCTTCCAAAATAGCTTAGCCTCCCAATTACATTGACTTGGCCTGCCTTTGTTCACTTTCCTAGGCATGGCTCTTACATAGTAACTGAGAAGTAGAATTTATTCTAAAGACATGCATTTTTTTTCTTTTCCTTTATCTTTAAGACAGAAAATCCTCTCGAACAGAACAACTTTTGCCTTCTTTGACCTTCAGCATTTTTCAACTTCTCCTGAATCTTTGGTATACAATATTAAAGAAAAAAACTGTTCTAGAAAATAAAAGAAAAAGAACATTGAATTTTGAAGCCTTTTTCAACTATAATTATACAAGTCTGATTAAGTCTGAAATGGAGATTGATTCTTCAGTGTTTTAACAGAATCAAACCTTTTTAGAAGCAATGAAGTTACAGATATTTAAGCCAGCAATATTAAACAAGATGTGATGGAGTTGGAGATAAATGGATTTGTTATGCATATATGATTAAAAAAAGAATTGTATGGTAGAAACTTAATATACAACTTTGCTGAAAGTCCTTTATCTAAGGGTTCCCAATCTTCAATAACCTTTCACTGGACATTTTAAAACTGATGTTAAAGGCTCTTCCTTTAAATCTAAGTTATTATTTTCTTCATGTAATGATAACTAAACCTAAGTCTCTGAATAAAGAATATTTGTTTAAATTTGAGAAGTATTTGTTAATTAAAAAGATAATTTTCCATTGGTCATTTTGCTGTTCTTGAAATCTAATTTTTAGGAACATAGAGATGGTGTTTGCCAACTAATTACATTAGATCAACTCCAGTGTGGGAACATAGCCATGAATAAGGAAATAATTAGATTCTTCTATTTAGAAGACGTATCAAACAAAACAAGTAAAGAGCAACAAGATATTCAACAACTCAGCTATGTTTTTCACCATTGTGGAAAAGCCAAAAGTAAAGAAAAAGAATTATAGGAATCCCAAAATTGCTTATACAGCAATAATAGTTATATATGCTCTGCAAAGTGCTTTGACCTCTTTAAGTCATTAAATAATTACATTCAGTTTTGTAGATAAAATTTCAGTCACATCATGCCCCAAACAAGTTAACTTCTTGAAAAGATAAAGATGTAGACTAAAGTATCTCTAAGATTCTTCCCAATTTATTAGACCATAACTATACATATTAATTGAGTATATATTTAAAACTTTTATTTGCAGTATCCTATCATTCATTTTTTAAATATATTTTATTGATTTCAGAGAGGAAGGGAGAGGGAGAGAAAGATAGAAACATCAGTGATGAGAAGGAATCATTGATCGGCTGCCTCCTGCACGCCCCGTACTGGGGATCAAGCCTGCATCCTGGGCATGTGCCCTTGACTGGAATTGAACCTGGGCCCCTTCAGTCTGCAGGGTGACGTTCCATCTACTGAGCCAAAACGGCTAGAGCCTGTCATTCATTGTTTATGGGCATATTTACACAGATTTCTTTCATATCTAAGATCACAATCACAAGCCAATAAGTTGTTCTGCACAGCATGGATGCTCAGTAACTATTGTTAAAAGGCAAAATCTAAGGCATTTTCTCATGAATTTCTAGCATAAAAACATATTAATCATAAAACAGTAACAGAGATGTTTTGTGAGTCTTTCCCCCAACTAGGTGGTTCACTCTAAGGTTAATGCCACGAGACACTCCCACATCTGTAAACAGGAACAGAAAACATTCTCCACTAAGAAGAGCTTATTATGGAGCAAGGTTATCTAGGAAGTGAGGAATCCAAGCCCTTTCCAAAAACCATGGGCTCTAGAAAGCTTGTCTACCAGGCAGGCCAGCCTCAAGTTAGTAAGAACTATTTTCACTGTCTAAAGCTCCAACTATGCAAATGATAGAAGATGAGAGCAATACCTGACAAAGAGAAGTGAGCATTCACATAAGGGAGAAAGATACAGAGATATAAAAGAGACACATTAATAGAACAAATACTGGAATCAGGTTCAACATCAACCAAAGCCTCATGGAAGACAGCAGAAGAATTCAGACAATGCTGAATAATTTCTGATGGAATGGTTTCTTTTTCTGAACAGGCAACACATTGAAAAGAAAAAAGTCTTACCTGGATGAAATGTACAGCCAGCTGCTTGAATAATTTAAAGCATGAGTCCTTGTGAGGGGGAAATAAAAGTATGCAAAATAAATAGCATGTATCTTCCTAAAATTAGAAAAAACTCAAGCTGCTATTACAAAAACCATGAATAGCCTGGCCAATGCTGCTCAATGGTTGAGCATGGACCCATAAACCAGGAGGTCACAGTTCGATTCCAGATCAGGGCACATGCCCAGGTTGCAGGCTCAATCCCCAGTAGGGAGCGTGCAGGAGGCAGCCCAATCAATGATTTTCTCTCATTATTGTTGCTTCTCTTCCTCTTTCCCTCTCCCTTCCTCACTCTGAAAAAAATAATTTAAAAAAAAAGAAATCCATACATTAAAAAAATAACAATTTTAAACATGAGAGGTTTATGCCAAGGTCTGGAAGAAGTTAATTTGCTACAAAGAAACCAATACTCATTGAGATGATGCCGGGATGCAAATAATAAGTATTTTGGTGCTAGGTTAATATGCTAGAAAATCACAAATTTCAAATGTTGCCATATAATGTGTTCAACTTAAAGTCATGGCAGATGAGAATAAAGTGAGAAAAATAAGAAAGAAGATACCAGTATTGATGACATTTGTTTCCTCATGAGCCAGTCTTATGAAAATGTTTTTGTTTTCCAGTCAATGACTTTCAAGAGATCTCAAGGGAAATCTACCTTTCTCTCCCACTGGGATAGTTTTGCCATTTTTGCCAACAGCTATTTTTTGAAAACGCAGAATAGATTATGAATCATCAGCACAGTCTTAGAAAATTATTTGAAATGTCAACAGTTATAATGGTCAATTTAAAACCTCTAAAAGCAAACCTTGTGACAAGTTTGTAAGTTGAGAGTCATAAAAACAACTAATAAAAATATTTCCAAATGACTAAGTCATTTTTCAGGGACCAATTCTAGAACAGTTGGCGGGATATGGCCAATCTAGTATATATTCTTGGGAGAAAATATGGTAAACATTAGTTCCAGAAACAAAACAAGTTCTTAACTATATATCTCTTGAAAAAATATAACAGCAAGAGCACCCTAAATAAAAGAGCATTTTATGTAACACATTGTTTTGAATGCCTTTTGTTTTACTTTTAAAGCATTGATGATATATTTTCTGCAAAAAAAAAAAAAAATCTGTAGTTAGCTAAGATAAATTCTATAGTGTGTTATTCTAAAAACATCTGAAATTAAAAATAATCATACTTGATATTTTCTATTTGAATAAGTACATTTCTTATAATAATTCTGGTTATTTTCTTCTAAATTCAAATGTTTTCAATATACATACAGACACTGAGTTTTTGCTCAAATTTGAAAATGCTGGATGATTTTTATCTTTCTTCTGTTGATACTTATATTCATCCTCCAGCTGCTCTGCCCAAAATGGTAGCTATTAATCATTGATAGCTATTTAAATTTTAATTTACATTAATAAAAATTAAATAGTTTCTCAGTCCCATTAGCCATGTCTTGAGTGCCTGACAGCCATGTGTAGTTAGTAGCTGCCATACTCATCAGCACAGATACAGAACATTTCTATGAGTACATAAAGTTCTCTGAGCTCTGATCTTCAGGCTGTAAAATGAGAAGGAACCTGGTACATTTGAATATATTGTGATATAGATGCTAAATTCAATTCAATTACCAAAGTTGTATTTCTAGCTGCCAGAAAAAATCACAATAAATTTCAAATATGCTTCTGTCATCCTTTATATTATAACAAAGCCCACAGTTCCTCCAGTGAGTTTATTTCCATTTTGTACTGAGTTTTTCAAACTGGTAACTCTGTTAAAAGTCCATTAATTTGTGTTTTAGACTTCTTAAAGACTTCTTGTATTTCATTAAACAGTCTGAGATTTCCTAGGCAGATTCAAGTGAATAGTTCAGGCAAGCTGAGTGAATACTCCTTAGCTACCTTATTATTTTATTAATTAACATACCCTCTTAATATTGTATCACTAACTAAAATAAGGATTAATGAGTTAAGCCATAAATATTTCATAACAAGTTACTTACTAAATAGTTCATGATTTGTAGCTGAAACAGCCGTCTTTTCTGTCTTCTCCAAGACAGAGACCCACACCATCATAACACACCCTCATTGACATATTAACTGGGAGAAGATGAGTAAATGGACATATTTATCCATTTAAACAAATACACTAAAACTAATAAGCCAATCCAAATTTTGTTTTATTCAACTGCAATCTGAGCAAAAGTTCCAGGGTGGTGGTTATGCTGTTATGTGTGTCTCTGGAGTGTGGGCACCTGCCTTGTTTATTGCTATCCTCTTGAACAGAACATGCCTGGGACTTGGTAGGGGATTAACAAAATCTGTAAGTGAGTGTCTGAGTCATTAATTCTCTAACTTAAGAAAAGCTCCTTGTCCTAGGCTTCTAGGAACCCCAAGTCTCTGCTGAATTCAGCAGCGTAGGCAAGCAGGGTGTCTTAGGGTCTTGGAGGGGCAGATCTGTTATAGATGGAATATACATATAGGGGAGAGGCATAATCTTTCCAAAATCTGCAATCACAAAATTGCTGTTCATGTCTCGAACCAGTTCATATTAGCTTATTTCTAAAACCCATATCAAGGATATTTTTTCTAATTTATGTAATGTCATTCCTTTACGCAAATTCTTCACCATTTTAATTCACCTGTCCATTTTTTCTTCTGTAAAATGAGAAAGGGGGGAATGAAAGGGGAATGACACTTCTAACAGTGATAGTCCCAGCCCCCTGACAACTCAAAGTCAATCTGCTAAATACTGTTTAAACATAAGAGAGTAAATCCCAAAACAGTTGATGACTCTCTCATTAGAATCAAGGAAATGACAAGTGGGTGGAGTTGAGAATATTTGACTCAACTATTCTCTACACCCGTCTGACCAAATTGATATGAATGTAATCTCTGATAATTACTGTAGAGTTCAAGAAGATATTCACTGTAATGCATATTTTTTAAATATATTTTATTGACTTTTTACAGAGAGGAAGGGAGAGGGATAGAGAGTTAGAAACATCAATGAGAGAGAAACATCAATCAGCTGCATCCTACACACTCCCCACTGGGGATGTGCCCGCAACCAAGGTACATGCCCTTGACTGGAATCGAACCTGGGACCCTTCAGTCCGCAGGCTGACGCTCTGTCCACTGAGCCAAAGTGGTTAGGGCTGTAATGCATATTAATCATGTTATCCACAAGCCTTTTTACAAAACTATGTGGATGCCCCCAAGGGAAAAATATAAATAAATATAAAAGATTGTTATTAGCCATAACATCTTCCTAGTTAAGAAAAATTAGATAACTTGTGATCTATAAGTGATTCCATGGCAGTTACAGCTAAAATACACAATATTATACCACAGCTAATTTATTTAAATTAGTATCCTAAATCTACTTAAATATAAAAAAGAAAATGTACTCTTAATGTAGCCTTAATTCATTGTAGGACATGGGAGCAGACATGTGCAACAGTTTAGTTTCTTGGAAACAGGGGGAAAAAGCAATAGTAGTAGCATGACAAGAAAACATTAAAGATGGTATTAAAACTGTTGCAAGAAATGAAACAAGCTCTTGCTCCATTAAATCCACGCATGAATTGAACTCATCCTTCTCTCTAGAGTTCTTGGTGAGTCAGTGAAATAGGCAGAAGAAAATGCAGACAGGTAGTAACCCTTTTATCCACTGCAATTGCCTTTCTCACAAAAACCTGAAAATGTGAAATACGGAAATGACTCTAGTGGTCATGGAGCCAAAATCCTCATGTCACACAAGTGAAAACTGAAGCCCAAAGAGGTGACATGACTTTTTCAAAGTCACACAGCAACACAATGACAGAGCCAGGACAGGAAACCATGAATTTAGCCATAATTCTTCCCACCACTAATACGTTGGCAAGAGGCCAGAGGGCCCAGCCCCTTCCCCAGAATATGACCTTTCAACTTTGTAAACTGGTTCTTCCAAAATACCTTCCTTTGAAAAAAAAGAACGGAGGAAAATATATAGGCTAATAATGCTCTTTATTGCCAACCCTTTGGAGCCTTTTAAACATATATCAATGGGACTGCAGAAAAATTTCAACTTGTAATTGTTAAAAATTACTGATCAACTACTTTTCAGAGACACAATAAAACTATTGACTATTTTCCAAGTCCCAGCCTCTTGTAACATCAATCTAACCAAAGACAACTACCTAATTAATAGTCCTAAACCAATTTTAATCATGTCACTCTCTTATATACAAACATCTGGTGGCTCCCCTTTGCCTCCCAAATTAAATGTAAAATCCTCACACTGGCATTCAAAGTCCTTCACAAAAGTCCCAATAAATCTTTCCTTCCTATTCCGGCTTACCTGTTTCCAAGCCCAACTCCCGCTGCCCTACAGTCACAATCCCTGTTCTTTCCCACCCTCACGTCTCCCTGTGCTCATGCTACTCTCTTTTCTTGGCACACATTCTCTCCTTCCATACCTACTCGTCTAAAGTCTGTATTATTTTAGGTCACCTAAAATTCTATCAGTTTCTGATTGTCCACTCTCTAACCACATCCAAAACACATTCCCAATTGCATATCCTTCCTCCTTCCTTTTAAGCCTCCAAAGACTAGCTTTTTCTTCTTTAGCAAACATTATCATTTACAAAACAGATGTACCTGTCCTCACTTCCTTTCCCATCAGACTGAGCTCCTTGACAACATAGTCAATAGGCTCCCCTGCTGTCAACATTCAATCAGTATTGTGGACTTTCATGCCCAAGCATTTTAAGGACACAACTCATTTAACTTTCACTAAGGTTAACTTTCACTGAAGCTTATGTGGAAGCCATGTTAGAGGCAGGTTACCAACATGGTCATAGCAAGAAAAAAGGTGAACCAAGAGAAATACACTGAGTGGCCAGATTATTATGATCTCTGAATGCATAATAATCTGGCCACTCAGTGTACTTCTCTTGAGTACCTCATTTATTTGATATCAAAGATACTATAAATAGTGCACCTGATCAGTTTTCCCCTTTGCACTGGCTGATAGAAAGCTCAGGGCAAATAGGTGGTTGATCTCCAGCAAAAGTCTAGAATACTTTTGGTACCCATGTGAGATATAAATACACTGAGTGGCCAGGTTACTATGTGTTCAGAGATCATCATAATCTGGCCACTCAGTGTAAATATATGTTGCTGTAGAATGGGACAGGCTGCCTGCATTTGGGGTTTCAGGAATAGCCATACTCTGGTTCTTCATTCTGCTGAGCTTCTCCGGGATTCAACACACCCTTGGGTGTAGAACACATTCAGAAGCACCTTTAACTCTCTCAGCATAATGAGTGCACTGAAGAAGTCATTTGCTCAATGATTTGGAAGGTGGTGTGCAGCTCCCCTAAAACCTGCATCTGTTATTGGGTAGGAAAGATGGCCAACTGGCTGTGTTTACTAATTAGGTCAGCCAATAACTTTGCTGTTTTATTTTTCAGAGATCTCAAGTAAGTAATTTTCCCAATTGAATCATATTATGTGAAGTGATCAGTCTGATCGCTTGACAAATGTGAACTTCCATTTTCCTAAAATCTTAAAAGGAGTTTGATTTCCCCCCCCACTTGCTTTTTCCTGGGACTTTTTCTCTTCTTCTTCCAGCAAAGTCAGTATCAAAAAGAAATCTGGGCATTCTCTCATGCTCTGATCTTGCCAGCTGTTCCTGCCATTGCTTTAGATAATTTTCTACTTCATGTCCCCCATTCGGTATTCCCAGGCTTTCTCTGAGGTTGATGTGGTTTTAATGATCTAGGTGTATAAGTATCAGGAAAAAAAAACCTTACCAGTCCCATCTGTATTTCTGACACTAAGACATGCAAGTTATTTCAAGTTCTTGGGGTCCATTTCACTTTCATGCAAATAAACACAGCACTTGATATGAACAGTTAAATAGCTGCAGAACAGACTGAGTCTGTGCAATTGGTCTTGTATACATTCTTCAATCTTGGCTTGTCAGCGAGAATTATACTCACACAGCCTATGGCAGTGGGTGGCCTTTTTTTCTGAGAGAAGTATTATGTACCCTATTCATTTCTCTTTGGGAAACCTAGCACAATACACAGCTCAGAAATGACAGTAATAGAGAAATTTTAGTGCAAAAGATGCATCATCTTTTTTATCCCCTGTTTGGTAAAATAATAAATGTAGGATGTTTTTTCAGAACATTGTTTTGTGTTGATAAGGTTAATATTTTATATGAACACACTAGAAAGGTATAAATGGTTTTTCTTATGCTTTTGTATTAATAAGAATAAATAAAAGAATGGTAAATTCATCCACATGATCAATTTTGCTGAAAATTTCACAAGTTCATCTATTCCTGCAGTAGATCTGGAAATACGATTTGTTAATAGTGTCACCTTCCTCTGGGCCATACAGTCTCCAATCTGCTGTCAACCTTGCCAGTGTCTCCTGGCTCACTGTCCACCTCCATATTTTTGTAATCAATTTCCAATTCTGTTATGAACTGTCTCTCAGATCCATCATTGTTTTATTTATATTACAGTCACTTTTTATATAAACAATAGAGTTATTGCCTCTTATCTAGTTTCCTATCCTATAATCTAATTTATTGTCTACCCTTCCTGTTCCTTTCGGGACTTCCTCTGAAACCACACTCCTTTTTATCACAATTCCTTGCCCAAAATATCATTAACACATGATAATTGATAGTAAAACCACTCATCTTGGCCTTCTAAGTCTTCTGATATTTCATTACAACCAATATTTCACCACAATTCAGTATCTTCTGTGATATAAGTAATCAAATATTAATTTCTCTGACATTGCTAACTGCTATGTATTTTTGTTGTCGTTTTTGTTATTTACTGGGAAAAAGTCATAGGCCTCTATATCTTTGCCTTCTGAGAGCCTCCTCATTCTTCGAAGCTAATCCAAGTATTACCTCCTTTAAGAAACTTTTCTGATTCACCCAGCTTAATGAGTTCTTGAATTCATATGAAGATCTATAACATTTCATCCCCCCAATGACCTCGCTATTCTTGTAGTACCAGAGTCCCAGCGCGTAAAATCGCACGAGACCCAGAGTCCAGCCCACTGCCGCTGCAGGACCCATCAATGCACCACCTGGTCATTTGGTCATTCCGGTGTTACGGCGTTACAGCCACTGGCTTTTTATAATATAGATATGTAACTGATTACTTATAAAATGCCTTCATTACTAGATTCAAGTACCTGAGTGCAGCACATGTATATATGTCTGTGTGTGTTACTAATTTGTACAGGCTAGATTTGTATTCTAGTACCTAGCATAGCGCATGCCACACAGTACTCCAAAAATACATGTTGAATTCAATAAACATGTATTTTCTGAGTTACTAGTGTTCTGAAAAATTATGTTCTGTTGTTGTGTCATTAATACAAATCTACATAAATTATGTACCTGTCTGTTATTCTTAGCAATTTACATTTAACTGAATAATTTTGCTTTCTTTCCAGTTGACAGCTTGTGATTTGCTGCCTTTGCACGTCTTTCTTCTCATTTTCCAGCTTTCCCTGACCAAGGCTTGGTTATAGAGTTATGACTCTTTCCTCTCCTCATTGCCAAACTTCCCTGTCATCTGTCTCTGTCTTGTCTGGCACACTTATCTCCCCTTCAAGTTCTATTTTTAAAAGATGGCTCAGTAAAATAAATATACATGTGTGGCATTATTTTCAAGAGTTTACCTTACATTTGACAGGTAGGAGCCATTATTTTAAAGAGTTAACCTTACATGTAGCAGATAAGAGATAAAAATTGGTTCAGTATTCCATTCTGTCCTTCTGTTTGTTTTTTGGCACCCATTTTTCCCCCTTTTATCTTTCTCCTCTGCCACTGGCTCTTCCAATTTTCTCAAACTTCATTTCGTCATTGTACCTGACTCTCTATCCTGTACCTCCTCCTTTAGTCCTGGTGAAGATGCCCTGGTAAAGAGAGCTGGTCAAGGCTAGTAAGGACAGCGGGTCAAGAAGAAAGGCTCTGGCCAGTGAGATAATAGGCTCCATCCCTTTCTCTGACCTCTCAACAGCCAGTCAACCTCCCAATCTTATGGAACTGCCAATATCACCTCTTACCCTTCATTTCCTCCATTTCCTCCTTTCTACCAGCAGCCATTGCCTTTGGTACGGCCCTCATGGTCATTGACATGTCATTGCAATACTCTTCTACTTGTCTCTGGTTTTTCATCCTTGGGTTTTGTGGGGTTTTTTATCCTTGGATTCTGTCGTTTACACTGTGGTCAGAGAGAGTATTCTAAAGTGCTCACCTGATCAAGTCAAGCTTTTGCTTGAAATTTTTAACAAGTTGCCATCACCTGGAGAAAACCTCCAAGCTCCTCAGACACAAAGCTCTGGGAGCTGCCTGGCCCAGGTTTATCGCTCAGGGCACTCTCTGCTCACATGCTGCTCTCTGCCTAGCCCAGTCTCCCACCCCATCTCAGGAAACTTTCTTCCTCCTTGGTGGGGCCACTTCCTCATTCTTCACAGTCCATTTCAAGCAAGATTAAAACCTTTTATCACCATGTCCCACCCAAGATAGAACAGTCCCTCCTTTGGGCAGCATCCTATCCTATATAAACTTTAATTAGTTCCCTCAGAGCACCTCTAACACTTCTTTCACTTTGTAGATAAGGGCACAGTCAATGGAGTTAGGTACTTGGGTTTGAATCCCGACTCTGCCACTTTCTAGCTGTGGAACCTTATACAGTATATGCAACCAATCTGTTTCTCATGTTCCTAATCAGTAAAGTGAGAATACTAATAATAACAATTTCATGGGGGTTTTGTGAGAGTTAAGTAACTTAATACATCCATGAGCCACATAATGATATTTTAGTCAATCGTGGACCACACCTATGAAGGTGGTCCCATCTATAATAACAAAAGCATAATATGCTTATTAGACCAGGTGTCCTTCTGGTTGACCTTCTGGACGAAGCCAGGGCTGGGAGGGAAGCCCAGGTCCCAGGTGCCAGAGGGAAGCCGGTGCCAGCAGCCAGGGGAAGGAAGGCCTACCCTTGCACGAATTTCATGCATCAGGCCTCTAGTACGATTATAATGGAGCTGAAAACATCTTACTGCCTAGTGACATCGCAGCTATCATAAAGTTGCAGCACAGTTCACTGTGCACCTGTTTGTGGTGATGCCGGTGTAAACAACCTGCTGCGATGCCAGTCATGTGAAAGTGCAGTACATACAATTATGTACAGGGCATAATACTTGATAATGATAATAAATGAACATGTTACTGATTGATGTATTTACTATATACTATACTACACTTTTTATCATTACTTTAGCATGTACTCTGCCTACTTATAAAAAAGTTTGTTATATAACAGTATGCAGTGCTATACTGGCAGCAGCCTCATACATCTTGTGTTTACCACAGCTCTTGATTGCATCAATTTCTCTTGTACTTGATTTAATCACGTTTTGTTCATCATGACCCCTACAAGTTTGCACAATGTCAAAATCACCTAGCAATGCATTTCTCAGAATGTATCCCCCTCACTAAGTGACACATGGCTGTTCTATGATAGGCACTGTACAAGTGGTGGCTATTATAATAATTACTAGAGGCCCGGTGCACGAATTCCTGCACCAGTGGGGTTCCTCAGACAGGCCTGCCGGATAGAGCTGAAACCGGCTCTCCAACATTCCCTGAGGGATCCCAGATTGCAAGAGGGTGCAGGCCAAGCCAAGGGACCACACCGATACACGATTGTGGATGGAGAGGGATGCGGGAGGTTGGCCAGCGGGGAGGGACCGCAGGAGGGCTCCAGGACATGTCCGGCCTGGCTCGCTGGACCCCAGAAGCAAGCTAACCTACCAGTCAAAGCATCTGCTCCCTGGTGGTCGGTGCATGTCATAGCAACTGGTCAACTGTCTGCCCCTGGTGGTCAGTGCACATCACAGTGAGTGGTTGAGCGGCCTTAGCATATCATTAGCATATTACACTTTGATTGGTTGAACGGCTGAACGGCCAACCAGTCGACTGGACACTTAGCATATTAGGCTTTTATTATATAGGATTTTTTCATCCTTTGCTTGATTGCCCCTTAAGGGCAAATACCATATTTAGATGTTTTTATCTTGTCTATCATAATCCCTAGGAAATATGAGACACTTAATAACTCTTTCACGAGACAATGAACAAATGCATAATAACAGGCATACAAAACAGACCTTTAATTTCCCCAAGTTACAACATGTCCTTATTCCATTGTTCCCCTTAGATCTGAAGGGAACTGTAAGGTTACCAACACAAATGTTCATAGGGTTTTAGTTGAGAACTTTAACTGAACCTGAATTTATTTTTTTTTTAATTGATTTCAGAGAGGAAGGAAGAGGGAAAGAGAGATAGAAACATTCATGATGAGAGAGAATCATGGATCGGCTGCCTCCTCCAAGTCCCCCACTGGGGAATCGAGCCAACAACCCGGGCATGTGCCCTTGACCAGAATCGAACCTGGGACCTTTCAGTTTACAGGCCAACGCTCCATCCACTGAGCCAAACCGGCCAGGGCTTTAACTGAACTTTTGAACATGCACAGAGGGTTTATATTCTACTACCTTTTTTTAATTATATGAGCATCTATGGGTATGCAGCATTGGGGAAAATTCATATTTTGGGGGGATAGATGCCAAACAGAAATGTAGGATCCCATGTAAAAATATTATTATACATTTCAAGATAGTGAGAGTAGAGCATTTAACTAAGTTTGGAGCTGTTCTGAGCACAGGATTGGTCTGACAGCACAGATCACCTTTTTATGAAGCCCACTCTGCCAGGAATCTAACACCCTCTTCTCCCTCAGCTCCAACATGTGTTCTAAGACACTGAGCTAGTTTCTCCTCCTGCCATATTTGTCTCTCCAACAAGACAGAGAGACTCTAGGTCTGTAATGCTCTTACTATGCCTCTCCACCCTGAACTGTCCAGATCCAGCCTTCACCATCCACTAGAAAAGCCACTGGCCTCTCCATTTATCGCAATAACCTAAGCTGTGTGGTAGCTGTCATTCTGCAAATGTTCCTGAAATTGCCAACTACTTACTGGGCATCCACTATGTTCCAGAACCCTGCCTATGGTACTGTCCATACAGTAAGGTCTCTGGTTTTCCCCATTTTATAAAGTGATTTCTGGCTTTTTCTGGAAAAGCTGATAATTGCTAATGTTAAATAAAAGAATAAAAAAATAACCATCTGGGTTATGTACATATTAATAATGATATGAACCAACTGAAAGCTAAACCATAAGGAAGGAGATCCCCAGCACAGACCACTGGAGGGCTCTTTGATGGTATGTAGAAAATCCCTTAAGTCCAGTTAGACCTCTTCTTAGATCACCTTGTACTCAGGCTGTACCTCTTCATGAACCCCAACTGACATGTCTTAGCAGAAACAGTGGCAAGGAGTCCTGTCACAGAGGTAGATGATAGAACAAGGACAGAGAAATCAAAATAATTACAAGAGAAGATATATTTGTCAAGGGAGGGAAATTGGAGTTGGGTAAGAGGAAAAGGAAATTCAATTAGAAGGTGGGGAGGATAAATGAAGCTTTTGGTCTGGAAAAGAAAAATCATTCTCTGTGCTCCTATTACACAAATGCACTGTTGGCGTCCTGTATTAAAATATAAATTCAGTGCAGAGGCAATAAGGCTGGAAGTAACGTGCACAGGCAGAGAGCCAAGAGCCTCGGCTGTTGGCAGCCACTGGCCCCGAGGGCCCTGCAACAGAGTCCAGGTGATATCTGTCAGACACTGAGCCACTGAACACTGTTATTTCTTAGTTAAGGACTCTGATGTTGGCTTTGAAATTTTCTTCATTTGGGGAGCCATCCACAAATAGTGATTGCAGAGCAGCAAGGAAGAGAATATATTCCTACTTGCTCTGTCTGGTGAGGAATGATTCCAGGTGCAGTATTACTCAAACAAATGCAGACGGTGGGAGATGAAGGCTCTCTCCAACAAAGTGCATTGTTTCTTAAGGATGTTTATGTTTTCAATGAATATGTATTAAGTCCCTGTGAGTACTGTGGGTATAGCAGTGAAGGGGAGAAATGTTCTTCTGGGGCAGACAGAGAGTAAATATGTAAGCACATAAATGAACAAGATAGCTTCATATAAAGATTAAAGCACAGCGCAGGAAATAACCAAGGGGACATCAAAGAATAACTGGAGGAAGACAGTGAGGGGAGGTTAGCTTCCCAGACAGCTCAGCAAAGGTTGCTTCCACAAGGTGGCATGCTGCCAAGACTGGAATTATAGGACTTAGGAAAAGAGGTAGACTCTGTACATTCAAGGTAGAAAGAACAGCAAGTGCCAAGGTCCTGAGGTAGGACCAGATACTGGCTATTCCAATAACCAAAGGGAGATCAGCAAGACTAGATTGAGGAGAGAAAAGGGGGGGGGGGGTGCATTTTATGGAAGGAGATTTCAGAAGTGGGCAGGAGCCACTCTATGGGATCTGGAGTCCATGGTCTGGAGTCCTATTTTTATTCTAAAAGCAACAGGAAATTCCTGAGGGGATTAAAAAGAAGTGATATAATCTGATTTCAGACTTTAAAGATCACCCTGGCTGCTATGTATAGAATGAATTGGAGCAGGAGCAGAAATAGGAAGACCTGTTATGAGGCTATTGTAGTGGTTCAGGCAAGAAATTATGGAGGTTCTAAATTAAGGTGAGAAAATAGAGGACAGGAAAAGTGTGCACCGAGGTGGTGGGATGATGCTTGCAACGTCTGAGTTCAGGCTTCAGCGCTGCCGGCACACTTCCCTGGGCGGCCACCCCAGGGGGAGAGGGTTGGCTCCAACAGCTTCACATTTAAACACCTCACTTATCTGGAAGTTACTTCTTCCAAAGCCTCGGTTATTTAGTAAATAAAATGGAGTAATTGTCTTTGAACAAAGCATACATATTTAAATTGCTACGGATTACTCCTAGTGAAGACGCTCATAGCAAGCCTGTTTGTTTGTATTTCAGGAACAAGTTTGTTTCTTTGTATTTTGTTTCAGGCGTGGTTGCTCCCTTTTCTCACCTAAGAGAGATCGGCTTGAGCACCTCAGAAGTGACAGGTAGTGTCTCCAAAGTCTGGTAAAATGAGAGCAATAAAAGGAGACGACTGGTATCCAGGCAACGGAGAAGGAGACATACAGCTATACATACATACATACCTACCCACACACACACAAATAAGCAAACAAGCTTTTAAAATAAGCACTCAGAGAGATTTCAGTCTGAGGATGCTCAGTAAAATGGTCCCAGAGACCACACTAGCAAGGGACTTCTACATTCATTCCTGAGTGCTCCATCGGGGGCAGCTTTCTGTAGCAAAGCATCTGTGCGCCATAGACACCTCTCCTTACGTGTTCCCATACTGCCCCTTTGCTTCCCTTCCTCGGGGCGCTTACTGCCTTGATATTTTCTCTTTCAGTAGCTGCCACCCCCCCGAGGTAGTGAGAACTTGGAGGGGAGCTCGTTAATCCCTTTTTATCTCCGTGTCTCTGGGGCCAAACACAGGGCGCTACACAGAGGAGACGCTCAACAAAAGCGTGGGAAGAACCTCCGATGGTAGCTCTTCGTTTACCTCTAGAAGAGACAGCCTGTGCGGCCCAGTAATTCAGCAGCTGCTGTATCAGTGACTAAAACATTCCCAAGCTTTACAGAGATCGTACAGGTACAGCATACGCTGTTTTTGTTTTTGTTTTAAGCAGATGGATAAAAAGTTTTAAACCACTGCTTCCTGTTAGAGCACCTGAGGTGGGCCCATGCAACAGGGCTGATCTAATTACAGTTTTGGTTATGCCTGATGTGTTTTATTCTGATGAGCATATTTTGTGCTCCATACACACTTAAAGATTTAATTAAATGTTTTTTATAGGGAACGCAGTGCCAAATATCAGCATCATTACCTTTTTTTTTTTTTCCATAGAAACAGCCATTCCCTCATTTTGTTTCGAAAGTTGAATACAAACCAGGCTTATATTTACTTGGTGATATTGACATGGCCACCAGTAAAAATGTCCTGTTTTGTGTTACGAGCAGGATGTCATTGCAATGTAAGTTGCGTGAGGGCAAAGAATACCAGTATACCTGCCCAACTGAACGTCTTTGGTGCTGGACGTGGGTACTTTGTCCACAGCAGACTCCAGCTGAGAGAGAAGGAACAGCCATGGGGGAAATCTGAGGCTGTGCTTTTGCACACAGAACATAAAACAGAGCAAAGCAACATCAACAGAACACAAGCAGAGCAAAGTCACACACACACACACACACACACACACACACACAAATAGGGCCCTAGCTGGTTTGGCCCAGTGGATAGAGCATCGGCCTGTGCACTGAAAGGTCCCAGGTTCAATACTGATCAAGGGCACATGCCTGGGTTGTGGGCTCGATCCCCAGTGGGGGATTTGCAGGAGGCAGCCGATCCATGATTCTCTCTCATCATGGATGTTTCTATTTCTCTTCCTTCTTCCTTCCTCTCTGAAATCAATAAAAATATATTTTAAAAAAATAAGAAGGAAGAGAGGAAGGGAAGGAGGGAGGGGGGGAGGAGGGAGGGAGAGAGGGAGGGAGTGAAGCATTATTGTGATGTTCAAAGATTCCATTAATGACAATCTGAGGCCCTGGTAAATATTCTATAAGGATTTATGGTGTTGTTTGTGGTTTGTTTGTTTTTTCCTTCCTCAAAATGTCCTTTGTTAAACTGCCAATTTTTTTCATAACATAAAAACAAAAAATCTCATTGTTGGCCTTTCAGAGTGAGTTGGAATACAAAATATTTTAAATGGTCATCATAGAAAAATTTTCTCTTCAGAATCCAGATTTATAGAAATTTCAGTGTTCATTGAAATGCGGTTAATCCCCTAATAAATGACTTCCAAAGTTTTTTTAAAATAACAGAATCTCCTTGCTCCCTCATTGTCTCTTTTGTTGCAAACAAACCTTTGCAGTATTCTCTCTATATGTGTAAGAAATGCAAGCCCAGCTGCCCCGGTGGACCAGGTGTGTGGGAGCATGGAGGTGTGTGAAGTGGGGGTTGGGGTAGGTCAAGAGGAGCACTGGCTGGCTACGCGGCTGCCTGGTTCAGAAACATCAGGATCTGTCTGGCTTGTGAATTCCTGTGCTGAAAGGATATATTACATCTTTCTGATGAAGCTCAGAGCTGCAAACTGAGGCCACCTGCTCACTATCTGGAAAGATGGAGAGCTGAGGAAGATGGGGAGTGGGAACATAGCAGAAATGAAGATTTAGCCCTAGCTATGGGCATTCCTCTTTCAAAAGACCCCTTCATAAGGACATATAGAATCCTAAGAGGCCTAGGAACCCAAATCAGAAGGGGCATACACGTTCTGAATAGTTCTACCCTTGGTAAAATTTTCTGGGAGCAGCTATATTTACAAATCCATCTTATCTACTTGGCAGGGTCACATTTGTCCTCCTGTCATATCTGTTCTGTACACTTATCCTTCTATCCCCTTCCACTTGAGGAACTTTGAAAGAAGCTTCTAGAAGAGGAGCCCAAGCTTTTTGAGGAAACAGAACAGGAACTCTTTTGTGAGAGGAAGAGATGAGAGCTAAGGAGTTCTTGTATTAACCTCCTAAGACTAGGAGACAATATGTCATTTATTTTTGGAAAACTGCTTCAAAGATACTGCCTCAAAGGAAAGGGATGGAGGGGAGAATGGAGACTTCTTCCTTCACACCTAAAAGGAGGAGCAAGAAATTAAGACCATTGTTGATTAATCAGATTTTCTACTTTTGAAAATGATCATATGGTTACAATGATCATTATGGTTACAGCTTCTTTTATTATGATTTCCTTTTGGCATTGTTTAAAACTGAATTTTGCAACATTTTGCCTGCTTTAATGAAAATCATGGGCTATAATTAAATTGCTCTAAATGCTATCATTACCTAGATACTACATGAAAGGGATTACAGTAAACAAAGAAAGAGGTCTTAAGTTAAAAATCATTTTAAAAAGAAATTCATCTAATTGCCTAAATATGATGAATGAAACAAAACTGAAAATCAATGCTACTATAGTTTTAAACTGATAGGATCTTAATTTTAACTAAAACTATGTTTTCAAGGAAGTAACCAGCTGAATAAAACACTTAAAATTCAGGGAAAGATGAAAAAAATCTAAATCATTTTGTCTACACAGTTAAACACTTAAATATTTCAAAGTAGCTAGACTAATGCATATTACTCTATCTTCACAGAAAAAAATATTTAAAAATAAATTAAAGAAACTTCTCAAGAGAGCAGAGAGAATCTATATCTGTGGGAGGGACTGAATATAACATGAAATTTTACTTTTGATTTGGAAAGAAGCCCCAGCACTCCTAGCTAGCAGTCACCTGTTCTTGGGTAAGTTATTTAAGCCCAATAAGCAATGAATTTTCAACCTTTAAAATGGGCATAATGATAACACCATTTTGAGATATTTGGGGGCATTCAGTTTGCAAAAAGTGGAAGTGTGTATGGTGTCCCTCAATAATTCATGTCCAACTAGAACCTCCGAATTTGACTAAATTGTGTTAATCCCGAGTCATATGTTTACTTCCTAATCTTGAGTACCTCAGAATGTGACCTTATTTAGAATTAGGGACTTTATAGATATCATTAGTTAAACGAGGTCATTAGAGTGGACCTAATCCAATATGATTGGTGTCCTTATGAAAAGGGATAATTTGAACCCAGCACACATGCAGGGAGAATGCCGTGTGAAGAGCCACAGGGAGAAGATAGCCAAGGAGAGAGAGCTGGCACAGATTCCTCCACACAGCCCTCAGAAGGAACCAGCCCTGCTGACACTGATCTCACACTTCCAAGCCACCAAACCTATGAGACAAAAATTTTCTGCTGTTTAAGCCATGCAGTTCCTGGTACTTTGCCAGAGCATCCCTAGCAATATAATGCGATGACCTTATTTAGAAATAGGGGCTTTGCAAATGTATTTAAGATGACATCATCCTGGATTAGGGTGGGCTATAAATCCTATGACTGGTGTCCTTATAAGAAAGTCATGTGAAGACACAGAGACACGGGGAGACACACAGGGAAGAAAGCCCTATGACAACAGAGGCAGAGACTGAAGCAGTGTAACTACAAGGCAAGGGCAGCCAAGGACTGTTGGCAACTACCAGAAGCTCAGAGAGGCAGGGACATTCTCCTCCTTCAGAGTCTCCAGAAAGAACCAGGCCTGCCAACTCCTTGATTTTGGACATCTCCACCCCAGAACTGTGAGAGAATAAATCGCTGTCTTTTTAAGCCACACATTTTGTGTCAATTCGTTACAGCAGCCCTAAAAAAGCAATATAGGAAGCATTTTCTAAAGTTCTCTGTCTACTGATAAAGAGCTAGGTAAAGACTTATGATTAAAAATTATGCTTCCCCATCTAGTCCAGAGTTTAAGATTATCAAATCCTGGGGTGATTTTTTAGTTACAGTTGACATTCAAATTCTATTCGTTTTAGGTGTACAGCATAGTTGTTAGACATTATATAACTTACAAAGTGGTCTCCCTGGTAAGTCTAGTACTCATCTGGCACTATACATAGTTATTACAATATTATTGACTGTATTCCCTATGCTGTACTTTACATCCGGTGACTATTTTTAACTGCTAATTTGTACTTCTTAATCCCCTCACCTTTTGCACCCAGCCCCCCAATCCTTCTCCCACACTAAGAGTGGTCATTTTCTAAACTACTTTAGCATGTACCATGATGGAGGGAGGAGTATTTATAGGAGAAATGTTAAAGGAAAAAAGATTATCAACAAAATCTGTAATGGTAAATAATATAGAAGTGAATTAGACCAAAAACTGCGTCAGAATAATTAAGCTAATAGTATGTTCTATATGTGAAAATAATACATTTAAAAAATGTGTCATTACACTGGATAGGAGAAAGGAAAACCGTTTCTAAAAAGGATTCATTTTGTGGCATAATTCTTTTTGCTGATGGCTTATGTCTTAAATGTTTTCAACTTTAACCCCAATTTCTGTAAGTTTCTAAAAGTATTTATTCTCCAGAAAAATTGAGTTGGACAACTACAATAGTCTTTTAATCATCTGCTTCAGGAGACTCCCTCTGCTTGTCAGTAAACAATGGAACGATTGATGTTGCTCTTTCAAAACTTACAGCCCTTTAGAACTATTTCATTTCAGAATTACAACTAAAACTGTTCAGCTTTTAGATGACTTAACCACATGTGACCAGGGCTACTAATACAGATCTAAAGCAAAATCTCTGGTTTATCTGGTTTCCCATTTATCTTCAAACCCCAAATAAACCAGATGTGATTTTTCTATTAGCCAGTGGGCCACCATTTTCTATGTGATCAAAAATCCCATATACACAGTTGCCATTTTGTTATTTTTGTTTTGTCCCCTCTGTTCTAAAATAATCTCCTCAAAGGAAATGTAGTTGGTCATCAACAAATTATGTATCTTTGAGCAAGATACTTACTAGTAACTTCTTTAGTCCTCTATTTCTGCATTTGTCAAGTGGGAATAAGAACGTCACAGGATTGTTGTGATATTAAATAAATTAATAAGGCCTAGAATGCATTAAGAGCTCACCAGTTCTAATTCTATCTCCATGTCCCTTAATATTACACATCAAGCAAATAAAATAGAAGCAATAGAAGAGAATAGAACCCCACTAGCATTTCTACCTACGTACTTATGGACTTTGCCTAACTATGTGTTAATTGAAATTGTCTACCGAGCCCTGACCGGTTTGGCTCAGTGGATAGAGTGTCAGCCTGCAGACTCAAGGGTCCCAGGTTCGATTCTGATCAAGGGCATGTACCTTGGTTGTGGGCACATACCCAGTAGAGAGTGTGCAGGAGGCAGCTGATCAATGTTTCTCTCTCATCAATGTTTCTAACTCTCTATCCCTCTCCCTTCCTCTCTGTAAAAAATCAATAAAATATATTTAGGGTTAGGGGTTAGGGGTTAGGTTAGGGTTTAATCCCAAACCTCCAATTGTTTATCACATCCCATCTGTATCTAGGGATATTATTCTGCAGTCTACCATCTTTCTCCTATATTTTTAATTGCTCCCTTCTTATTATATACAAACATTTATTTATTTTTTTCTGTCTTGAACTCCATCAACAAAAACAATCTCTATTGTTTTGTGTTCCCATTTTTTTCTGCTCCTTTTTATATCAAAACTCCTTAAAATCATTATATTTATGCTCAGTAACTATAAATCTTCTCCCATTCTTTCTTAGACCCACTCCAGTGTGTCAGATCCATAGTATCCCACAAAAGTTCATTTGTCAGAATTGATCACTCTTTATTTTGATGCATTTTCTTTACTTAGCTTCCAGAACAACAATAAAAAATATTGGTTTACCTCCCATCTCAATGTAGAATGCTTTCTGACTCTCCATTGCCTTTTTTTTCTGCTCCCTGACCTCTTCATGTTGGAATGTCTCAGAGCTTAGTCTTTGGTGTCTTTTTCTCTCTATATTTTTATTGAATTCCTTTTGTTCTCACTTAGCCTCAAGACTTTAAATCTTTACCTTCTAAATCACAGGGACTCCCAAATTGTTATCTCAACCTAGAACTCACTCCTGAACTTCAAACTTGTTCTTTGATGTCTACAATTGGATGTCTAAGAGTTACCTGAATTTTAACATGTACAAAACTAAACATCATCTCTCTACTATGTCTCCCCCTAAGCCATTCTACCACCCATTTATTCTATCTTAATTGATGGCAAATCGGTTCTAGGCAAATTTGTTCAATCTACTTTTAAAACATCAGCCAGAATTATCTCTTTAATATAAAGTCAGATCCTTTTAATCTTATTACTTCTCTTTTTCCAGATATGTTATACTACTAGATGTTCCTTAAATACATAAAACACTCATCTTAATGCCTTTGCACTAGCTTTTCCCCACTTTATCTCCTTCCTAGTGAGGACTACTCTTGAATCTCCATAGTTTATTTCTTATCTTCTTACACCTTTTAAATTTAGTTATTTATTGTCTACATGTGCCCCTACACAGAGATGTAAGCTCTAGAAGGGCACATTTTTTGTTTTGTTTTTCATTTGTTTGTTTGTTTGTGTGATGTATCTTTGGGATCTAGCACAGCAATCTAATTGGCACAGAGAAAGAACTTAATAAATATTTGTTAAATGAATAAATAAATTAGTTTAAATATATAAGCAAGAAGGAAGAACATTCTGGAATATAATCTCCTTTTAAAATCCTAGACACATGGACAGAGTGAGGAGTCATACATATTTAATTATGGGAAAATCAGTCTCTGTTCAACAAACAACCAAAAACCCCTAAATCTGTGGAAAGGCTTTTGAATGAATTCAAGATTATCTTAGGTAAAGACTACTAAACATAGCATATAAAAGTAAAATACTACGAAAATCAGGAATAAAATGCTCAATGAGTTAAGAAAGGTACCAGAGCCATCTATTGAGATTATTATTTTCTGTACAATAAAAATTGGGGAAAATGAAAAACAAAAACAATTTATTGCTACTGCAGAAATAAAAATTATTTTGTATTCAACTTAAAAGAATTATGAAGCCCAGCTGTGTGGCTCAGTGCTTGAGTATCGACCTATGAACCAGGAGGACAAGGGTCAGGGCATATGCCCAGGCTGTAAGCTCAATCCCCAATGGACACTTGCAGGAGGCAGCCAACCAATGATTCTCTCTCATCATTGATGCTTCTCTCTCTCTCTCTCTCTCTCTCTCTCTCTCTCTCTCCTTTCCTTTCTGCAATCAATAGAAATCTTTTTTTTAATGAACTATGAAAATAATAAAGTTTAGAGAAATTCAAAGTTACACAGTTCTAGGGTATCCATGAGCCAATCAATTTGTCTGTGGATTCTCTGGGTCTCTTGTTCTTCCTTCTCATGTTTACTGCTGATAATTTGACCATTGTACCGTCTATTGGCGACTCTCACAAGAGATCAAACCGGAGTAACAAAATGAAACATAAATTAAAGCAGCCAGGCGACTATGTTGGGATCTTGGTCTGGACATTAAAAAAATATGCCTAGCATTTAAAAGTATTCACTAAACGGAGTACTGGAAACCAGTTGCTAACATTGGTTGACCCAATGTAATTGAGTTGAGAATTAAAACTGTCTTAGAGTCAACTCATAGAATAAAAAGAATTCACAATATATCTAAATATGCAAAAGAAGAAGAAAAAATGGGAGAGTAGGAGGGTGGAGAGATACAAGTCTCTGCTACAGAAATTATCTGCTGGAAGAAATTTAACATTATGGAAGTGTATGTAATATAAGCAAGAACTAGGGCCAAATCAGATTCTACCACTTACTAGCAGTAGAAACTGGGTCAAAACATGTAACTCATAACCTACTTTCTTATTTGTATAATAATAATAGAAATCAACTTTCTAATAAAGTTTTTGTAATAAATTATGTCTGTCCTTCAAATTTCAGTTTCTATCACATGTTATCAGCCAATCTGGCCAAGGGTTGACAGTCATCTCATTTTAAGCCTCATCTTTTCTTTCAATTTTACAAAGATAAAACTCTCAAAAAATATCTAGAGTAATTAACATATGGCTAAAACTATCATGGGAAATATAAAAAGATAGATTAAAAAATTCAACTGGGGTTTGTTTTAAACCAAAGTCAGCTTATTGGTAAAAATATGTTTGCACAGAAAAATATTATAAAAACCCTAATTAAAAACCATGGCAAGGCTTCTCTTGGAGAAGAAAGATTTTCTTCCTTCTGTACAAACTAAAGGGCAAAAACAATGCTTTATCCTTTGTAAACATAGTTGAATGTAAGTACTATGGGAAGGCGGATTTTGTTCCATTCATTACTAACTCGCTTAAATAGCACATGACTTTCAATAGGCAATTAAGAAATAGTTTTTAATGAGTACAGTATGCACAGATTGTGGGGCACTTGGCACAAGGGTGGGTCCATCTGCCTCTGCAGGTGACCATATACAATTAAAAAATAATAAAGCCTGAATTTCACTAGCATCTAGATAAAATGCACTATAGCTATTCCTATAGTTTCTAAACCATCATTTATAAACTCCTAGACTTTTGTGGAAGAACTGCGTAGTCCATATGTAATATGTATTAGTATATGTACAAAGACAAAATGTCTAATATTTTCTTGAACCAGGATAATATAAGTTCTTGAAATGAGCAGAGTATATACCCTTCAGTGTTTTAAAGCCCTAGTTTTATTTACTTTAAAAAGACTTTGTAAAAAAAATTTAAATTCTTTTTATTTAGATGTTGATAGGACATGCAGACAGCTATGAGCAGAATTTATTTAATATTAATAGGCTATAATAAATACCAAAGTAAAATAATTTTTAGAATGCTTACTACATAAACACAAAAGATGTGGACTATAAACCACACAGACTAAAGTAGGGATCTATAGATTTTTGCCCTGAGGCTAATCATCAATTAGTTCAAAATTTGCCAAAGTAATTAGCACAACTTCTTTGCCAACTCTCTCATGAAGTAGATAGATCGAGCAATCCAAAGAACAATAAAAAAAGAATTTTCTAATGAATCCATTCCCCTCTGAAATTGTATGAGAAGAAAGGTCACTTTCTCATTTACTAGCTTATCTTTTGGTACACCTTATCATTTTTTATTGTTAATATTTTGTATTATGCTCTATTTATGCAATCGTCAATAACATCTTTATTTATGACTTTGTGAATCAACATCTATGTGATAAGAGGTGAAAGTCACTTAGCTAATTACACATACTTAATAAGCAGCATAATGATAACCACTGCAGTATTGTACATTAGTTGAAGAGATGTAAATTATTGCACTGTTTATCATTTGAGAAAAAAAAACAAGAGACTTTGTTTCAATTGTTTTAAAACACCCTTCTTTGTTGCCCCCATATCCACCTTCTTAAGTATTCTACAATTGTAACCCAAACCATCGTACCCATAATAAAATAAAGGTTGAGTCCCATTCTACTAGTATGACCAAAGATATAAGAACAAAAATAAAACCAAACCAAATGCAATTCAATGCAAATACTTCTGATCTGAAGTCAAGAATTTTGTTACATAAAGCTTCTTCCATATAATGTAATCCCAGTAAAATAGAACCTGTAGTCATTCCCCACCCCACAGGGGTTTTGTAATAAAATCTGACTTGGCCCAGCCAGGAGACTAGAAGTGCATAGACAGATAGAATGTATAGCACTTGAATATTAATATGACTTGTGTATGAAGATTGAAATTCTACAAAGTTATGAATAGGGTAAAAAATAACACTTAGATGATTTACTGCCATAGCAAATCATACTCTCCTATGAGTGATTTACTGGATGTTATATAAAAATAAAGTGTGGACAAGATACATTCAGATGCAAGCTTGCAGCTGTCAGTGTCTACATTTGCTCAATCTGGCTAGAGGATGATTTGAAGGTTGATTTAATTGTAGCTTCTGAATCATGTTCTTCCCTATGTTTTAAAATGTTTAACATAAATATAAAAATGTTAAAGTAATTTTAAGACTGTAAATATTTAGTATAAAAATCTGCAAAATCTCATTCTCTTTTGGAAGAGTAACTGAAAATGAAAAGACTGTCTTGGGGAAAAATACATTACCTAATAATAGTAATTGCCCAGTAGTTATATCAAATTTACCCTTACATGAGAAAGTTCATAGGGTATTCAGAAGGAGCTAAGAATAAATAAACACAACACTACGTCTGTGACTGAATTTATCAATGTTACGAGGAACAGAAATCTCTATCTGTAGAACAGGGTTCAGAGATCAAAAGTTGACCAGTTAGGAAGGAAGCATTGCTCAGGTTCCTTGCAGGCAATGTAATAGCCTAGGTATCCTTTCCTCAATACACCAACTCAAAGCAGAGATTCAACTCCTCTACATGCTACCAGCACCTGTGGATGCTACCAGCACCAGAACACAAGGCACCACCAGTGAGCTTTGTAACTGTTATCCACTCAGCTAGAACTCTCCGTAACCATCTTTCTATTCTTTGGCAGGCTTCATTAAATTCCACATATCACCTAACCATTCACTTTCCAACATCAGCAAATCATCCTCAGGGAGAATGTCTTGTTCTTCCTCTGCAAGCTTTTTCCCCCGTTTTATTTCCACTTTTATACATACCTCCTTTTCTACATATTTTCTTGCCGGGTTTTCTGGCACATTCCTTGGATATTCTTTTTACTGAAAAATGAATAGAAGACTAGAAAATAACATGGCGCTCCATCACAGACCGCCGTAACATGCAACACCACTATCTAACTTGATATAATCCTGTTTTTACTGAGTGCGAAAAATCCCCAATTCGTTGAGCCTGCACATGCAATGGAGAAAGGTTGATGCATCTTCTCAGAAGTCATTCGGTAGGAAATGGAAATTAGAAACCCATTTCTACCTAAAGATACGTGCTGTGGAGGAAAGAAAATGAATAGGCATAGGAAAAAAATAACAGGTACACTGACACACATAAACAAAAAGAGCGGCATGCACGCATGTAAAATATGTCTACATGCCCACAGGAAAAGCCATGCATGCTACCAGTACACGTGAATTCACATTGTTAAAACTTAGAATAGAAAAGAAAAAATATAAATATATCTCCCTGTTTTTCCTGCAGTAAACTCACCATCCTCAGTTGGGACATATATGTTTAAATACAGGCAGTCTTCACTCTGGTCTTGTACATATGATGAAACCACATCCAAGTTATTAGTAAACCATACAGGAAGCATGACTTCCGGCAATCTGCCATCGATGATATTCTGGGGACACACAGGAGCAAATTGAGTGGCATTCCTGATATCTGACCAGGGAGATGGTGGCTCTGGAGGCTGAAAACGATGTTCCCCTGTTGGCGGTGCTGCATATGGAACCCCAAGAAACTGAATAACAGGCCCCAAAATTTCATTATTGAGTTCTTTCTTAATCCCTCTTATCTTGCCGAAGTTGGTAGTCACCAGTGGATCTGCATCATCCAGTTTTTGGGAGAGTACATGGGCAGCCTGAAGCAAACATGCCAACACACAGAGAGTCAACGAGGCACCCAGCCCCCTGTGTAACAAGCATGCCATTACTGCTCTCCAAACATAACTTGGCCACGTGCATCTGGGCAGTGCCATGGTCCCACATCAGTTGTCTAGTTGTCCGGTTACAGTGAGGCAAAAGTATCTGTATCCACTTGAGAAAGACCTTATAATGGTAGAATACACCTCCTATTTCTTAAAGGTGAACTTGCCGAGAAAAGCTCAGAAAGCTCTTCCTGCAGCCAGCATCTCCCATTGACTTCACATGCATTGAAGTAGCATCTTCAGTCATCACTATTTTTCAGACCAAATCCTATTGACCACTCTGTTTTCCATAGTAACTATGTGGGGAGAGAGGCCATTGACTGTAGATTCCCTCTTATAAATCAAATCCACTTAGCTGCAGGTCTCTATCCTAGAGAAAATGAAAATAAATCATTAGCACAAACAAGCTAAAATGGTCAGAGTGACAACTAGATGTTTTACAAGCTCCAGGAAACATTAATAGTGGCTAGAGCCAAGTAAGTCAAATATTACTATAGGAAAATTTCGGTTTGACATGACATGACAAGTGAAATACCTATTAGATTGAGAGACTTGCCTGCCAACTTTAGACACTTTCAAGTGGAAGCAGGCCTTGTCAAAACATACAGTTTCAAGAGCATTTCACAGTGTAGTATTTTTCAAATAAAAGTGATGAGTGAAATTCCCCCTTTTTTGATAGTCTTCAATCACTTCAACAAACAACACAATTAATCAGCAAACATGCTCAAAATTAGAACTCAATAACAGAAAACCTTATTGAAAAAATAAATATTGGTAGAGAATTAGTAGAACATAAACAAAATCTGCTAGAATAATTGTATATATTAAAGAACAAACAAAAAGTGGTCCCCAATCTATGCTATGGAGGAAAAAAAAAAAACAAAGCTAATGTTATAACAAGAAAACTACTATTAGTTGAAGTATAATCATTTAAGTACAACTACCTAATAACGTAAACCTCTTGGCTGTTTAGCAAAAGTCTACATAAAGTCATTAACTACAAAGAGAAACAGAAGTTGGCATCATTTTTTTTTACAGACAGTTTTCTTACCATCTAGTTATACCGTGTAAATATCAGTCAATTTGCAAGGTGAAAATTAATTTCTGAGTCAAAGTCAATCTATTTTAAATTACAAATTTTGTTATCACTATCTGTTAGAAATCAAAGAAAGAATTAAAAAGAAAAGACTGTTTCGGAGTTTAAAAGAACAATCATACCTAATCATTGCATCTTGCATATGAACACTAATCAAACATCTAACACTGTTTACCCAGTTCAACTTAAAATGCATCAGAATAAAATGTAACATTCCATGCAGTGCCATTCACCGTGCAATCTTACATTCGCTGCAAAATAGCATACAACTTGGCAAATCTGTCTTTTCTTATTCAAGCCACCTTTTAAAGAGCTTACTTTGAAAATAATAGTGTTGATATGTATGACAGATGCTTCTGTCACATTATGAGAGGATTCTTGAAGAAGTGCTGCTCTGGCAGGGAGGCTGCCCTGACTGCTATGGAAAAGGAGATTGCAAAAACCATAGAGGTCAGCAAGAGATTTGGTTCAGGCCTAGTGTTCCTTTAGCGCATCACAGAAGGCAATAAGGAGATAAATGTCTTTCTTCAAAAATACTCCAGTCCGTGTTAATTCACATACCTTTGCTGTGAAAGCACATTAACATACAAAAGACGGGTTTAGACCCATCCCATTCCTGTCCCAGAACTTTAGCATGTATTGAAGATTTAGCTACACAAACTCATTTCTGTTTGGAGTATATTATGCTTATTCTTGTGCAGAATCCGGGTGGGCCACAGCATGGCTGTCTTTCCTAGTAACATTTCAGTGTTAAAAAGCACCCTTTTATCCCTAAAATAAAGAACCTGTGGTTAGGCTTTAAAAGTCACTATCACTATTTTCTGTTCAGTCTAATTTTCAAGTACAACCATTTCCAAGAGTTCTTCTTTACACACTTGGTATTTCATTAACGATACAAAGTATTTGTTTGGTTATTAACAAAATAACAGGCCCAGCTGGCGTAGCTCAGTGGTTTAGCATCAACCTATGAACCAGGAGGTCACAGTTCCATTCCCAGTTAGGGAACATGCCACCCAGGTTTCAGGCTCAGTCCCCAGCTGGGGGCGTGCAGGAGGCAGCCGATCATCATTGATGTTTCTATCTCTCCCTTTCCCTTTCTCTCTGAAATCAATAAAAATATATTTTGAAATATTATTAAAAAATAAATAAATAACACTTCTTTTTGTATTTGCGAATCCTTACCTGTGTTCAAATAAAGGGGCTCCTGTTTCCCACTGATGTTCTATTTAACCCAAACTGTGAAGGATTCGAATTCTAAACATGATGGTAAATTTTCAAATTCTAATAATGCTTAGCTTCCGAGGTTACAAAATTATCCCATTTCTCATGGGTTCAATGTATGGAGAACTACAGTGTTGACCCCAAAGATTTTTTAGAAGTTGCTATTATATTAGCAGTCACCCAAGTCTAATGTGAAAATATGGCTGGTTTGAATAACTGAAATTAAAATATAGATAGATAGATATAGATATAGATATTTTTCCTATTTATTGGTTCTCCTTTAGTATATGCCAACCCCTTAGCTTTTATGTGTTTACATCTCATTTACAACAACCCTATAATATGGGTTCAACAATCATCCCCTTTTTACTCATGATAAACTGAGAGTTAAAGAGGTTAAATACCTTGGCCAAGGTCTCTCAGCTGATTAAATGATCAATAGCAGATCCAGGAGCCAGTCTGATTGAAAGGCCATTCTCTTGATCATTGTACATGATATAGTCTTTTTCATTCCACAATTAGCACTTTAAAAAACTGATCCTAGTACATTTAAAATTGAATTGTAAGAGTATTTATGTTCCTTCAGAAGATAGTCTAGGTAAAAACCCTGACAATGTCATAGAAACAGAGAAATGTAAATGATATGCTCTGTTCTTATTGAAAGTTTATATTTTATTGTTACATTTTTTACCTTTTTACCTTTACATTGAAAACCACGATAGGTTGTTTATGTTAAAATAATGGGTAACCAAAAAAAAATCCCAAATTCAAATAGCCTAAATGTCCACTAATAGATATTGATAAATGAATTATGATAGATTCATAAATTGAAATTCTGTACTTCAGTGAAAATAAAGGACTTCAACTAAATATATCAACATAAATAAATATCAAAAATTTTAATAAAGCAAGTTGCAGAAGATTAGGAGAGTAAAATGCTATTAAATAAATAAAGCTTAAAATAAGTAAAATAATGCCATATAGTATTTACAGATACATAAGTATGTATTAACAAAACATGCGTTATCCCTGAGTAAGAAGGAAAGAGAATGAAATTAGTTCTAGTTATTAATTAATTCACGTAATTAATTAATTGGCACCTAAGATGGATAACCTGTGGTGAAGCCTTAAGAAAACAGCAATTAATTAAGTTTTACATATCTTAGCATTTGATAGTGGTGGGTGATAATACACACACACACACACACATTTGTTATGGAATTTTCTGTATTTTCCTGTATGTTTGAAATATTTTGTAATAAATATATTAAAATAATGAGATCAGGAAAGCTTTACTCAGCAGAGCAGGCAAGTAGTTGAGCTTATCAATCCATTCAGGACTCACTTCATCTGGCTTTGAAGTTAGTGGAGATACTAGCTCACAAATTCCTTGATTGTTTCTCCCCTTAGGTTAAAGCATGTGTTATTGTACTGAGAGAAATAATATTAAAAGTGAATAAAACTTAAAGAGACATACATGGGAATATATTATGTCACTTTCATTGATTTATCAAAATAACTGGTTTATCTACTAGTTTGTGCCTGAGTGACCCAGACCAAAGGGATGATTATAGATAGAGAGAGCAGAGAGAAGTACAATCTGGTCATTGCTCCCAAAGAGCTACAATATTATAAAGGAACTAGGAGCCCAGCCCGCGATTCAAAATCGCACAGTGCCACCCACCCTCAAGTTGCCAGTCCGGCCCTGTCTCACTCTCCGGCCTTGAAGCAGCTGTGGCCGCTGCTGATCAGGCCCTCCCCCAGCACAGGTGCGCAGAGGCCCCTGCTGCCCTGCCCCTGACGCTGCATGTGCAACCTCCTCCTGTCCAGTCGACCCGTTATGACATCCCAGTTAATTAGCATATTTCTCTGTTTTTTTAGATAGATAGCTACATAGATGACAGATAAATAGATAGATAGATAGATAGATAGATAGATAGATAGATAGATAAGCCACATAAAAATAAGTCACATAAATAAGTCACATAAAAAATGGCTCTAATGCAGGTTGGAAGGTGACATGTTCAATCAATACATGATGAGTGGGAGGTAGGATTCAGCAGGAAGTCTCTGACTGCTAACTTTACATAACTTTTTGTGTGTTATCTTTTTTATGTCACCTGTTTTCTCTTACCTTGCTTTGTTTTTGTTTTATTGTTGAACTTATCCCCCATCCCCACCCCACTGAATTTCTTATTCAAGGGTAAGGACTTGTGTTGTTGTGTTTTTTTTAATAATATATTTATATTCATCATAAAATCTATATGAAAATCCTTTACATAGTGTAGGCCTCAGTATATTTCAGCTGATCTGGGTTGAATGCATGCTTATCACTGAGCAATGTAGAGTCTGGCCAATTCGGTTGACGCATTATTCACTGTAGTAATATTCTATTGAGTCATTGCAAACACTGAATTAGGGAACATAGATCCATTTCCCCTAGGTAAATACACACACACACACACACACACACACACACACAGAATTACAACTTATAATCTTAAATCCTAAAAACAATTTACCTTAGATTTTATTTTCTTTATTTTACAAAAGAGAAAATAAAGTTCTGATGTGTTAAGTGACTTGTCTGAGGCCACTAATAGGTCAGAGTTGGAACTCAAACCCCCTCCAACTTGTCAAGAGCTAGAGTTTGTAGGACTATACTACACTATCTCACTACCATCCCTGTCCTCTGCTCAGCTCTGTCTGAGAGCTGAAAAAAGCAGGCAGAGTATCACCTTATTCAACCTCAGCTGGAAATGTGCTCATAGGGTAACTCAAATTATGTACTGTTTTGCTCATGTCCATGAATAACTGTGAAAGCACCATGAGTATTGATTTAGGAGTTACAAATACATTTTAGTGAACAGCAAAATTTGAAAATACAGATCTAGGAATAATAAAGACTGACCATATTAACTAAAGCTAAATAATGTTTTATACCTATGAGTTTATGAGTTGTTTTGAGTTCAGAATACATCAGCCTGTCAATGGTGCTTAGTAATAATATTTGATTTAAGAATTGGATTTAGTAATAATAATTTAATAATACTTGCATTTAATCATAGCTGGCTTCAGTGGAGTGTGGTGATTTTCAATGGCCCAATCTAGCTATGTAACTAAAATGAGCCTGTGTGACCAGCCCCCACTGTAAGAAAACATGACCACCAACAGATTTTGGGCTTTCTCTACCAATATGTTTCACATGCACACTGGTTGTGGTTCTTGACCTGGAGACAAGGAGTATCCTGTGAGACCCAGCAATGGGAGAACAAAGCCCGAGTCTGAGATTTCCAGACCACATTCAATACCTACCCTTCTCCTGCTATTGTATTATAGCCTTTGCCTGTAATAAAGCTGTCCAGTGAGTATAAACTATTTTAAGTCCTGTGAGTCCTTTCAGTGACTGAACACGTAACTAATGTGTAATTAATTCACCTAGTAAGTACTTTAAAATGGGATGAATAAGCAAACGAACGCAATTACACAAAATGTTGTTAGTCTTTAAAAGAAGAGACAGGTCTACCTTGAGTTAAAAGAATAGGAAAGAGTTCATGAATCAGGGGGAATTTGAGCGGAGCCTCAAAGAATGAATAAGATTGGAAGAAACATTGAAGGTCATGGAAGAGACCTCAGGCACATTCCAGAAACAGTAGAAAGGATGTGTAGTGTATACTGTGGTGTTCAACCTGCTTGGACCTAGCTCACATGCCAATGACTGGTCCACACCAGTGTAGAAAGACCTGTCCTTCTTGCCTCAATGCATTTCAACTCCACAGGGCCATCCCTGCCCCAAGGCTCCCTGAGGAAAGGAGCAGAGGGAGGAGTTGCCTGTGAGTCTCTCCCTACTTCCCAGGTATTTTGTCCCAGGGCATGCCCCAATAAACTTCCTGCTGGCACACTTCCACCCCAGAGCCTTCATATTTTCCCTGGGAAATCTAACCTATGACAGAAAGGACAGGAGCAGCAACATTTGAGGAGGGTTTAGTTTAGTTTGGCCAGAATACAGAATAAATGAGCTTCAGCATTGAATGAGACAGGAAAGTCAGGTTACAGCCAAATCAAGCAAGCACTTCATTAAAAGGCTAAATAATTTGGATTTTATTCACTGGATGATGAAAAGCCATTACATATTCCTAGCAAGGGAAGAGTATCATTAAATCAATTCACAAAAAAGTTAAACTGGCAATACTGTAGTGTAGGGATCTCCAAAGCAGTGTGCTCACATGCCACCAGAAGATGACCAAAAGGAAGTAAATTGTTGAACTTCTATGTATCATAATATTTTACATAAAGCATAAAGCGAAAAGAGTAAGATATTGCGCTTTGCTAATATGAATATATATGGTGCAATGCCAGTACCTTCACATGGTTTGTTGTGTGATGCATAAGGCACTAGAGATATACTTGGGAAGGTGTGAAGTTCTATAAAGCGGTAGGCTTGCCAACAGTGGCATTTTATCGTTGTTATGGTTCTTTTACAATGTTTAGTGATGTATTTGGAGTTTACATAGTTGGACAGGTGGATTTATACATTTCATCATGTTTTAATTGAAGTAACCTTCACAGAACAGACTACTGGATTGTTTTTCCCACAAGATAAATGTGGATTAAGGGAAATACTAGCAATACAATCATAAGAAAAAGAAACAAGGAAAAATGAAACTCCTACTTTTAGTACAAGCTCTTCTTCAGCTACATTGCAAGACTCAAAACAAGGTCTATTTAATCATATATCATAACTTCAGACAAAAATATTGAAAAGCATGAGGAGAGACGGGGATGTGTGGCTCTGGAGAGAGCTGAAGGAACAGCCTCCAGGATCCCTGAGCTAAGTTCCTCTCCCACACTACAGATGCCATCTTTCATGTGTGGTGCACTCGCCTAAAATGGCATCAGGCTGGGGAAAAGTAATCACCCCACCCTCTGGATACCCTGTCACCCCATCCTGCGGAGCTTGTGCTCTGCTGAGGAGTCAGCTGCCTGGCCCAGGGTGTAAAGATCTGGGAAGACTCAGGGAGTATCAGTGACTGAGTTGTATTACTTTGGGGTGGGGACCAATCACCTTACTTCCCCATGAACTTGACTGGTCTCTCCCCTCACCAGAGACTCCCTAGCCCCATTGTCCACACTCCTGGTGGCCCCACCCTCCCAATTTTTGGTGGCTCTGCCTTGCTGAGGTCTGGCCAGAATATGAGACAGACTGTCTTGTGTGGCTCAGTGGCAAGGGCAACTCTCTCAACCTTCCCTCAAGACTGACCTATACCTCCCCCTCAAGGGAGGTATGCTGCCCATCCACCCAACTTCTGGTGGCCCCATCCTATTGTGATCAAGCTCAGGCAAAATCTAGACAGACTGAGTTGTGTGGCTCCAGGACAGGGGACATTTTTCCCTCACATGCCAGACAGGTGCAGAGCCTTCCCTTCACACAGTCAAATATTGCTCTGCTTGGGTATGATAAACTCTGCTGGCCTCACCCTGCTGATTGCCTGAGACCCTGCCCAACCACAAAGGTGTGTGAGCACCCAGAGGGTGGCAGCTAACCTTTGTATGCACTGGGACATATGCTGAGTGACCTCAAACCCAGCACTGGCACCAAGTTTGAATCTATAGATCTGGAGAACACTAGACAACAAACTCACAACAAACAAAAGTTCTAGACCAGATGGATTCAGAGGTGATTTTACCAAACATTCAAAGAAGAATATCTGTCCTTCTGAAACCGTTCAAAAAAATTCACGAGGAGGAAATTCAAGTTCATTCTATATGGCCAGCATTAGCCTAATTACGAAACTAGATAAAGACACCACAAAGCAATAAAGAAATTATAGGCCTATATCCATGATAAACCTATATGCTAAAATTCTCAACAATTCATGCTAAAATTATCAGTAATACATTAGAAAGATCATATACCATGATCAAGTGGGATTTATTTAAGGGATGCAAGGGTAGTAAAATAACCACAAATCAATAAATGTGATACACCAAATAAGAAAATATGAAGAATACAAATCATATGATCATATAACCAGTTGTAGAAAAGGCATTTGATAAAATGGAACACCCATTTATTTAAAAAAAAACAAAAAACTCTCAGCAAGGTGGGAATGGAGGGAACATACCACAATGTAATAAAGGCCACACCCACATGACAAACCCACAGCCAACATCATACTCAATGGGCAAAGCATTTTCCTTAAGATTAGGAACAAAGCAAGGCAGTCTGGTTTCACCACTCTTATTCAATATAGTACTGGAAGTCCTAGCTACAGCAACAAGCCAAGGAAAAAAATAAATAAAAGGCATCCAAATTGTAAAGGAAGAAGTAAAATGTCATTATTTGTAGATAACATGATACTATATAGATAGAATCAATAGATGCCACCAAAAAAATGACTAGAAATGATAAATGAATTTAATAAAGTAGTAGGATACAAAATAGATATCCAGAAATCAGTCGCTTTTTATACAGTAACTAGAGGCCCAGTGCACGAAATTCGTGCACGGGGAGGTGTGTCCCTCAGCCCAGCCTACACCTTCTCCAAACTGGGACTCCTCGAGGGATGTCTGACTGCCCGCTTAGGCCCGATCCAGGTAGGATCAGGCCTAAATGGGCAGTTGGACATCCCTCTCACAATCCAGGACTGCTGGCTCCCAACTGCTCTCCTGCCTGCCTTCCTGATTGTCCCTAACCACTTCAGCCTGCCAGCCTGATCACCCTCTAAGCATTCCCCTGACAGCCTGATTGATGCCTAACTCCTCCCCTGCCAGCCTGTTTGCCCCTAACTGCCCTCCCCTGCAGGCCTGGGTCCCCCCCAACTGCCCTTCCCTGCAGGCCCAGTTGCCCCCAACTTCCCTCCTCTGCCAGCCTGGTAACCCCTAACTGTCCTCCCCTGCTGGCCTGATCACCCACAGCTGCCCTCCCTTGCAGACCTGGTCCCTCCCAACTGCCCTCCCCTGCTGGCCATCTTGTGGCAGCCATCTTGTGTCCACATGGGGGCAGGATCTTTGACCACATGGGGGCAGCCATCTTGTGTGTTTGAGTGATGGTCAATTTGCATATTACTCTTTTATTAGATAGGATAGAGGCTTGGTGCACGGGTGGGGGCCAGCTGGTTTGCCCTGAAGGGTGTCCTGGATCAGGGTGGGGGTTCCCTTGGGGCATGGAGCAGCCTGGGTGAGGGGCCTGTGGTGGTTTGCAGGCCGGCCACGCCCCCCCAGCAACCCAAGCAGAGGCCCTGGTATCTGGGATTTATTTATCTTCTATAATTGAAACTTTGTAGCCTTGAGCGGAGGTCAAGGCAGGCCAGGGCTGCGGAAACTTGGCTTCCTCCATCGCCAGGGGCAACGCAAGCCTCCTGCTCACTCTAGCTCCATGGCTGCCGCCATTTTTGTTGGGATTTATTTATCTTCTATAATTGAAACTTTGTAGTCTTGAGTGAAGGCCTGGGCCAGCCAGGGTGTGCGGAAAGCTTGGCTTCCTCCATTGCCGGGGAAACCCAAGCCTCCTGCTGTCTCTGTGGCTGCAGCCATCTTGGTTGGGTTAATTTGCATACTCGCTCCTGATTAGCTGGTGGGTGTGCCTTATGGGTGAAGCAGAGGCACAGTCAATTTGCATATTACTCTTTTATTAGATAGGATAATGAACTATCAAAAAGGGAAACTAAGGAAACAATGCCATTTTCAATTGCTTTAAAAAAAGTATCTGGTAATAAATTTAACCAAGGATGTAAAATACCTGTAGTAGGAAATTTATAAGACACTGAACAAAGAAATTGAAGAAGATACAAATAAGTAGAAGCATATACCATATTCATGGATAGGAAGAATTAACATAATTAAAATGCCAATACTCCCCAAAGCAATCTATAGATTTAATGTAATTCTTACCAAGATGCCAATGGTGTGATTCACAGAACTAGAGTAAATATTCTAAAAATGTATATGGAACCACAAAAGGCCCAAAATTGCCACAGCAATCTTGAGAAAAAAGGAATAAAGTTGGAGGAATTGCTATCTAATATCAAACTATATTACAAGGCCACAATAATAAAAATATCATGACACTGGCATAAAAACCTATAGCTCAATTCAACAGAATAGGGAGCCCAGAAATAAACCCACATCCTTAGAACCAAGGATTATAAAGGACCTACTCTGAGATGGGAATATCCAAGTTATAGACCTTGATTACATAGTTCAAGGGGTACCATGGCCCATGTTGTGGCCACATCAATATGTAGCTATTGAGAACTAATGTAGTGACAAATATATCCTGCCATGACCATTATTAACTGATAACTTGATTAATGGCTAGCACCAACTAAGCATGAAGTAGATCCAGTGAGCTAACTGCATAATCTCATTTAATGTCTCTAAATACCATAAAGTAGAGATCATTATCATCTCAGTGTAATTGATCATTACATTGAAGATCTGAAATACAAAGCCACTGAAACACTTTTCAATAAAACAACACAGTTTTGTGAATGTATTGAATTCCAACAAATAGAAAGAGATAAGGCAGAAGAATCAATAGACTCTACAGATAACCCTGCTTCCTTCTCAATTTTGTCCATAGCCTCCTTCTAGGATAAAAGGTAGGCAAGCTTCAGTAGTTTTCCAGTTACATCCCATTCCCTCTTCTTTTGCAAAAAAAAAATATAAACAATTCTACTTGTTCTCTTTCTTCTTGGGTTACTTCTACTCTAAATGAACCTCTCAAAAGATGTGAGAAAATACAATGCTAAGGAGAAACAGCACACTAAAATTGGACAGTAATAGGAGAAAAAAAATTACCAACTAAATATTTTAAAGAATATCCAGGGGGGGAAATCCATGTATATGCAGAGGTTCTAGCTGGTGGCAATCTATCTTCGTGGGGAAAAACAAACAAACAAACAAACAAACAAACAATACTAATGGAAGGCAGCACACAGCACTGGGAGCAGTGGTCTGTGAATTGGGCCCAACTTGTTTACCAAGATCTTCCTTCCTGGAAAACACTCTTCCCAGGCTCAGTTTTTGACAGCTAGTATTCCTCAAGGCCTGGCTCAAAGATCAGTACATGCTTTCCAGATTCTCCCAGCCCCCAAAACATGTGTTACTGTTCTTGTAACTGAACCTATATTAGTTTTTAATCACAGCAACTTATACACTCAGCTTCCCTCTTCATCCTTACACTATTTAGTGGGAAGCAACCTATGAATAACAAAGGAATAGTGCTAATTTGCATGGAGACTGCAGTTCAATGGGGAAGACAAACTTTGTATAAGTCAATTACACAAATAACTATCTAGTCATAAATGTTTTGCCAAAAAAGGATAATTCAGGGTGTTCTGAGGGAAGATTTAATGAGTCTGTAGTGAGAATGTGATCTTGAAGAAGTGATCTATAAACTGGGTTCTGAAAGTTGAATAGGAATTGGCAGGTAAGGACCAGAGGATGGAGTGTGCCAGACAGAGGCAAGGGAAGACCCAAATGCTGTGAAACCAGAGGCTTTCCAACAACAAAGAGACCAGTGTGACTTGAAAGAAGAGTTGGGCAACAGGCTGGAGAGGAGAAGACAAGTCAATAATTTCTATGCCATTTTAGGAAAAATATGAGATCACATCCCAAGTCTGAGAAGAATTATAATCATAAAAATAACATGATCAAATTAGCCTCACTCTTCAAAAAAAGAGGCTATCACTTTTGAACTGTTGATTTTTAGTAACTTTCCCCAGAACAAATCATTACATTGTAGGTCATCAGAAAATATTTCTTGATACAAATAAGTGGAAACATCTCACTTATTCATTATTATTTTTCATCAAGTAACCCTATCCTCAGATTTTTAAAAATATACTTGTGATGACTGACCTCTGTGACAATGGCATTATCTTCATTAGAGTTGGAGCAAGAAGGGATGAAACGGGAAACAAATTAAAGTACACTGAAAACTCATCACACAGGGTGTGTGTGTGGGTGACCATATAGACTGGCAGCCAATTCCATTACTGTTTGGCAAAAAAAAAGTAAGATTCTAAGATACCATGACAGCTTTTTACACAATGCAAGGAAAAAAATACCAAAGTGATAGCCTTTCCTTTTACATTCCACAACTGAATTTCTACTATGACCATCATTACAACGAATGGCTTGATGAGGAAAATAAGACATTTTTGGCGGGGGAGACCAGCAGCCTGACTCTGTACCTAGTTAATCAGTATCCCTAATGCACATTCCTGTTAGCCTATAGTCTAGTCCAACCGTGGGCAAACTACAGCCCGCGGGCCGGATCCGGCCCATTCGGCTGTTCTAACCAGCCCGCGGAGCCAAAAGAGCAGAGGGTTCTCTTGCTCTCCCCTCCGCTCCTTCACCAGCAGCAGTGTTAACATGGAAACGTCGGGAAACACGGCCGCAGCTCCTTCTTCTGAGTGGGTGGATTTATATCCGCCCACTCAGTAGAAGGAACAACCTCTCAATCTTCCAGAGGCTCCTTGTAATGCCCGCGGACGCATCCCCCGACATCACCCTGGGAATGCCTAGACACATTATCGTGGTGATGTAGGGAGACACGCCCCTGGAGAGCACAGTATCAGAGCATTAGCTAAAAAGGAGACCAACAACACTGTGCCCACTGAAGTTGATGTTTTAAAGACCAAAAACCTTTCAACCCAGTCTACATTGCCATCTACATCTACGTCCCGGGCATAATTTGGAAGTTGCACTAAAGAAAATGTTTAATTTACTGTTTACACATTTTGTTCTTTTCTATTTGTTTTAGTTTTAAATTATTTTATTATATTTAAGTTTAATTTGAAAGGCTTTTGTACCTTTCCTTTGTTAGGCAATTTTATTTTGCCTTTGCCATCTTCAGTATAAGGTATGTTATTGTGCTATGATTCCTCCATTTTTTGAAGTTTCAAATTATAATAATTAGTGTTTACATTCTTCTTGTTAAAATGTTTGAAATGAATAAAACTATTGAAATAAAAAAAAGACCGTACCCTTTTATGTAATGATGTTTACTTTGAATTTATATTAGTTCACACAAACACTCCATCCATGCTTTTGTTCCGGCCCTCAGGTCCAGTTTAAGAACCCATTGTGGCCCTCGAGTCAAAAAGTTTGCCCACCCCTGGTCTAGTCACTGCCCCTTCCTTAATTATCTGGTCTTGCAAGACCTATTTACCTAAATACTCACATTTTATAGAGGCCATAAACCATGAACAATACGCAACCCATGGAGGGGGTTATCGGCGCTGGTGCCAGGCCAGGCCTTTAGGTGTGGTCTCACATTTCCCATCCCAACACACAGGGCTTTTTGCAAAGCCCGCGAAAGGTCCGGAAGTCTGATCCATAAATGGGGGACAAAGAAACCAAAGGGTGTAAAGAGAAAGCTTCCTCCATATTGGTTTACTCAGGATTTGGAAACAGGCTGCCCTGAGTCACGGTACTAGTACATCTGGAAATAAATGGGTTTTTCCTGTATCTCCAGGTACTCCTGCGTATTTTTAAGTCACCTGGTAAATCCTGTAACAGGCTATATATTAGAGTGTCTTATTTGTTTTGTTTTCAGGGAGCAGCTGAAACAAGTCATTTAACATTTAACTATATACAATAAGTTTTTTTTTTTTTCTTAAATATATTTTATTGATATTTTACAGAGAGGAAGGAAGAGGGATAGAGAGCTAGAAACATCGATGAGAGAGAAACATCGATCAGCTGCCTCCTGCATACCTCCCACTGGGGATGTGCCCGCAACTAATGTACATGCCCTTGACCGGAATCGAACCCGGGACCCTTCAGTCCGCAGGCCGACGCTCTATCCACTGAGCCAAACCGGTTTTGGCGATATACGATAAGTTTTACTTTTCATTTACTATGAACCTACTCTTAGATAGAATCTCCAAATATGAATTGTTTAATCTAGACTGTACTTAGAAGTCTTGACTGCCAAGGATTAAGAAGGTGAAACTGGGTGAGAGGCAGGAATCAAGAAGACAGAATGTTGAATTTGTATTTTATTTTTTAAAAAGCCTGGGCAACTATTTTACTATATGTGTAAACTACTGCAAGGAGGCATTTTGAAAACCAATTGACAGCCTTGTGATCCCTCAGAAGAAAATGAAGAATCACTCAAGACCTTAGGAGAGACAGTCAGGTAGAATTGATTATTTCCCTTGATGTTAAATTGATGCTTTGGTCTGAAAGGGGCAACCTTTGGGTCACAAGTCATTGCTTCCAGAAGCAACTTAAGTATGTCTGCCAGTGTCTTTATAGAGAAGATAGCACAACCTAACAGCAGTTCTACATTCTCAATTTACTATTTAAGCTCCTTTTTGTTTCTAGTGAGTTGCTGTGCCTGGGAATAGTGGAGAATCGCTGATCCTGGTGCCCTGCTTAATTAAAGTCCTCTTTTTCAAAAATCCCTTATTGCCAGAGAATAGCTACAACTTTGGCAGAAGCAGTGCTAAGTTTCTCAGTATGGCCCTATGCCAGGGTGTGTCAATCTTGACCCCTTGGAGGATGATTAGCAGAGACACGGTAGTTAAACTTTTGTGTCCATTCACTCCCAGGCTTCTGCTGGAATTGGCAAATACTATAGTGACTATTGTTTAAGAAGTAAGTGTCTACTAGGAATTGTACTAAAACCACCAACTCCTTTCACGTAAGGCACCAAACAATAATAATGGCTTCCTGTCATTCCTGGCATGGCTTAGAGCTCAACCAGTGCCCCAAAGGCTACAGAACATTACACTGTAATCTTCCTCATATATCCACATTCTTATTGCCCTTCATATTACAGTTCTACCAGTGCTAATACTAGCAAGATTGAAAACAATGTTCTATTCATGGGCCATTTGTGTAACAGAACACCAATGAATAGATATTCACAAGGATTTAATATACACATGGAATATTAATTACTAGATGAATTCACCATTAAATAAAATTGACTAGCCCTAACTGGTTTGGCTCAGTGGATAGAGCGTAGGCCTGCGGACTGAAGGGTCCCAGGTTCGATTCCAGTCAGGGACATGTACCTTGGTTGCGGGCACATCCCCAGTGGGAGGTGTGCAGGAGGCAGTTGATCGATGTTTCTCTCTCATCGATGTTTCCAACTCTCTATCTCTCTCCCTTCCTCTCTGAAAAAAATCAATAATATATATATATTTTTTAAAAATTGACTAATAGAGAGTTGGGAATCAAAAAGTGTTTCAAAAAATTTTCTAAGTCATAAATAATGACCAAAATAGCAACCTTCATTATATTTTAGATCTAACTGTCCAAGTTCTAAGTGTTTGAAATAATTTTTAGTGTTTCCAAATTCCTTGAAATATCACATTTTTTTTTCATGGCAGAAAATAATTCTAATGTACATCTTGGTAAATTATAACCAGAAATAATTATATTACACTTGTAAGTCTTGATAAAATAATCTATCTAAATAAGGTAAATAAACTTAGTACAAAACTCACTAAAAAATGTCAATTATTATTTGTCTGATTAAAATGCAATATTTTAAATATATTCCTTTCTACTTTGGGGGTTTTGCACAAATCTTCAAAATGCCTATCAATTCAAATAAGAAATCATTTATTTAAGAAAAAAGTTAAAAGCAGAAATGAAGAAACCAATTATTAAGCAAAAAGGTAACAAGCAAGGCTAAAGCCAGGTCTCTTCATTCATTTAACAAGTATTTATTGGTCACCAGTAATGTGCCAATCACTGTTCTAGGTGCTGGTGAGAAACACACAGCTCTGAGAAACCAGACAGAAATCCCTGCCATCACTGCTACTACAATATCGTTTCATTACATACAATATTTTACCTTTGTATATTCATTTAATATTCAGATGTTATTTAAAGACCACAGCTTTAAATAATAGGCAGTTTCGGTATCAGTCTCATAGTAGCATATACATTAGAACACTTGCCACAATTAAAGAGGTAATGAAACTGGTGACTTTCTTTACCCAAGAAAAAGGATAGATAACATTGTCACTTGTATGTAAAGTTTTGGACAGCTAAGTAATATAGATGTAAATTAAAAATGACAGATGCAGTTATGTGAAACATAATGGTTACTGAAGTGAATCTTTATTCCTTCTAGTGTTATGGTTAACTATTAAATGACTAAAGTATCACTTTTAGGTACAAATTTTGTGACAACTGTTGGTCAATGTCATATATACTAATCACTGTTGGTTCTGTCATAAGAGAAGTGATTGTCCTATGGGGGAAATTATACTAGTTACAAGCCCAAGTTAATTTTTATCAAATCAATGTCCATTGATTTCATACATGACCTTGAATTTCTAAGCATAGTAAATATTCCATATGACAATAAAAAGGTATTCATCAAAACTTTTTTTAAGGCAATAAGAATTGAAAATTCTTATTGCCTTAAAAAAAGGCAAATTAACATGGTGTTTTGTTTTTTTCTGAAGACTCAACATTCACTGGGTGTGTCAAGGGAATTAAAACTGCTAGTACACATAAGTGATGACAAACATCTGCATCAGGAATAAATTGTACATCAGTTGGATGCTTCCAAAAAGGCAGAGGTTGAGAAACATATACTAAAGACCTCCATATTATTACCTGACTTTTTCACTCTTTTTGGAATTTACTATGTTATTTAGATACAGAAAAAATGTAAAAAAAGAAACAAAACAAAACAAAACAAAAACAAAACAAACAAACAAACAAAAAAACAACAACACATTCTAGGAAAATATTTTCTTGATATTCTATCTCCTCCCTAACTTTGCCACCGAAACACATTGCCACTACCAAATAAATAAGCAAACAAATGAATAAATAAACTGATTTATTTTCTAGATTATGCCAAAAATTAAACAGAATTATAGATACAGGTAAAAGATAGATAAATCCGTTTCTTATTGAAACACCCCTTATAGCACAACCAAAGCAAGGACATGGGCTTCAGCAGGTAGCTCTAACTGCAGACACAGGTGGTATTAGAAAGGCAGACAATAGAAAAAGAAGAGGTTCCTGTCTGGCTTGTCTCAAGGGAACAAGTTTATGTACAAAAAGTGTGACTGGATATATAGTTAAAATACTAAACAAAAATTGCTACAGAAGCAGATAAAAGTGAAAACACTATAAAAAAATATATCCTTCTATTTCATAAGTCAAACCCAAGCTCCTCAAGTTAAAGTCGGGTTCTAATATGTCAACTGTGTTGGGTAAATCTGAGTCTCAGCCTGGAACTTTATTTCCTGTGATGCATCACTGTGGTTTTTGACTTTACATCTGTAGCGGTAACTTAGATTCTATTTGTTCCAAAATGAGTTTCATGCTCAACTTGTTTTTCTTAATTAAACCTCCTTTAGTGGTTCCTAATATGTGTATTATTGAAACTCGTTAGTCCCATTCACGCTCGCCTGTCAATTTTTGGCTACACATTCGTATACTGAAGTGCTCTGTTGCTATCTATAGGAAGAAAATTAAATAATAAATACGGGGACTTGAGCGTTTTATGAGTGTCAGAATGAGAGAGTGCCTGCAAGGCCCATAAGGTTTCACACAAAAGAGGCATTACTGAGAAAGCTAACATGCTGACACATCTCTGATCCATAAAGTCTGCAGTAATGGCAGCAGTAAAGCGTTTTGCCATTGACTAGAATTTCTCTTACATGCAATGGAAATAGGCACAGAAGAGATTATAATGACTGTCATAAAAAGAATTCATATAACCCCCCCCCCCAAAGTTTAATGTTTAATCATTTCAAATGTCTGGAGTAATTTACTAGTTTTCTCTGACTTCAGTGCAGCTTAGAGTTGGCAATCTCCCTTTCACATAGATTTGCTACCAAATTGGTATAGTTTTTGGGGCAGTGGGCAAGGGGAATCTTAAAGGCACGGATAATTCATAGCATCATAGCAATATTTGATATTGGCAATGTGATTTCATTAATAACAAAGCAAAAGTAATCAAACCTGTTACTGTTAAGGAATCATTCTTAGACATAGTGGAGAATGTTGCTATCCCATAAGATTAAGCGGTTAGTTCCCTCAAAATATTTCAAATTATCTTTAAAAATGTATTAAAAATACACTCTAGATTCATCATGAGTGCTATTTTGTTTGTTGTTGTTTTCAGTTTGTATGGGCTTTGCAAATTTGAGATACTCAAAATTAAAATTTTAAATGAACTGAAAGTTGAACTTTTTTTGCATTTTCAATAAAGCAAAAGAGATGAGAGATTTGCATTGAGGATGCCATTTGTTAAACATCTACAAATCATTAAAAAAGGATTGCCCTTTTCATTTTGCTTTCAGTTGATTGTGCAGTAATTTAATTTTTAAAAAATTAGTTAATGTAGAATAACATTTAACTGTATTTAAGCATCTCAAAATCAAAGGAAGCTACAGCAAATGTGTTATCTCCCCCTTAATGTTAGGCCACTTGGAACACATGGGAGGCTTTCGAGGGACAGGTGCAGCTGTCAAGTGAAGCTCCAGTAAATGAAACACTCATTTTTCAAGTTTTGGGGAATCCAATGCCATTTCTTGCCACATACATTAGAAACTGTGCTTGCAGTTTTTAGGGCTCATTGAGAGGTTCCATTCTTTTACTCCAAACTACCACATTCTGTGTTATTTGTAGCAAAATTGGATCAGCTAAAAGCCACCATGTTCTTTTTAATAATCATGAACAAAAATATGCATTTGGATGTAGTAGAGCAAAACATAATTTTCTAAGTGAACTCTTCAGGTTTTTCAGTAGTTCTCCACACTGAAAATTGCAAGATTTTCAATGCAAATGTTCTCTATTCACGGAGAACATTTATGTAACGGGGTACCTTGCTCTTCTCTTAATGACTGCAGTTTTAAAAACTTTTATGGTGTGTAGTTTTTCCATCGTTATTGACCTTCCAAAGTGAATTTACCACCTACAAAATTCACCAAAGTTTTGCATAGAAACTGTTCGTAGAAATCAAAGTGTAGGCCAAAGTTTCCCCCTTTTCATTCCCTCTGCCAAAAGAGAATACAATGAGGGAGTAGGAAGTACTGACTACTCTTGATAGAGAAAAATATTGTTCAAACAAGAAAAGGCCCATGAAGCTGAATTTTCTTCTTTAGCACTATGGGACATGCCATGACCCCTGGCTCAAAGATTGCAAAGTATGCAAATTAACTTTGAAAAGGACCTCCTTTTTCATGTTCCCTATTCTTCATCTACTTTCATATCAACATTATATTATCTTTTGGCCTAAAAAGAGAAATCCCAGACTACCTCCTATTCACCTTCACTATTTATTTAACATTATCATTCAATATGTTATTTACTAGCTGCCTTGTTTTATTGATTTAATTTTTCTAAAAGGTGTTAAATTTTAATGGACTGTGTAGCTAGAATCAGCAGCTAGAAATGTACCAATACACAGAACATCCATTCTTCTGGTTCACACTGCACAAGAAACCATGTGACTCAGCTGTGCAAAATAAAAGGCAAACCTAGCCACTCAGATACCTCCTTAAAACTAACCATTGGGCTTGTAGAAACGATTTCTTGCTATTTCTATCATTTTGAGACAAGCTTACACAAAGTCTGCAGAAATAAAAACTAACTTCCCCTGTAGAATTCTTGGGAGACAAGTTATATATTTTGCTATTTCATCTTAAAAAGAAAAGAAAAAGAAATAACATCTTCTTGTCTCAAGATTGAGATTTAAGAAACACACACACACACACACACACACACACACACAAAACCAGGAAGAAAGTTTGGCGAGGCTCCCCTTTTAATGCCAGAATGCCTGTGCACCTGGAATGCCTGAGGTAAGTACTGGCAGGATGAGTGCTTCAGATGACATTGAGGAGTTGCCTTCTAATGAGTTCACAAATAATGAAGAGGCTTCCATGCTAAAACCATAAATGTATCTACGTACATTTCATAATTTGTAAACAGAAACCCCTGAAAAAAATATTTGATGCTTTTCTTCAAAAGATTAAAATGTACACAGCACATTATTTTATAGTTTAAGGAGTATCTATCTCCATTTTATTCTAATGCATGTGAATGTCTGAAGGTTTAAAATTTAAAGAATTGCCCTTACATTTAAAAAGCCAACTAAAATTATATTGTTGCCCTGTCCAAAGGATGGGGGTGTTCATTAATCTATTAACATATCCATTAACCTATTTGCATATCTATATAGCCAGGTACATATTTTAAATGAATCGTTTTTTTATGTTATTGTTCCAAACCTATGTGGATTCCAAAACTGGTTTAGAATAATATGCTCTCCTTGATTCCAAAGCAACTTTTAGTTTCCTAACTCAATTAATATTCATTCCTTTGAGTGATTAATTTTAATGATATCTGCTAAAATGCATTTTCCTTCTGCAAATAAAAATGAGCTTTTTCTCGAGGTACAAAATATTCTTTAAAAAAAAAAGAAATTGCCCTGAATTCTGCTGCAAGAAAATGGGAACGCGCGCGCTGCGCTCAGTCAGAAAGAAAAGCCAGGAAGTGGCGAGGCAGACAGGGCAGGGATGCATCAGAAATGCAGCTGAGTCCTGGCGCACTCGCCAGCCTGGGCCCTGGGAAGAAAGGCTGCAGCGCCTTCCAGGACTCCTCCGACTCAAGAAAGTTACCTCGGAAAGTCGTGCCAGTGAATTACAAGACAACATGTGTGGCCAGTCACTCACTTCTGTCATATCCCATGCAGTGACCCTGGAACCCTTCAGTGGTAGGCTGAGTGAGGGGGAGGCGGAAAGGGGAAGGGAGAAAGAGACAATGCGAAAACGACCAATTCCCTCTGCAAAATTCCCTGAGAAGCCCCAACAGCCGCCGAAACCGCGAGCCGCGATTTTCACTGGGGCTTTCCCCCTCCACATGCAGGTTTTCCAAGGCATCCCAGCTTCTTCTCCTTAAAGTATCACTAGGAGAACGCACTGCATCCAAAAGGGATCTCCCAGCGGAAAGGTTTTCAATGAAAAGTTGAGAGCTTGGCGGGTTGCTTGGCTTCCCCACCAACGCCACAAAACAGGGCTTTTAAGCTCGATCCATCCGGAGATGCGCGAGGCGGTTTTGCATCCCACCACCCACCCTTCCCCCCCCATTCTTTCCCATTTCACAGGCACCGCGTCCGCAGCACCTTCCGCGCAGAGGCACACAAACCCCGGCAGCCCCCTCCTAATAAAAGAGCCCCAGACTTACCCTCAGTAAGATAAATCCACAGAGGGAGACCCCTCATCTTCCCCAGTCCCCTTCTGATAATTCAAGGAGACAGTTTCTACAACACTTCGCCTTCGAATTCAAGCTGAATTGGTCAAAGTATTTACCAGTTTCTAGTCCCCCTTTTTGTTTTGGAATCTTGAAACAACCCCCGCCCCCCGAAATATTGTTTCACAATTCAAGATGCTTCCTTTATTTTTTTCTTCTTTAAGCAGCCGCAACCCCAGTGTTGCGCCCCCCCCTCCTTTTTTTCTTTTTCTTTTTCCTTTTTTTTTTTTTTTTATTCACCCACGGACACTTCCAAAACGTGCTGATTGATCCTTTTTTCTCTCCAGCTGCAACCGGGATCCAGAATCCTGGGGACCCAAAGCCACCTCCATGTAAATCCGACCATCAGGCAAGAAATACAAATGATCAAACAACGTTACTTCTTTCAGCTGCAATCAGATAATCCTACTAATCCAATAGATTTATCTCGATTGGAAATTGACCTCAAAAATGAATCCCCGGGTCTGATGTCCAACAGAGAGAGAAATTCGTAGCCCTGTTCGGGTGACCGAAAGAACTGTGGTTTCTTTCTTTCGTTCTTTCTTCTTTTTAAAAATCTTTTTTGGATTCTGGGTGCACTGCTCGCAAAAATGCAGAGGACCCTGGTTTTCCCCTAATATAGGTTTCTACTTCAAATCAGTGCCGGATGAAAAATGGTACAAAGATACCCCTAGTGGCTCGATGTGATATTGCAGGGATCTCACTTTCCCAATCCCCTCTCCTCACCTTTTTTTTTTTCATCCTCCCTGCCTTGTATATAACTGACTGCTATAGTAGTTAAACAAGAAGGCTGAATGAAGATTAACATGAATAGTATACGATTACTTGAAAAAAAAATCGTCTGATCTTTTTTGTTTTCCTTTAAAGACTGAATTTCCTGTGCTTGTCTCCCCAGTATCTTTTTTCTACATAATTTTCCCCAATGAGACAGCTACTGATTTCAAAGCAAGTGTATTTGTTTCTTGAATAACTAGATATCAAAAGAAGCTTCAGTTTTCCTGAATATGCTACTTCTAGAAAAACTCAACATTTTGTTTCCTTTAAAGAAATATGTATCTTTCTTTAAAGGAAACAAAGAAGTGTGTGTGTGTGTGTGTGTGTGTGTGTGTGTGTGTGTGTGTGTGTTACACTATCTCTTCTCATTTTGGACTTTTGATGTTCATTCAGCAAAGCGGATTATGGCTGCTGTGAGCCTGTGGTGGAAGAGCATGGCCTAAGGGTCATTATATGGGCCTCAATGTTTCTTGCCTGAATCCTTTGCAATTCAAGGACCTCAAGCTCACTACTACCATTTTGACAGGTTTTAGATAAAATGAGCCAATGCAATACATTTTAGGCCTCCTTTTTGGTAAGTTATACTTCCCAGACTTACGGTACCTACCGATAACCCATGAATCTTTTAATAAAGAGGATTATGGTTGTGTAGGACCAAGGAAGGAATGAGATTCTGCATTTCTAACAAGTCCTCTGACCACACTCTGATCATCAAGGGCCTAGTAAACTCGGCAAGTTGGATCCTTTTTATTGCTGGTGGGTGCAGAAACTGCAAGGATTCCAAGATCTTTTCCTTAACTGACTAAATAATTAAGCCTTTTGAGTGTGGGAGCTGTTAAGGAGTCAAAAGACCTTCCTTTTACTACTAGTTTTGTTATTAACTAGCTATGTGATTGCAGTTTTGAGCCCATACTTAATCATTAAAATCAAAGAGTAAACCCAAATAAATGAACAGATATACCTGTTTCTAGATGGGAGACTCAATACTGTAATCTATAAAATGAATGTAATATTATAAAAATACCACCATAATTTTTTATAGAACTTGGAAGTTAATTCTAAAACGTGTTTGCAAACGTAAAGGGTCAAAATTTGTCAACACAATTTTAAAGAACATGTTATAGGGAATTTCCATATGAACTATTAAGGCTTAATATAAAATGACAGCAATTGAAGCAATGTAGCCTTGCTTCAGAAATACAAAATGGTTTATTACAATAGTGGGCTCAGAAATATATTGGTGAATTTATAGAAACTTGATAAATAGGTGGCATTAGGGTACAGTGCAAATAAAATAATTATTCACACAATAAATTATATATATAAAAATATTATAATACTAGCTCTCCACTTCACACCTAATATGTATTTGAGGTAGAATAAAGACTTAAAGATGCAGAGAAAAGTTTACAAACATTTAGAAGAAGATAACTAATGATTGGGGGCAGATTGGAAGAGAAGGGTCTATTAAACATTAAGACATAAAAAGTGAAGTCCATAAAGAAAAAATATTAAATTTGATATATTAAGATGAAAAGTGGTACTCCACTTTGATAGTCTCCGTAAAGCAAATATCCCAATTTCAGACTATTCCAATGAGGAGAGTGAGTATAACTTCAGGGCTAAATAACATTAATATAATAAAATTAAGTAATTAAAGCAGGACCCCAAATTATATATATATTTTGATTTGTGATTGTGATTTTTTCTTAAGCACTACTGTCTTTCATAAAATCTGACACTATTAATATTAAGGTGCAGCCGAACCGGTTTGGCTCAGTGGATAGAGCGTCGGCCTGCGGACTGAAGGGTCCCGGGTTCGATTCCAGTCAAGGGCATGTACATTGGTTGTGGTCACATCCCCAGGAGGAGGTGTGCAGGAGGCAGCTGATCGATGTTTCTCTCTCATCGATGTTTCTAGCTCTCTATCCCTCTCCCTTCCTCTCTGTAAAATATCAATAAAATATATTTTGAAAAAAATATTAAGGTGCATCCCAATTTTAGTGGTGTTAAAATGTAAAAAAATAATCATCTTAGAATTTACCTAATGTGATAATTCCTTTCTAAATCAATAATCTACATCTCTTTTCTCTCACTGGAACCTGAGGGAAGTAATATATTCACCAGTTATAGCAAATCCCTATAGCAAAATCTCTGATGTGGAGATATACTGAAATCTTTTGAAATAGGTGCTATACTGTTGGTATAAATTTTTTTAAAAGATAAAAAATTCATTTACATCAAAGAAGTCAATGCATAGATTGAGAGAGGATATTTGTTATACATGTGACCAAAGAAGGATTAGTACATAAAGCTTTCTTATAAATCTATAAAGACAAATGATAGGGGGAAAAATTGAGCCGAAAAGAAGAAGAGTCAATTGATAGAAGAAAATTCGCAATGTCCAGTAGATATACGAAAAAAGTATTTAAATTCCCTAGTTATTAGAAAAATGCAAGTTAAAATGATGGGATATCATGTCACAACTATGAAATTGGAAAAAGTTTGGTAAGTCCAATAATACAAAATATTGATGAGGATGTGGAGTATTCATGGAGAGTATATAACAGGGAAACAACCTCAGAAAACAATTTAGTGGTATTTGAAGATTTGCATATCCTAAAGTCCAGGCTCTCCACTCTTGTGTACTTCTCCAGTCATGTATAGAAAATACCCATTACAGCCCTAACCGGTTTGGCTCAGTGGATAAATCATTGGCCTGCAGACTGAAAGGTCCCAGGTTCGATTCCGGTCAAGGGCATGTACCTTGATTTCGGGCACATCCCGAGTAGGAGGTGTGCAGGAGGCAGCTGATCGATGTTTCTCTCTCATCGATGTTTCTAACTCTCTATCCCTCTCCCTTCCTCTCTGTAAAAAATCAATAAAATATATTTTAAAAAGAAGAAAAGAAAATACCCATTACAGAATTATTCAAAAACAAACAAACAAACAAAAAGGGAAATAATCGAAATGCCTTTGGTTAAAAAAGTGAGTAATTTATAGACTATTCACACACTGCAACACTGCAGTAAATGCAGTAAAAAGAAAAAGGAACACACAAAAGCTACTGGAGTGAAAGCGGATTCATCTCGAAAATGTAATGTGAAGCACCAACAACAAAAGCAGGTTGCAGAAAAGGTAAATTGAGTTTATAAATGCAAAATAATTATATGTATTATTTTGAGCATTTGTACATGTGGCTAAAGTGTATGCACATGCATCATAATAATAACATGAAATTGAGGGTAGAAGTTATGTCTTGGAAGAATAGAGTTTAATGAAATTGGGAAGGCATCACAGTGATTTTTCAGCCAAATTTTCAGTGCTTTATTTTTCAGGCTGATTCTTGAGTACATAGAGGTTTATAATATTACATATAAATTGTTTGTATGCCTGAATTATTTCATTGAAATGAACTATTTAAGCCAGATGATTTCTGTGAGCCCTTATCCTATTAGAAATTTTTCTAATTAGAATAAGTATATGTAGAAGTGAAGAAAACAGTAAGGGATTTGGGAATATCATGATGTGACTTCAATAGAGAGATTTTAAAAATCTGAAGTAGAAATTGGTAGATGCTTTTTTATTTCTAAAATGGATATAAAAATTTTCAGCTAGCAAGCAAAAATCACCACCAAAATGAGAAAAATGTGATTGAAATAGGGGGTAAAATGTAACCCTCAATTTGCTCCATCTTGTATTTATCCTTTGATCTCACATATAATAACTCATGTATAATGACAGCAGGGCCTCTGAATTTGTAAAATAGGCAATCAATCGATTATGTTCAGTTCTGACCATGTTCAGAGACTTCCCTGCCAGAATAGAGGCCACCAAAAGCCAGAATAGCCCTAATCCAAACTACAACAGAAAAAAATAATTCTTCCAGAATATTTAAAATGCAAATGAGGAGGCTTTGTTTATATAAAATATGAAAACTGGGAATCTCTAAATTCACTAAATAGTATTTTTTTATAATTCAAGAAAAATAGGAACACATACCAAATATTTAAGTATAATTCTGTTTTAGAGTCCCATCTCAGAAATAAAATAGATTAGTAGGTAATAACACCCAATTCATGCTGAACTCAGGCAAGATGCCTGGACAAATCGTCAGCCCATTTTCAATCATTTAGAACAGTGTTCCCGAACAATAACCAAAGCAGCTTTGTGATAAAGAGTCAGAGGATAATTTAATTTCCTTTGATGATAAAGTAGACAAAGGGGAAGAAATAGATGTAATATTTCTGAAATTTTGGAGAAGTTGACATTCTTTCAACAACTACTATTGAAAACTACCACCTGGGCAAAGCACAAAGTAATTCATAGGAGAGCTGACTTTAAAACAAACAACCACCACAAACCCTTACTTTGCTATTAATAAGTTAATTTGTTGATTGTAAATGGTTAGTAGTTACTTTGAAATGGCACTTTACTATCCATACTAAAGATTGGATATTAGATGCTAATACAGAACTGAAGGTTCATTTACAGTGTATTTAAGTACAAATTGGTTTGAAGGTTAAAGTAGTCAGTGAAGGAAGAAGAGTAAAAGAAGGAGAAGGAGGAGAATAAATATGAAATATGAATCAAACTCATGTATTCCCTTGGTGATTTACTTTACAGAGAGGATAGTAAGTTTCTTAATCTTTGTGTCCCTCAAAGTACAAATGATTAATAAATGAATGACAATCAAAGAGTGAAAATAGTTGGCACATGAAAAAAAAATTCTTTTATTGATGGCCTTGCTAATCTCTTTTTGGAGAATGAAATTAATAGAGAATGTAAGTTAAAAAAAATGCTATGACTAACAATAATGAGAAATTAAAGACCAAGATTGGCAAACTTGAGTGTCATTGAGATATGAGATTCCAATTTGATTATTTCACAAAAATCTGAGCTGTGTGAAACCTGAAAGCAGGATTACACATCCCATTTTGTTTGATATATATATATATATATATAACAAACAAAAAGAAAGATTAACAAATACCAATGGATCATGTAAAGAAATGGCATGGATTTACTGAAACCTAGATGAGAAAAGTATTTAATTGTTGTCTTTAGTGCAAGAAGAGTCTTATGAAAAGAGAGTCATGATTTTTTTGGGGGTGGGATAATTGATACAAAGCACATCTTTAATGACCAGTTCAAATCAATTAACTACTACCTGGTAGTAAATATTTTTACGATGTTATGAAATACTGGTGTTCTATGTCTGAAAAAAAAATTAATAGCAAATATTGTAAAACAGATTTCTAAAACAAGTCTTGGAGAAATATATTCCTCTACCATCTTCAGAACTCCCCTGATATAACCTCAGTTTAAGTGCTCAGACTTGAATCTAAATGAATGTCAATTGGGAATTATGAAAGGCATGAAAATAAAAAGTGTAGCAAGGCCTAACTTCTGCAAAGGTGTCTGTTTACAAAGAGGTTCTTTCTACAGGGAAGAATCTGCTCACACAATCCTCCTTAATTAGAAAAGACTACTTAAAACCCTGACTGATACTGAATATTTCAGGTATGTGTTGGGAGAAAACACCTGCCTGAATGCTAAATTTACCAGATATATCTTTATATTTCATGTTTTGAAGACTTGTAATGGAAACCAAGGGAGTAATGATTAAGACTAGATATTTTAGGATGAAACTGTCAGAGAGAAATGGGGCTTTTGCATTAAGGTTGGTTTGAGATACTGAAATATTTTTTTGTAAGTTAGGGGGCTTAAGTCAGAAATAAATCCAGATTTTAAAAATAAACTCAAATCATTTTGAACTGTTAAAAAATTTTCAAATATTGGTGCCATTGTGCTAATAATTCTTTTGTTTCTGTTTGAATAGTTTGTTTCTTTTTTTACATCTATAATTTACAATTATACTTAATTGCTATAATACTTATTTACTTAAAATATATAAATACTAGAGGCCTGGTGCACGAAATTCGTGCATGGGGGAGGGGGGTGTTGCTCAGCCCAGCCTGCACCCTCTCCAATCTGGGACCCCTCGAGGGATGTCTGACTGCCCGTTTAAGCCCAATCCCCATGGGATCGGGCCTAAACGGGCTGTTGGACATCCCTCTCACAATCCAGGACTGCTGGCTCCCAACTGCTCACCTGCCTGCCTTCCTGATTGCCCCTAACAGCTTCTGCCTGCCAGCCTGATCACCCCCTAACCACTCCCCTGCCAGCCTGATCACCCCCTAACTGGTCCCCTACCAGCATGTTTGCCCCTAACTGCCCTCCCCTGCAGGCCTGGTCCCCCCAACTGCCCTCCCCTGCAGGCCTGGTCCCCCCAACTGCTCTTCCCTGAAGGCCTGGATCCCTCCCAACTGCCTTTTCCTGCAGGCCTGGTCCCTCCCAACTTCCCTCACCTGCTGGCCATCTTGTAGCAGCCATCTTGTGTCCACATGGGGGCAGCCATCTTGTGTGTTGGAGTGATGGTCAATCTGCATATTACTCTTTTATTAGATAGGATAGAGGCCTGGTGCATGGGTGGGGGCCGGCTGGTTTGCCCTAAAGGGTGTCCCGGATCAGGGTGGGGGTTCCCTTGGGGTGTGGGGCGGCCTGGGCGAGGGGCCTGTGGTGGTTTGCAGGCCGGCCACGCCCCCTGGTGACCCAAGCGGAGGCCCTGGTATCTGGGATTTATTTATCTTCTACAATTGAAACTTTGTAGCCTGGAGCGGAGCCCAGCCTTCTGCTTGCTCCATGGTGGCAGCCGTTTTTTGGGGGATTTATGTATCTTCTATAATTGAAACTTTGTAGCCTTAAGCAAGGTCTGGGCTGGCCAGGGTGTGCGGAAAGCTTGGCTTCTTCCATCACCAGGGGCAACCCTAGCCTCCTGCTCTTTCCAGCTCTGTGGCTGCCGCCATCTCTGTTTGGGTTTATGTATCTTCTATAATTGAAACTTTGTAGCCTTGAGTGGAGGCCTAGGCCAGCAAGGGCAGGCGGAAAGCTTGGCTTCCTCCATTGCCAGGGAAACCCAAGCCTCCCTCCTGCTCTCTGTGGCTGTAGCCATCTTGGTTGGGTTTATTTGCATATTCACTCCTGATTGGCTGGTGGGCGTGGCTTGTGGGCATGGCTTGTAGGTGTAGTAGAGTGATGGTTAATTTGCATATTACTCTTTTATTATATAGGATTCAACCCCAAATATTTTAGCTATTAATAGCTTACCACATTATTATTTTATGGAATATTTTGCTTATTTTGAAATATAAGTTTTTATATATTTGTGAGATTTAACAGTATTTTACTGAAATTCTAAGGCTGTAATTTCATAGAATATTCTGTTGATATGTTAGTTACTTTTGACTCCATCATACCATGATTGATTTTAGTTCATTTCACTGTAGTCTAGAATGAGGTAAATTATGAAAAACAATCTTAAGTATTCCTTTAATACTGAATAAATACAAACAGAAAACCATCCTACTGTATATCATCCATTAAAATTCATTGTATATTCATTTTAGTCTGTTTCTAGTATTAGCAAAATATATTGTAAAATTTCACCCAATTATGGTAAAAGCACATGAAAATTAATGTTCCGTAGTTCAATCTGGAAAAAGAAATTTTTAGTGCTATCCCAATGTCATTGCCGTCTTATTGAGTTCAGACACAGGTTTGGTACTCTTTTCTAGATAAGATTCCATGCTGACAGTACAACTAAAAATAAACACTAGTCTGAATTTTCATTATTGTTCAACTAATGACTTAATAAACATTTACCTGTCCCAAAATATTTACTTCCATAATTTCCTAAACATAAAATAAAGGAAATCTTTAAATGACATATCTAAAAGGAATGGATCTGTGTGTATATGTGGGTGTATCTGTGTGTGTCTGTGTGTATGAATGTTGTGGTGTGTCTGTCTTTTCTTTTTCTCTCAGGATCTCTGATCACACAAATCCACCTCTTTAAATTTTGATTATTTGCATCAAATTGGGAACTATGTCACAAATGTTTCAATAAAATGAATTTCCCTAAAATCACTTGTATTTGGTTTTAGAGCTTGCTTTTTTATTGTGTAAATAAAACTATTTCTGATTATCTAAACATAAACTATAGAATGATAAGACTATGTTATACTCAATGCATAGGAAGATGTTCAACCTCCCAACCGTCCATTATAAAAATCATAAGCCTCAGCCTAAGTATTGTGGCTTTTTCTCTAAATGTTTCTAAAATCTCCCTAGCGATAAACAAGCTAATAAATAGTGTTTTGTTATTTTTTAAAAAAGTGAAATTGTGACCCTTTATTTCTAAGTTATATTAGGAGAGAAAAAAATAGTAATTTTTAAAAGCAGTTGCTTAGTAGATTACACAGAAAATGTAATATCACAAAAGTTCAAAGCAAGATTTATTATGTCACAACATTGATAACAGAACGTTTACCTATTATATGATGGAAAGAGAGTATAATTTTTTGCTATATCCAATGAATTAAATCACTTCACAAGTCACACCTTCACCATTAACAGGTTTGATAAAAAATATGAGAAATACCTTAGAGCTGAAATTAGTTTTTACTAGGTCTCAAACTAATAGTTAAAACAAATAGAGTATATTTGAACAAAGGCTCAAAGAATTGCACTTTTATAGTTCTTGTATGAATTCCAAAGATTTCCTTTTGCTAAACAGAAACAATAAAAAAAAAGAAGGCAAATGACTGATTTAATAAGATCACACAGAGTTCAGTCCATCACTACATGAGAAGGTATTGCACCATTCCACTTCAAACTTGATGCTTTTATGTTCGGTTGTTGGTATAAAAGTGTCATTGTTCTTAAAGTATTTGACCAAAACCAAAATTTTAAAATTAAAATTAACATATTAAGAAATGACAACACTAAATATCCTTAATCCAGTAAGCAGAATAATAAATGTCCCTGGAATCTGTAAAAATGTTATCTTTACATGACTCGGAGACTTTGCTGATGTGCTTACATTAAAAATCTTGAGATGGGACTAATCACAAGGATCCTTATAAGAGTCAGAATCAGAGTAAGAGATGTGATAACAGAAGCAGAGATAGAGGAAGAGAGAGATTTGAAGATGCTAACCAGTTGGCTTAAAAGATGGAAGACATGGCTATAAGCCAGGGACTGCAGGTAGCCTCTAGGATATGGCAAGAAAATGGGTTCTGCCATACAGCCTCCAAAAAGAATGCAGCCCTCACTAACCCGTTTTAGACTTCTGATTCCCAGAACTGCAAATTTGTAAATTTGTATTTTTTAAGCCACTAAATTTGTGGTTATTACAGCAATAGGCTAATGTACTTAATTAAAAATATTAAAAGTATTCTGGGAATCATCAATGATTCCCAATAGAAACATAATGTATGCTATATAAGCAATTTAAAATTTTCTAGCATATACTTTAAGAAGAGTCAGGTGAAATTAAATTTAATACTATATTTTATTTAGTTCAATGTATAAAAATATTATCATTTTGACATATAATTGTTATCAAAAATTAATAACAAGATCTTTTATAATTTTTTCATACAAATGTTTCAAAAATCTAGAGTGCATATTGGATATCTGGTGTCTAGAGCACATCTCAATTTAGACTAATTCCTTTTCAACAGCTCAACAGCCACAGATGGCTATTGATTGCCACATTGTATAATACAGCTGGAAAGTGTAAGAAACAAATTAAAAAGAAAAATTCATATGTTTTGTATAAATGATTCTAATATTCTTTTATCTGTAACAATTTAGATTTAAAAACCACAAAAGCACCTAAAACAAAAACAAAAACAAAAAAAAAAACACAGCAGGATGATTGTATTTTCTGATAACTTCATTTAAAAGGATCCGAAAAGGAACAAAAAAGAAATAACATGAAAGGACAGTGTGATTACCTAATGAGACAGAATGGTGAAAAAATGCTAACAATAATAGAAAAAAAAATGTTTTTTTCTGGTATTTTCAGAGCAAAAAACAGCCAAGGATAGGAAAAGAATGTCATTGCTTGTGGCCAACTATGTAATATGACCAAAAGAAAAGCAAAACTATTAAAACCCTGGCTTCCAATTTCTTCAGAGAGAAGAATGGTATTTCAACTGGAAAAGAATATGATGGTGAGGAAATGGTAAGAAACCCTGAAAGTGATTTAAATTTGCTTTAGGATCCCAGGTCCAAGTCCATTACCTAAAGGGTAATAAAAATACTTGAAGATGTGTTCTTGGAACTAGTACCTACTGTCTTTGAGTTATCATGGAGAAGTGCCATAAAAATTGTCAACAGTACAGTTTTTCAAACAGGATTCCAGAAGTTTACTATTCTTGACAACAGAAATTCTAAAACTCATGCCCACTCCCATATGTTCATTAAGTATATGTCAAATCAGAATAAAATCTTTTTTATTAGAGTTACTAGAGTGGAAGATCAAACATGTGGTTTGAAATGTTTATGTTTCCTTCATCCAAAGCCTTTTATAGAAATCACTCATAATTTTCTCCTGGACAAAATTATGAAGTATGGGGCTGAATGATGCTGTAGTTGAGCAGATCCTTTGAAAGTTGAACAATCATTCTTCTATATCATTCAATGAATGTTCTTTGATGTGCTCTTCTCTTTTCCATTTCTTGAGGATTAAATATCTAAAAGAATTTGTTTTGTAACTAGGTCTGTCATTAAGCAAATTAATCTAATGGTGGGTATGAATGAGAAGCTTAAGTAGGAGGTTGCCTTAGATCATAGACTTTTAAATAGATTATTTAAAAACATAAACTGTTTTGGGAATTATGTTTTTCAATCATGCTTTTTAAAACCGTTAAGGAGTTTTATAATAAATTATTTTTAGATTAGATTTTAAATTGAATTTTAATTAAATTTAACCAAAATTTAAATCTACTTTATTTCTGTGTCCTCTATGGCAAAATGGAAATCAAGATCCTATTTTTGGTTTATTCACTGATATAATGTGATTATTACTATTTAATTAATCAAGCATATTTTATTGAAAGATATTTCTTATTTACAGTACTTAATTGAATTAGAAAGAACTTTGGGCTGTAAGTAGAGTGATTTTCATAACAGCTTTAAAAATAATCCAAATTTAAAACAAATCAATTCAAATAAAACTCAGTATTAATCTTAAGTTTGGCTACATATATTTTAAATGAACTTTTTTAATGTAATGGTTATGTTTTTTCATCTTTTTTACTTCTAATCTGGGCCCAATCTTTCTCTATCCTATCTCTTCCCAAACATATCAAAAGGTAGATTAGGAAGCAATATAATAGGAAAAATAATAATAACAACAATAATAAGAGAAAAGAAAAGAAAATCTCACTACAGACTGCCTCTCTCCTTTTCTCATGCTCTCTCTTCTCATTTCCTCTTCCACCTCTCTTTTTTAAATATGTATACAAGATATATAATGTATAATTATATATACTATTTAACTATATTAATATATTTAATATATGTATAACTCAATATACCTAAAGTATGAATCCATATATACATATTCCCATGTGGCTGTTCCAAAGAATGTTAGTCTAACATTTTTACCTACTCCTTTGCTCTCTCAGCTTTCTTGGAGTTTTGAATATTTAATAGTCATAATAACAAAAATAATGTCAACTCTCATTTGTTGAGTGCATCCTCTGTACTCAGTTCTTATATGTATTTTTCCAATTTGAAGAGTACATTTAATTTTTCCTATTTTTACAGATCAGTCAACTGAAACCCCAAATAACTTGCTGCCACTACCCATTTAAACAGAGATTGTAATCTAATTTAAATCCAAGCCTCTTGTCCTTCCTGTTCTCTGTGAAGGGTGGTGAACTCAGAGCTGTAGAGTATGGATACTGAAGGAATGACATGGTGCTCAGGAGTTAATAAAAATTAAATAATAAGTTGGGATATCTCCCCCCAAAACAAAGGAATGTCCCATGCATTTCTCAAGAGACAGGGATAATGCCAGGATTTGGTTAGCCCAGGGGTGGGCAAACTTTTTGACTCGAGGGCCGCATTGGGTTCTTAAACTGGACCGGAGGGCCGGAACAAAAGCATGGATGGAGTGTTTGTGTGAACTAACATAAATTCAAAGTAAACATCATTACATAAAAGGGTACGGTCTTTTTTTTATTTCAATAGTTTTATTCATTTCAAACATTTTAACAAGAAGAATGTAAACACTAATTATTATAATTTGAAACTTCAAAAAATGGAGGAATCATAGCACAATAACATACCTTATATTGAAGATGGCAAAGGCAAAATAAAATTGCCTAACAAAGGAAAGGTACAAAAGCCTTTCAAATTAAACTTAAATATAATAAAATAATTTAAAACTAAAACAAATAGAAAAGAACAAAATGTGTAAACAGTAAATTAAACATTTTCTTTAGTGCAACTTCCAAATTATGCCCGGGACGTAGATGTAGATGGCAATGTAGACTGGGTTGAAAGGTTTTTGGTCTTTAAAACATCAACTTCAGTGGGCACAGTGTTGTTGGTCTCCTTTTTAGCTAATGCTCTGATACTGTGCTCTCCAGGGGCGTGTCTCCCTACATCACCAGGATAATGTGTCTACGCATTCCCAGGGTGATGTCGGGGGACGCGTCCGTGGGCATTACAAGGAGCCTCTGGAAGATTGAGAGGTTGTTCCTTCTACTGAATGGGCGGATATAAATCCGCCCACTCAGAAGAAGGAGCTGCGGCTGTGTTTCCCGAAGTTTCCATGTTAACACTGCTGCTGGTGAAGGAGCGGAGGGGAGAGCAAGAGAACCCTCTGCTCTTTAGGCTCCGCGGGCTGGATAGAACAGCCGAATGGGCCGGATCCGGCCCGCGGGCCGTAGTTTGCCCACGGCTGGGTTAGCCTCTATCAACCTATCTCAGGTAGGACCAATGATGCTGTTTTGAAGATCAATAGAGGTTGAGGGTGCCCCTGGCTTGAGGTATGCTGATTTCATCCTTTAGGAAATGTAAACTATGTACTGAAGTGAGGGACTACATCCAGAGGGTATTGCCAAACATTCAACTTGCAAGCAGTTAGCAAAATCCTCTTTGCCACTCAGATGAGAGAAAACACTCAGCAGACACTCTGGGTTGCTAGTAAAAGAGTTGGTTTCCCTGATTATCTGGGAAATAGTACTGGCTAGAAACCATAGAACCAACATCGAAAGCTGTAGCCTGATGTACAGGGAAGTATGATCAGAGCAAACATGACAGCAGAAGAGTCAACTACTGTTAGAGATTGAGATTACAGAGGACCTGGTAGCAATAAGAGTCTTTATCCAGGAATTGCAGGAGGTACAGAAAGTCCTGAATTCCTGACAGTGACCCACATCAGTTCTTGGCTGCTGCCTGGCTGTGCCAGCCAGCCTCTTTACTCCCCTCTCCTCAACTAATTGTCCTTCTCCATTCCTCACACTGACATCAAAATAATATTTTTATGAAATAAATCTTTTTTAAATCACATTTCTGGTTATTACCAGAATTGGTGATTTTCACCATGGTTGCCCACTACAATCCCTTCAGAGGGTAGATTAAAAATGCCAGTGCTTGGGCCTGCCTTTCTGTCCCCACAAACTAATTAAATCAGAATCTCTGGAGCCTAAGCTAGGAAACCCACATTTTTAAAACACAAAGACAGAAAACCTAGAAAGATGCTCCTTGCAATGTAATTTACTGGTATAATAGCAGAATTAGGAACAATAAAAGCCTCCAAAATTAGTTCTATGTAAGTATATTTAACTAATTCTTAGGTAAATATTTAAGTAAAACATGGTAATATGCTTGATAAACATTTATAAGGAGTTGTGTAACAACATGGAAATATGCTCAAGAACAAAATTAGTAAAAGAAAACATTTTCAAAATTAAAATTGTGCTCTGATTTTAATTATATTAAAATGTAAATATTTGAATTTGAAGAATTTTGAAGTAGAATATTAAAAAATTGATTTATTTGAATGAGTATGTACCTCCCTTATTTCTATTTATTTAAATGAAGTTAGGGTAATTGATTTTTAGGAAAAAAGCAATAGAAAGGAAAACAGCAGTATTTTCCATCTTGACCATCAATATCTCAAACTTATTGAGACTTAGGTACTCCTAATTAAAAAAAAAATTCAGTTTCAAATTGTTAGAAAAATATATGTATGATTCATATACTCAAACCTGGCATCGAATGGGGAACAGGCCTTGAAACTGATGAATATGTCTTCTATAATTTACCTTACTTTTTAGAGGGTGACCATATTAATGTAGCAATAGAAATTTACATGTATATCACTTTACAGTTTCTAGAGTATACACATGCACACACATGCACACATACACACAATTATTCAGTTATCTTAACCATAAAGCAAGGTTACAGTAGATAAGATAAATAGGTAGTATAGGTATTATCAACCTTTCTAAATAGATAAGAATAAAGGAGTTAAATGAATTTCCTAATGTCCCACAGGGGCATAGAATGAAAATCATTTCCAACCCTTTCTTCTACATTAGTGACAATTTATGATGCCATTTGATATTAGAATAATTCATTATACATTTAACTTACAAGGGGGAAATTTTAGTTTTCAAAATGCAGGAAAGTTTTAATTTTTTACATTTCATTTATTCATTCCTTTTTTCAACACAATAAAAATTTGAAGACATATTATATATCTGGCAGTCTACCAAGTATTGGGAATGCCTAAAATACAGTCCATCCTTAAAAGATCTGCGGTCTGTAAAAAAAAGACACACAAATAAATGAAGAGATATGAGTCATTGTGATAATAAGCAGAGATATCAATAGCACACAGATAAGAAAGTATTTAATCATCCCTGGGATGGGGATAAACTGGAAGTTGGAGAAAGTTGATAAAGTCTAAGTATGGAAAATGAGCAGTTAATGAGATATAAGATTGGGCAGAGAGTGATAATATTTCAGAAAGTAAATTATTTTTCCAAATTTAAGGATTTCATAGAACTTTATTAGTGGATGTCACAGAATAATCCAATTTTGAAAGCATCATTTAATTCCCAAATAATTTAGCCTTGATTCGCATATAGTTTGTTCAGTTATGCATATTTTGTTGACCTACTAACCCATATAATTAACTGATTTGTTTAAATGCTGTTGAAGTTGAGGTTAGGAAAAGTCAAGAACAATGCCTAACAATTAAAAGCTGAGGGGAGAAGCTAAAATCTGTAGCTTCAATTTCCATCCTGAAGCTATTTCCCATTGGAATCATGAGGCGTGAAATTTGAGGATCAATTAATCCATTTACCAACCAGAAATGCTGGTTGGTATTTTTAAGCTCTCTTTAGGTTAATTTGAAATAATAAACTATTATTGTGTAATAACTCCCAGACATCAGCCATTCTAAGTGCCATTAATTATAGGCTTCATACCTCACACCTTATAGGTCATTCTTTACATAATCCCACTACTCACAGCAATTATTCTTTCTCTATGAATCAGTCTCCGTTTGCTTTGAGTATGAAGAGGATGAACATAGTGAGGGATTAATAAGTTTAATGGAAAAATAAATTTAATTCACTGAACTCTTATATGCCTAAAACAGCTTTAACTGATATTTTCTTTCATTCAAAGAAAATGCTGCTCAATACATACAGCTATAATCTTAATAAAATTTTCATTGTAACATCTGCTTCATCTTCACTCCAATTAAATTCTGCTGAATTTGAAATTGTCAGGTTTGTCAGACTATTTCTGTCAAAGCACCTTGGTGGTAGTATAAATCAGTTTATCTTTATGTGGTAATTCATATCACCAAAAAACTGAAGGGCCATTTCTCAAAATCATGTTGCTGGAACTGCTTCTTCTTTCTCTGTGGTGGCAGGTACTATCTTACAACTTCCTTATTTTTCCCTATGCAAAGGGGAAAATTCCTATCTCTTTGGAGAAGTGTCTTTCTTCCACCCTCTTTTAGTACTTACCCTTCCCTAGACATGTCATGATTGTTAGAAGTAGGCGCTAGCTTTCAAAATGCACTCTAGCAAGGTGGAACAGATGGAAATTCAGCAGCCTGAGTCCTGAGATTTAGTAGAGTTCACAAAGTATTATTTTGCTACTCTGCTGCCAAAGAGATTCTAGTCACTTGCAGGCAATCTCCCTTTTCCCGTTTCCATGTTTCCCCCTGAAAAACACTTGCTTTCACCTCCACAACCACTTCAGCATCCATCTGTCCATCTTACTCTATTCAGTCTACCCAAGAGACCTGGAGGTGGCTGCCCTCTGTATTCTTCACTGGCTGTCTGCCCTCTATCTCGTTCTCAGGGCCACTTTCCAAGTCTGAGTTCTGCTGGTTCTCCACTGCCTTCCCAACCTTACATTGGTTGTCACCCAGCTTGACATTCCCTCCAGCTTTGCCCTGCACTCTTTGTGGCCCTCATCCCCATCATCCTGGGATGGGTTCCCCTTTGGACAGGTTGGTGGTCCCATAACCCCCTCTGCCCAACACTTGTCTCCAACTTCTCCTAGACTGTAAGCTCCATGAAGACAGGAAAATTTTGCTTATCACTACAGTCCTAAAATCCAGAAAATAGAGGTGGTTAATACATATTAATTGAATGAAAAAACTGATTTTCCTTACGAATTCCTGTTAGCTTTCTAACTTCTTCATGAGAGATTAGACTGGTAAACATGATGATAGATGTGAAACAATAGTATTTCATACAAAAAAGGTTAAGCTGAGCTATAATAACATGTTTAAAATCCTGTTGTTGATAAAAATAAAGATTGATTTCTTATGCATGCACATGTCCAACAGCAACTGAGTCAAATGTTATTACAAAGCTAAATATAAATTTCCAAGAGTCAAACAAATTGCAACTATCATGAATCATCCTAACCAACTAATACCTGCTCTTTCTCACTACCTCTTCTTCATGTAAAAATACTAACATTCTGCTCAGGTGTGGGGATGTTTAGTCTCCTTCCATAGCTAAAAACTATTTCTGTCCTGCTTATCAGCCAGCAGAGGGCTTAATGAGAGTATTTCTAAGTCCTCACAAAATAGCTAAGAGCACCTCCGTTAGTAGACTTTGTTAAAACATGTAATTTGCCTCTTAAATCTGCACAGGCAGTGTAGCTGATTATTCTTATTAGTTGTTAAACCTAACCACTACTTATGTTCATTCAAACAGTTCTCTTTTCACTTGTCACATACATCCAGTTATTCACAGGCATTTTTAGTACTTGAGTGGACAAATCCTAGAATTTTAGAGTTGAAAGTCACTTCCAAGGCCATTCCTCTGAGGTCTTTCAATTTAAACCTTTTGCCTAAGGGACTCTTTTAACAGTGATCTTGACGGATAATCAGGTAACTCCTGCTTATGCAAGAGAGATAAATAGGTATCCCTTATGAGGAAATGCACTGCACATATGCACAATTCAATTATCTGTCACACAAAAAATCACTTTCCCATAAATTCTATTCATTGCTCCCAGTAATTCTCTTTGCACCTACGTGGAGTAATTTCAATTCCTATTCCAGAGGTCAACCATTTATATAGTTAGAGCCTTTTGTCATTTCTTTGGACTTTGATGGTCGTGGTAAACAATATAAGTTTCTTTTCACACATATTTACATGCAATTATTTCTCTTTTTATTTAGATTTATTTCTCAATGAACTAGTTAGCTGTGGTGATCCCCATCACTTTGGAAATTTGAATTTGTAAGGCTAATCCTCCAAGTATTTAGAATTTGGATGTATAAGGACCTCCAAAATCAGGAATAGCTTTGTCAGCTAACCCAATGCCTCTCAGATTTTAATGTGCATTGAATTACTTGCAATCTTATTAAAACACAACATCTGATTCAGTAGTTCTGAGGCAGAGCCTGAGAGTATGCATTTTTAACAATCTTTCTTGCTGCTGGTCCACAGATCACATTGAGGATCCAGGTCTTAATAGAGTCTCTTAGATTTCATTAAATTTCAAACATATGGCATGCTTTTCTACACCATTGTATTTTATATAAACAAATAGTTAAGGCAAAACATTAACACTAGCACATATATATATAAACAAGTAATGCTGTTTTATTCAATAACCTCAAATTTGTAGAAAAATTAAAGACTAATTACACTGGTTACCACTGATAACAATTATTATCTGATACGTGGATGCTTTGATCTAGGGAAAAAATATAATCTCAAATTATCTCAGATTATTTAGGGGCTAATAATTACTCTAAAATTGTGCTATAATTAAAACCAGCATAACTTCTCTGACCCTGTACCAGTTAATTAAGAGTATGTTTCCATAGGCTGACTTTTTTCCTCCCTGGTGACCAGTTCTCACTTTTGCCATCAAAAAGACTTTCCCACATTTTCAGAAAGGTGAAAATGAATTTATTATCCAGGGGATTAGGTACAGAAATTTTCTCATGTGTTACAGCATGAATTCTCCACAGTGAATCTTTTTCAACATGGAATAGGTTATTTTCTCTTCTCTAAAGAAAGAATCACCCATTGCTGAACAGTGTATCATCTCAGGGCTGCCTTACAAAGAGGATTCTCTATCATTTTGGATATATTTGTTTTACTTAGTTTTGTACTAATTTACTAATAGGGATTACTACAATTTATGACTATATAAATTATAATTATCGCTAACTTCCTATAATGTCTGAAAACTACATAATAGCTTTTATTAATAACAACAAAACAGCTATTACTATCATTTATTGAGTGCCTATCTTATGCACAGTGCTGTCATTGTTCACACTTCCAGAATTATGAATAAGTAAGTATAATTGGTACCATTATATTGATGAAGAAACGGAAGTTCAAGGATGTGAAATAGCTTGGTTGGGGTCACTTGAGTAGTAAATGGCTAAGCTGCTTTTGGAGCCAGGTGACTTTGGAACCATGATCACAGTGCAACCCTGCCTGCCTTTGGAAGGGGTTTCATATTAATGCATAAAAGGTTTTCTGTTTAAGAAGGTAATTAAAATAATCTTTAAAATGAGAGATTACATCAAACTGGATCCAAAGAACATGTAAAATACAAAAAGATCTTTTTAAATGTGGAGTATCCTCAGGGCATAAATATAAGTCTTCTTAGGATCAAAGATCATTAAAAAGAACTTATGTCAAAAGCAATGCTTTTAAAAATGCAAAACAATTACTACAGCATTTAAGCTATTTAAATCTCACATATTAGCTAAGTGGCAAGGAATATCCAACCAATTTAATGAATTGATAATATTGACATGAGCAGAACCAACCGCTCATGTTTAGTTTAAGTTAGCCCTGAGTTGGCTGAGCTTTGTGCTTTGTTTTCCAAATATGAGGATCCTTCATTTCAATTCCTTCCATTTTTACTTCTTTTTTTTGGTAAGAACCTGAAAATTGAACTGCCTGTCACTGGCATTCTTTTATTTTCTGTAGTTATCACCTCACCTCAAGTCCACAATTCCAGCCCAACTCAACCTGTGACTTCTCTGCTGTAAACATCATAGAAGAGGGTGAGATAGAGTGGAGGTGATTAGAAGAACCAGAATAACTTTTTTCAGATAAAGTAAGCTGCTTATATCTATAGAAATGTTTGAGATGAGAAAAAACAAGATGTCATATGTGTAGAGTAAAGAAATCTGTAAGACTGTCAGGGAATTTAAATAAAAAAATGTAGCTGTAAGTGTCTAAATAGAGTGGTATGTTTTAGTGAACTCAATGTATAAGATGTTTCATGGTAGGATCCTAGTGTTTGTTCTATTGTTAAAGTCACTGTTCTGTCATAACATAACATAAAGTTTATGTTAGTAAAATTAACTTCACTAAGTAATAGCATAATTATCTCACAAAGATATTGCAGGTTACAAATGTGGCTTGTAGACTTTGAGTATTTAGCAAATACTTTCAATATCTTCTCCAATAGTTTTAGAGAATATATGTAATAACATGTGGCCATATGATGACTCTCAGGTCATTTGCAAATTTTGTGTGATAAGTGTGTTGAAAATGTAAGGTAATTACCTATCATAATTCTTATTGATGAACTCATTTAGGTCCTTTTCTTTATTTTCCTGCTCTCCCTGAACTTTAGCCCTTTGTGAAGACTTGCGGAGGACACCTTGAAACCATGCATGTGTGCTTAAACATGTTATCAAAACAACACATGCATTGGATCCCATACCCAATCAAGGGCAGAAGAAGACATTATGGCTATTTGCTCTAAACCTCTCTATATATTTATTAAAAACAAAAATTTCTTAATTGTCTAAATATAATTCTCACTCACTTGGAAAAAATCTGCAAGATTGCTAAAATAATTTACAACAAACTTCAACACTGCACAAGACAGGCAAAATGGATAATAAGTTCAATTGAGAGATTAAAAGACAAATCTTGCCTGAGCCAACAACAGGATTCATGATTCCTTCCCAGCTTTCAGTGTCTAACTCAAGTGCCACATCCTCATCATTCCTTCATCACCTTCTGCATTTGAAAACCATCATCTTCCAAGTGACCTGTGTAATTCGCCATTGAGGTAGAAGATAAGGTTATGTCATCAAAAACAGCCCATTGGGAAGCTTTTAGGAGAAACTATATGGTTGACTTTTAGAATAGAATTAACAGAGTTGGATTAATTGGAAGCACTGGAAATATGAACATAATTTACAAAGGTTTGGTTTGTCCTCTAAGTCCTAAGGGTTAACATTGTCTGCTGGCTAAATTTGTTCCAGAAAGATGCACAGTCATCTTCCACCAATAATCCAGCATCATAAAGAACTGGTTCAAACAATTTTTATAACAAGCATTGCATGATTTAGCATACCTCCTGTAAATAATTTAATCTAATAAAAAAAAGAGGAAGCGTTGTTTTCATTCAGGGAGAAAGTAAATTTTAGTATAAAATGAGAGGCAACATTTTTATTGACACAAGAGTATGTACCAGCAAACAAGGGGGAAAAAAACTGTTAGGCTCACTGAAACCTTATAACTATATTAAAATAGATAAACAATGTAAAAGATATTATATATAATCACTTTGTTTGCTTAACCAAATTTTGAAATGTTTTCTTGTCTTAAGCTAAAGAATATTTAGAGCTTATAAATAGGATGGAGTAATACTCTAGGAAGCAGTCTTTCATTTACTCAGGAAAAAGATAAGCATGAGTTAAAAGAAAAATATTGATACTCCTTTTAAACACATAGTTTAACTGGATTTACTATCTAGTTAGGTGAAAGGGGGACAGTCACAGGTTATTTTGATCCATAATGATGGTGAATACCTATATTTATTGTCTTTACTCATAAAGTATGGTACCTTTAATCTAACAAAAATTCAGAGTTAGTAGTTTACAAAAATTCCCAGTGCATAAACAAGTCTTATCACAAATCTTTTTCTGAGGTAAAAGCAATTGTGCCAGGAAGGAAATAATATAGGAATATATATTCACAATTTTCAAGGAGTCACAATAGATCAGTGTTTTTCAAAATGCAATTTACGACCCTTTAATTGGGCATGAAATAACTCTAATAACATATGACCAGGTATTATTAATGGTACACAGTAGAAGAGAATAGAATATACTGCAGGTGATTATACAGCCTATATAATAAAGAGATAATATGCAAATTGACTGTCACGCCTTCACATAAGATGGCCACCCCCACGTGGTTACAAGATGGCCACCACAAGATGGCTGGCAGGGGAGGGCAGTTGTTGGTGGTCAGGCCAGCAGGGGAGGGCAGTTAGGGGCAATCAGGCCAGCAAAGGAGGGCAGTTGGGGCAACCAGGATGGCAGGGGAGGGCAGTTAGGGGTGACCAGGCCTGCAGGGGAGGATAGTTGGGGGAACCATGCCTGCAGGGGAGGGCAGTTGGGGGGGACCAGGCCTGTAAGGGAGGGCAGTTTGGGGGTACCAGGCCTGCAGGGGAGGGCAATTGGGGGCAATCAGGCCAGCTGGGGAGGGCAGTTGGGGGCGACCAGGCCTGCAGGGGAGGGCAATTGGGGGTGACCAGGCCAGCAGGGGAGGGCAGTTAGGAGGACCAGGCCTGCAGGGGAGGGTAGTTGGGGGTGACAGGGCCAGCAGTGGAGGACAGTTGGGGGTGATCAGGCTGGCAGGCAGAAGCGGTTAGGGGCAATCAGGCAGGCAGGCAGGCGAGCAGTTGGGAGCCAGCAGTCCTGGATTCTGAGAGGGATGTCCACACGGATACCCACAGGGATCGGGCCTAAACCAGCAGTCAGACCCAGCAATTGATTTTAGAGAAGCAAGAGTGATTTACAGCCCCCATCTGACAAGATGATAAGCTCTGATGTCCCAAAAAATATCAGTAACAAGGTGGCTGCTGATGTTAAGTGAGGGGCCAAAGATGTTTTTGGTAGGTATCAGTTTGGATCAAGCGAAATAGAAATTTTATTTTAAAATCACAAAATTTTTTGAGTGTTTGTGTCTTGGAGAAAACAGTAAATGAGTAAATAAATAAATTTATTAATTACTAAGGGTGAGGAAATGATTGGTAGGAGGGAATGAAATTTTTTATCAGGGAAAGAGCTTTGGAGGAAAAATTAAAACATGTACAGGTTTTATCTTATAAGCCATTCAAAGAATCATCTGGCCTCCTTACAAAGACTTCTATTCTGCTCTCTGTAATAGACATCATGCTCCTCTGTGCTGGCCTGGAATTGTAATCAGACCACCTTCATTTTATATACCCCCCAAGAGAGTATTAAAAACTTTTGATTACTCATAGTATGGGAAGAATTCAAACCACTAATCCATTGTCTGTACTTTATTCTCATACCAATTCCATAAACAACCCAATTCTGTAAAAGCTGACACATAATACCTACTATGAAGAGAAGAACTTATGTTTAGTAGCAACCCGAGGAAAAATAAGTACATAAAATCAACAAGGAAGCACCAGTGTGGTTCATTGGAGATCTGGGACTGCATATCTGGATATAATATTGGATAAATTGCCAAAATTAGGGCAATCATGGATCAAAAGTTATAACGCAGCATTTTTGTGCATCACAGAGACCCTTCAGGAAAACTTCGGCTCAGCAATGAGTTCATTTATCACAAGGATAATGACCCAAAAATATTCTTCTGGAGACAGTGTGGAAACTATTTCCTTTATGAAAGAAAGGCACCTGTGGAACTAATTAGAATGAAGTACTTCTTTCAAAGTATGGGCTATAATTCTGTTGAGTGAATAAAAGATTTACAAGACTGTAGTTCAGAATGAAAGAGAGAAATCAAATGACAGCTAATGGTGGGCCTCTGGTATGAAAATAAGGAGAGATTTGGAGAAATTCAGACTGACATTCACTGAGACAGTTGCAAGAGAAACTAGTAATTGTGCCCTAGAACAATTTAAATAATGCAAGTCACTCTTGCCCCAAATTCATTTAGCAGTTGCCCCCAAATGGATAAGCCTCCCCTGAAATGCATCTTACCTATAGGTTCTAGAAAATAATCTGAAAAGATCGTTCTCTCCAGAGAGTAAGCCAGGGGATTATGGTAAGAGATTACATTTTTACTTTATACCTTTTAATTTTGCACTGTTTTATTTTTTAAGCATATGTATGAATTAATTTAAAAATAGTATTGAAAAAGAGAGTATTGTTCATTATGTTAACAGAGGTAAGATATTTAATTATTTTCTTCTTTATTCAAGATGCAGAACAAGTTTTTGTTTGCAGATTTGTGTATACTGCTCAATGTACATGTGTAACTAAAAGCATATGCAAATGAATGATATTGGTCATTTGCTATCATTTCGTTGTCAGCTGAACAATAATGCAGAGATTTGAAAGCACAACCCAACTGCCAAGGCTTATCAAACACATACATAATGACAGAGAAGAAAGATAATGGAATCAAAGAATCAGGGACCTTAGAGATGCAGGGAAATCTAATTCATGTGCATTTCTCTTTTATTCTTACTCAAGTGAGAAAGTCTCAAATTTTACTTAGAACAAATCTATTTATCAACCTAGCTTAATCTAGCTCTTCTTCCCTGACAGGGCTTCAAAGAACGCCAATTTTCACACACTTTCTTAGAGTTTAAGTCTTCTAGAATGTACATCTGTTTCCATCTCTGCCTTTACACTGCTGCTGAGGCTTTTCCGTTCATTTTTGACAAAAAACTTTGTGGAGTCATCAGTGGCCTTCTTGTAGTTAAATCTAAGAGATCACGCACACTTTCAATTTCACATCTCACATGACATACAGTATCATTTCACGTTCTTGATTATTCCTTCCCTCCCTCTTGTTTCACTTTCTTTCCTCTGTTCTGTGATATTACTCTTTCCTGTTCTTTCTAGAAATTCTAGGGTCTTCATGGTCTTTGATCTCTTCAATGTTGAGGTTTCTCAATTTTATCTTATGGACCCTTTCCCTGTTCGTGCTACTCTCTTTCTGAATTGTGTGATGAACTCTATGGCTTCATTTGCCATCTATGTCATGAAAATTTCCAAATGTATATACTAGATAAAATATTTTAAACCTGTTTTTTGGACTACTTACTGCATACCTCTATTTGGATATTCCCCAGGAACTTCATACTCAATATATCTTGTCTCAAGAATTTTCTTCAAACCCATTCCTTCCTATGTATTTTTTTATTTTTCAGAGAATGATACTAATAACCACTTAGCTACCAAGCAAAAGTTATAATGCTTCCTGTGCCTTTTTTTCTCATTCATTACATCCAATACATTACTGCAACATACAAATTCTGTAGCATATGCTTCTTTCTGTTCTGATTGCCACTTCTTTCTCTCATATACAAATAAGTGCATAGCCCTGCGACTGCCTGCCTTCCCGTGCTGCCTCTCTCTGAACTGTTCTTCATAAAGCAGCCAGAGTAACGACCACCTTATCCCATTCTCACATCCAATTCAAAATAATAGTTCAGTCACTCACAACGTCACTCTGTTACTCAGTCACACCATGTTTCAGATTCACCCACATGTATTTTCTCTAAAACACCTACCTTGGGCCTCTTCTTTGCATGGTTAACTTCTATACATCATTTATATTTCAGCTAAGCTATTATTTCCACTGGGAAGATTTCCATGACCACTATTCAAGTCTTTGTTTACTGTCACTCAGCTATGTCCTCATGACAAATAATATTTTATTGCACTTACCACATTGTATCACAATTCTCTCTTTACTTATCTCTGAGCTTCATAAAGGCAAGGACTGCATCTGTTTTGTATGTTGTTGTTTTTTACCATTTTATTTCTAGCTTCTAACATAGCGACTGACACAAACTTTGAGCTCAGTAAACATATTTAATTGCATATGTAATTGAATGAATCATAATAACCAGTCTTATCAATACCTTATTCTCAGAAATCCAAGGGTCTTTGGCTACTCTTACAAGAATTTCACTTATGATATCTTACTTTCTATAATCTATTTTAGTGATGTTTCAGAACACAAAATAATATTTGCTATCTCCTGATAAACTTTCCATTCAATGGATATTGCCAAAGTCATCAAAAATCTTCAACACAATTATTCAAGAACTGGTTTTATCCTAATGGATATGCTCATAAATATATATCAGGAGTTTATGTACTGCTTTGAAAAGGCAGAATAGTGCTGGGAATGAACCATTATCTTGAAGAGGCTCAAAGTTCTTTACTAAGTTGCGCCAGGGAAGCCCTACATCCAAGTGACAGATTTCATTTGTAGTACATCATTTTTGCTGTCTTATAGAACATTGTTAGGTGTTATGCTAATAGACAGACGTAGAAAATCAGAATATATGCTGTGAAATTAGCTGGAAGCTATATAAACAACAATATTTTTTGTTCTAAATGAAAAGTTCTGATTCAAAGACATCATTCCTGACATTTTAATGTGCAAAAAAACACAATCAGTAATGGATGTCTCAAGCATAACTTAAAAATTGAACAAAATTAAATGAGGTATATGCTTATCTGAGTTGGGTAAAGCCAGGGAAGCAAGAGGACTAGATAGAATGCTATAAATAAACACTGAGTTTTTCTCATACATTCTACTAAATCACCTCTACAAATTAAAAGTTGAAGACAGGTCATCTGAACATGGTAGTGTAGTAAAGTTAAAGGAAATGTTCAGAACACTAGAGACAAATAACACCAACTATATCTATTTAGACAAAAGGATGTAATCCATAGTTATTGAAATAGAACAAACAATAAAGATGTGGCATATGTTCTAATAACTAAGTAATAACTGGCACCTGTAACAACAGCATCTTTAAATATGAAGGAGAACTGTACCCAATAACACTAGAGTTAAGGGATAAGACATGAAACTGAAAAAAAAAAGAGGGAAATAAATAGCAGTCTCTAAATAGAAGCAAAATATCTAGTAGTCCATCACTTATCCCAGGTCAACAAACAAACAAACAAAATATCGAAATAACTAAAACAAAAACAAATGGTTCTTCTCTAAAGAAAATGTAAAAAGAAAACTCAGCATCTGATATTTACAATCCCCATATAAAGGCTGGCTTATTGCCAATTCACCATAAAAAAAAAAAAAGCTAACGATCAATCTTTTTTTTAAAATATATTTTATTGATTTTTCACAGAGAGGAAGGGAGAGGGATAGAGAGTTAGAAATATTGATGAGAGAGAAACATCTATCAGCTGCCTCCTGCACACTCCCCACTGGGTATGTGCCCGCAACCAAGGTACACACCCTTGACCTGAGTCGAACCTGGGACCCTTGAGTCCGCAGGCTGACGCTCTAGCCACTGAGCCAAACTGGTTAGGGCAATCTTTTCACAGCTAAAAAGCTTATAGGAAACATTTACTTACCTAATTTCTAATCATTAAAAGTAAACAGTGATTAAAAGGACAAACTAAGTGGACATAAAAATCAACTCCAAAAGAGACAGTAAAAAAAAAAAGTGAACAAAATAAAACTTTTTAAAATGCTTTCATTACTAAATAAGAAGATATATGAAAACATGGCATGCATAGAAAAGAAAAAGTGAATTAAACACAAGTGGAATAATAAAAGAACAAAAAAAGAGCTCTTAGAAATGGAAAATAAAAATTTCAAAATAGAAGTCTATAAAAGAAATCAAGTCACATATAAAAAATATTCTAAAAAGAGTAAAAATATATTTAAAAGATGAAATAAATAAGAGAAAAAATATAATGCCAGAGGTCAAGAAAGGAAGTCCATTACCTAATTAACCAGAGTAGAACAATGAGAAAATAGGGTGGGGTGGGAATATAGGAAAAAATTATCAGAGAAATATTAGGAGACTTTCCCAGGGCAGCAGGATATGACTTTTCTGAAAGGGCCCATCAAGTGCCCTATGAAAAGACTAAAAATGACAAAAAAAAACAAAAACACAAAAATGACCAAAAAAAAAACCCACAAAAAGATACATGTTTAGAAAAATGAACAATATCAAGTTCAAGAATGAGATCACAGATTCTTTTAAAGAGAAAAAAAAATAGGTCACAGATGAAGGGCTCACCTGATGGATGTCTCAAGCATAATTTAAAAATTATGGATTATAGTAATAGAGGAAGTAGGGAAACAAATAAAAGCAAAACCTTCAATGTAATGGAATATAAACAAAGATTCCTATGTAAAGTGAAACTACCAGCTGAGTATGAGAACATCATAAAAACATTTTTAGGTATGCAAAGAATCAGAATGTTTACTTTCCTCCTTCCTTTCTCAGAAAGTTAATCTTCCAATGCACATCTAATTAAATCACTGCCACCAGTTCCCCCATTGACACCTTTGCAGTTCCAGCAGTATAGCTAAACCTCCTCATCAAAAGTCACAAATCAGACAGTATGGACTGACTCCCCATTCTGTGGGATCAAGAAGGATATTAATGATCCCACCCTCTCCTTGCCCTCTTTTATTCTTCTACCCAAGCTCTGACAAACCTTAAACTTATTTTTATATTTATATAGTAAGATTAGTTCCAAAATTTCAAGCCTAATAAGAATTATTACTATGATAATGATGCTCTAAATGTAGTCTATACAACCTTCAGTCATATACTAGGATTATATTTCATCCCCTATAAGTCTAATGTCCCTTATTTTTCCATAAGGAAAACACCTTTCTAAGTCATTTAGAGTGAATTTTTCTTTTTAAGTCCTACACCAATTGTCGTTACCATATTCTCAATTTTGTACAGATTGTTAATCATTCTTTATATTTTACAGAGTCCTATTTCCCATAGTCTTCCATCCAAAGTCTTTTGTTGTTTCACTGCTCTCTAAGCCAGAAGTACAGTTGTCATAATGAGACAACATGCCACTAACTTCTCAGCTAGACCCACCCTTTCCTGATATCAAGTATTCATTTATCTTGGTATACCCTCTTCTTACTATAACACATCTTCAGTTGACTTCCTAAGAAGGCAAGATAGTGAGGAGAAGGGGCATGGGTAGGAGGCAGAGAGAAGGTTGATGGGGTAAATGAACTAACCCCTTCTTTCATAGTAGAAAGTCAATAAATAATGTATAAATATATTTTAATAAGAAATATCCACATATCATTTTAAAATATGCACCAGAAGAGCTAAACACAGAAACAGAAGTGATTGTCATTTGGGCACAGGGCCTGGGAGAGGGAGTTTAACAATAAGCACTTACTTTTCAATATAACTGGTAATCATTAGTGCAATTCACCAAATATTCCCAGTCCTTTGCCCTCTGAGAACATGGCAGGACTGCACTTCTTGATCTGGTAGGACTGCATGGAGCTATATTACTAGTCACAGCCCATGACATGTGTCACTTCCAGGTGGAGACTTTAAGAGACAGTGTACAATTCACCACCCTCCCTCTTTTTCTCTGTAACATTAATCAGAAACTTTGGTGGCTGATCATCAGCCTGAGACCCAGAATAAATATATATGCTTTGGAGCTGGCTTCCAGACAATTTGGAGTAGACATGCAGGGGGAGCTAGCAATAAGCCTTCACTATTATGAGCCACTGCAATTTTAGAGTGGCTTTTCACAGCAGCAGAAGTTAGTTGAAGAATGATATTTTATTTTTTTCCAGCACGTGCAAGATTTCTTTGATAATAATACATTTTACCAAGCATCCAAAGACATAGCAAACCTCTAATTTGTCTTAAGTAATATAAACATCATGTCTTTGTTAATGGACGAGAATGCCAAATTGATAAGCTCAATGAAATGATTCTAATTCTTCTTAATGAGGTTCTTCCTCTGAAGCTCAGAAGAGAGAAAATTGAGTGATTATTTTCTCCATTATCCCGATGTTGGTACATAACTAGTTTCATAGGAGTGACATAAGAGGAAAGATAATTCATTAATGTAATAGATGTACTAAGTCATTAGGGATTAATTATTTGCAGATCCCCAGTTAGAAAGGATGCTTGGACCATAGTCCCCATAAGGAGTTACAATTGTGACTCAAGGAGAGATAGTTAGCCATTCTTCAACTTTGTTACACCAGAGTAAAGCATTAAATATATACAACCATAAACAATGAGTAAGAATTACATTTTTGCAAGCTACCTCACAGCATAGCCAGGCTAAAAAATTTTAAGTAATAAGTAGGTAATGAATTAAGTGAGAAAGAGAGATAACACTGCTCTATAGATGAGCAGTACACTGTGAAAGCAGCTCAAAACTGTGGCACTGATGCTGGGAAGTTAGCTCCAGCCCCCTTGAAACAGACCCTCTCAGCATGGTCTGTGATTAGTCTTCTTTCACTAAAATAATAGAAGATAGGGCCCTAGCTAGTTTTGCTCAGTGGATAGAGCGTTGACCTATGGATTGAGGGTCCCCGGTTCTATTTCAATCAATGGCACATACCTTGATTGCAGGCTCCATCCCGGCCCTGGTTGGGGTGCGTGTGAGAGGCAACCAATTGATGTGTCTCTCTCACATCGATGTTTCTCTCTCTGTGTCCCTTCCTCTCCCTTCCACTCTCTAAAAAAAAATCAATGGAAAAATATCCTCCGGGTGAGGATTAACAAATAAATGAATGAATGAATGAATGAATGAATAAATAAACAAACAAATAAATAAAATCATGAAAGATACAGGTATTAGTTTCAGTGGTTATTAAGTTATTAATGCTTTAGATACCTTCCATTTTTGTGAATATGAATTGTGCACTAATAAAAGTAATGATGCTTAAAAAATTGAATTTATTTATTAATCAAGTGAAAGCATAAATCAAGGCACTATGTTGACAGGGGATGGAGAGTTCCACAGGAGTTGAACAGAAGTGTGGGCAGGGAATATGGGCAGTGATTCGGAACTCCAGTTTCAGATAGAGGCCAACTTGGATTTGAAAGCTTCCAATTGGCATCACCTTGGGTACTTAACGTTAATTTCCTTTCATCTATAAAATAGGAATAACATAGCATCTACCAGTTTGTGTCCTTTAGAGATTTAAACAGAGATAAAGGCATTAGAGAATTGAGTACAGAATGTTTTCCATTCACTTTTAGTTGATACTTACTATTGTAGCTCCTTCCCTAACAAGCCTAAGATTTATAGAGCAATAAGTCATATATGCAAGACTATAGTTGAAAGATGAATGCAGTAAATGCCCTGCAAGTGGCATAAGTAAAGTGGTATGAGAGAGGACAGCAGAGAAAGAAATGATCAAAGTCAGAGACCCCACAGTGGGGCTACTTGAAGAACAAAGAGCTGCCTGAGGTATTTGAGGACACAGAGTCAAGGTACAGCAAGTCTCAGGGTTGAAGGACAAATTGGAACAGACTGCATGATTTGGAAGTAAAATGGGGGAAAAGGCTATCAAGAAGAAACTAATCACAAGAACACTTCTTTTGCAAGAGGAATCCACCTATGAAAAGTAATATGTTCTTTATGTTGCCACCAATTAGGATATAAAGCATTTACTGTAGAATTAATGCCAGGAGTCTGTTATGCACATAATAATTCTGTAAGGTAAAAACTATCCCTATTTTCTAGAGCAAATGAGGCTTAATAAGCTTAAATACTTTGATTAAAGTCACTTAGTAAATGGTGGAATGGAGCTGCTTCCTGGCTACAAAGTCCAAGATCCATAGCCTGTGATCTTCACCATCAGCCTTCACCTCTCTGCATAATTACATCTCATAGGATCTGTTTGATGACTGTGCCAAAAACGTGGTTGTGTTATTTTCACTTGGGGCTCCCCATGTAGAAATTTACATGAACTCTCTGAGAGAGGCATTAGGTAAACTTGAATAAATAAGATTTATTTAGGTTTTAAATAGGTTTTATTTTCCAGAAGAACCAGGTGACACCAACACCAGCAGTGTCTCAAAGAAAGATTAGTCGCCCCCCCATACTCATGAGATAACAAGTAGCTCATTATTTTCTGTACTTCTGGTGGTTACAACTCATGACAGGTGTTAACTGCTCTAAAGTCTCTGCTACACTGGAAACACATCTCTGTATCATTCTGAAGAATACATGCAAAAAGTCCTTCAATTGGGGGAAAATATAAAGAAAAGATTGTATAAGCAAAAAATAATAATAAAGTGATAACCTTCCAATGTTTGCTTTTCCAATTTTTCTAATACCTATTTAATTTGAACTACAACAGGTATATGTGACTTGCCCAACAATGACTGAGCTCTAATCATTAAACTATTAAAAAATGGTATGATTGACAAATAGCATTTTCAAATAGTCAACTAGAGGAAAACTGACAATTGAAGCCATTTTGCATTAAAGGGGCTATAATCAATGGACAGAAAAATAATAGAAAGAACTTTCCAAAAGATCTTATAGTATTTCTGTCATTTGTCATGTGCTTTTGACTCTCCATCCTCTAGACACCTTGTAGTGCTATACTTTCTTAACTCCTATTGCTTGTTGGACCATGTGACTTATGCTGGTCAATGAATCAAGAACAGAGTTATTCTGATCAAGAACAGAAGTAAGTCACTTCAGGCCAGAGCATCTCATTATTTGTTCAAGTTCCCTAGAGCTCTCTTTCTCTCTATGCCACTGACTAGCAGACTTGACATAGTGGCTATTACGTCAACTTGGGATATGAACTGATGGAATAGAAAGTTTTAGTCAACATGCAACAGACATGTAGCATGAAGGGGAATTAAACCATTGTAGTTATAGATCACTAAGATTTTGTGGTTATAACTGTAGCATAACCTAGCCCAGCACTGTCCAATAAAATAAAATGTAAGTCACATTTGTAATTTTAAGTTTTCTAGTAGCCACATTTAAAAATGCAAAAAGATACAGGTGAAATTAGTTTTACTAATCTTTTATTTAACCTAATAGATAGAAAGTATGCCAACTTACTCCATACACAAAAATAAACTCATTTGCATTTGAAAATGAAAAAGAAACATGTGAAATTAATCACCAGTCACATTTCAAGTGCTTAATAGCCACATGTAGCTAAGCAACTACTGTACTGAACACAGCAAACTGCTTATTATAGTGATAGGAACAATATATAATATCTAATTAATTGCTAAGGTTTTCTCAAGGAACACACAGTGGGACAACTGGCTTAGAAATAGGAGAGAGTTGGTAAATTCTGATTTGGTTTAAGAAGTCAATGGATTATCACAGTAGATATATCCTCTGGGCAGTGTGAAAACACAGAACAAAAGAAGCACAGAATATTAAGAATATAAATGTAGTTCCAATTATCCTTCCCTTTGCCAGTTTCTGAAAATAGAAGAGTAGAAGGCTTAGCTACCTTGAAATATTCACAGTTGGTCCTCAAGAGACCAAATATATAAATGATTTTTTTTTAAGTTTGAAAGATACATTTGAAAGAGATGACATCAAACATCTACTACTCATAGGATCTTGGAGTGAGAAAAAATGTAACAAAGAGAGTTTTAAATATGTCTAAAGTAATCAAGAGTAAAAGAAATGCAAGAACAGAGTGAAAGCTCTGGGTTTTTAACAAGAAATGATTATTAGTGACATTTGAAAGTATAGCTTTGGTGAATTCATGAGTTAAGGGACCAAATTAATAGAGCTCCATTTTAGCTCAAAAGCCCAGGGAAGCTTAGAAGAGAAAAACAGCCATTTGTGGTTCTGTGCGAAGCTAATAATGAAATGCAGGATTTTACAAGGAGATGAGTGACATGAGGGCAAAAAAGAGCAGAGGATTTAGATAAGGATCAAATGCCCTATCTGGAGGCTTAAAGGAATAAAATGTAAGGTAGAGCTTTAAACTGGCTACCAATCAAAGGTGAGATATTTGATCTATTGAGAATTATAAGTTTAAATAATTGGTTACCTTGAGTTTGAATGAAAGGAAGATGGGATTTATAGGTAGTTGTCAGTTTAGCTGGAATAAAGAAAATGAGAACTTGACTGACTAATAAAATGATTTCTATAGAATGTGTATGCATTTTTTTCATACAGCTAAAAATGAATAAAATTTTTAGAAACAATCAAAATCAAGTCCATCACATGAATTGAAAGAAAATTTTTAAAACTTTGAATTTTTTCTTAAAATTGAGCACCATAAAGACTTGTGGCCCTGGCCAGTATTGCTCAGTGATCAGAGCATCATCCCATACACTAAGGGTTGTGGGTTCGATTCCCTAGCCCTGGTTGTGGCACATGCGGGAGGCAACCAACCCATGTTTCTCTCACACATTTATGTTTCTCTCTCTCTCTCTCTCTTTGCCCCTCTCCCTTCCACTCTCTAAAAATCACTGGAAAAAATATCCTCAGGTGAGGGTTAAAAAAAAAAAAAGACTTGTACATTTATTTTATTTTTTAATATATTTTATTGATTTTTTTACAGAGAGGACGAGGGAGGGGTAGAGAGTTAGAAACATCAATGAGAGAGAAACATCGATCAGCTGCTTCCTGCACACCCCCTACTGGGGATGTGCCCGCAACCAAGGTACATGCCCTTGACCGGAATCGAACCTGGGATCTTTCTGTCCGCAGGCTGACACTCTATCCATGGAGCCAAACCGGTTAGGGCAAGACTTGTACGTTTAAACATCCTAGAGAATAAGCAATAATATAAAATTCCAGAAAAGTTTTTGCAATAAATTACCATCATGCCATGTTATTTTGCTTATAAGGTATTTTCCTAAGTTTATACCAAACTTCAACATTTTTTTTAAAAATCAAGGTCTCCAAGAACTATATATTCTCACCTGTTTTTCCACATATATCTTGACATCAAGATATCTGGAAAAATAACAATAGCACTATAAAAGTAATAAAGGCAAAAAAATCTAATAATTCTCTAGATTTATATGCTTAAATATAAATTAATGGAATGTATATTAGTTTTTAAGAAAATTAAGAGTCACAATAGATTAGCATGTCTTTTCTCACAGAGCAATTGTGTATGTTAAAAGCGAGAAGAAGTATAGGCCACAGAATACCAAAAATAAGCAAGGATTTGGGAAGGAAAAAAATTTGAAAGGTTCAAAAAAAAACTGGAGAACTGGAAAGCTATGTCAATTAGAGCAAAGCCCAAGACAATAAAAATACTTAAGAAACTGATTATTTTCAAAGAGCATCAAGCAATGAACATAATTTCAACTAAAACTAAAGAATGGTTTAAATATAATTCTACACTAAGCAACCGACAAAACTAATGTGGTGACATAAAAAGAAATAGTCTATGAAATAATTGTTTAGACTCTATCATCAGAATTAATACAAAAGAGCAGGCATTTGCTTAGCATCAAATCAAATTTATGAGTAGAAAGGTAAGAAAATAAAGACCCAGCAGATTAACACGTTAAGTGACAATTAATTCAATAAAGTTTTCTTTGCTGATAAAAGTGACCAACACCAGCAAAAGTGCTATATTAAGCAAAGATGATGGAAATTCTTAATTAAGTCAGGTTGCTAAATGTCTGGAAGTAATCCAACTAAGCTCACCTTTGGAATACTCTCACGAATGGCTTTCGTGTGTGAGGGTAATAGCTGCTACTGCCCAGCAGAGAATATTTCTTCCTTAGGTGAGTTTAGCTTCTGTTCCATTCATCTCCCCACTGTCTCTTTTTATTATCCAGTATGACAGCACATTGAACCCATCAGTATCCTTTATCCCTTCCCCTCTCTCATGACACACAGTGGATGAGCAGGGCTAATTCGGAATAAGGGGTAGGCTGCAGGCAGACATGGGGTGAGATAGTCTGGACTTTGAAGTCAAAGAGCCGGGGCTTAAATGATCTCAGATCCACCACCTATCAGCAAGCCATTTAACTTGTAGAATGCTGACTTCCCTCATTTACCAAATGGGGATAATAATACCTGCCTCACAGAGTTATTGGGAGAATTAGAGCGAGTAGTGCAGTTAAAGCAACTACTGCATCTGGACACATAGAAAGTGCTCAATACGTTAATTTTATTGTTAAGATCTGAGTCCAAATCCTGCTCTGCCATTAGAAGCTCTGTGACTCAATTTCTGATGATACAGTCAGTACCTACTGCATAGCAATGTTGTGATGATTAAATCAGTTAAAATAGGTAAAGTGATTCGAATACTATCAAGTAAAAAATAAATGTTATGCAAATATTATTATCATTATTGTCATCATTATTCTTATTACTAGGCTCAGAATTCCTAAGTGAGCTAGGGGGTTCTGGAAATAACAAAGACCTAATGTGTAGGACTTCGCATATAATGTTATAAGTCAAATTTTCTATGAGAGCCGATACAACCAGGAGGATCAAAAAGGGAGCCAAGAATGCATAACCTTAAACTTCAGTGAAGAACAAGAGACCAGCCCAGAAGAACAGTGCTGACTCTAGGAATTTCCACCCTTTTTTAGAGTCATTGTCACATGTGGGTGTTCAATACTTGTAGGCACCGGGTGGCCACAAGAAGGAGATCTGGGATTTTTCAGATATAATGTATAAGGATGGAAAGTGAGTCCCAAGAAGATCTCACCGCTTCTCCATGCTGCTCTCTGGCCTGGTCATACGCAGGACTGTGACATCACATCATCACTCAGGTCTGTGGTGTTGTGCTGGATGCTTCTGTTTTCTCACTTACTCCAGAAACAGACAGATATGGGTTCTGATCTTGGCTCTGTCATTTACCACCCTCATGACTTGAATACATGCTATAGTGTATCTGACTTTTTACTTATGAAATTCCTAACTCTCAGGATTGCTTTGAGCTTTGGGGATAGTATATATACAGTGTCTGGCACACATTCAGCATGTGGTGGCTAAATACTAGCTATATAGTCACCTTAACTAATTTTTTTCTATGTCTCACACTATCAGAATGTGCTTATTCTCAATACCTCTCTCTTTACATGAGTAAATCTTACCCATCTCCTGGATAAATGCCCACGATGGCCTAGGACCTCCTTAGGCTCTTGCACACATTGATTTTTATCATGCCTGTTACACCTGGTTGATTCTAGTACCATCTCTCTATTCCTCCTCTGAGGCCAGAGACAGGTGTTATCAACCAACGTGGCTATATAAATAAAATGAGTTCTAAGTTTTCTTTCAGCTTTTATATCTAATAGTTTAGGTGCAAATTTCACTTCATGAAAGCATATGTTCTAAACTCAAGTTGGCACTTCTTTCTATATATGTATTACCTGAAACCATCTCTGTTTTATATCCTAGCAGCAAACCATGCCCAGTTGCTGCTCCTGCTGTTTGTCGCATCAAGCTTTCAGTCTCCAGCACATCGTGGGGACTCCTGGACATCCCATGTGCCACGTGCTGCTTTACATTTCTTCCCCTCTACCTCCCGTGGCAAACTTAAACTTGGCTTTCCAAACCAGATCATATGTCACCATCTATGATGCCCTCCCCAGCTCCACCAACATCCCAGATTGTCTGGCCCTGAATGTCCATGGTTGTTATCACTGTATCAGAATTGGCAACACTACATTACAATTTGTTGAATGTTTTTCTGACCCACCTGGCTACATGTTGGTCTGTGATGGTAGAAATAATGTCCTATCCATCTTCTTAACCCCAGGATTAAGCACAGTGCTTTGCTTCTGGCATGGGCTTAAAAAATACCTAGTAAATAAGATTATTATTTTTCTTCAGTGAAATGACCACTGCTATTAATAATAAACTTCCACATTTGCTCTTACCATGTTAACATAATTTTGCATTTTTTTCTATCTTATTGGTCTGAGTACAAAGATAAATCAGTACATATTAAAAGACCAAGTAAGAATTTTTCCAGATATGTGAGGAAACCTAAACATTAAGAAATATATTAGTATAATTCACCATAATAACGAAGTGAAAAATCATATGATTATTATGTCTAAAAATTGTTTACAGTATACTAAATTTTATGTAAATCAAAATCCATTCTGAATAATTGCAATTCTTAATAATAAGGTATCATATTATTAATATAATAAAATATAGTTACCTGAAATTATAAGCCCACAATATGAGATTAATAAGTTTATACCAGGAACACCCCAATTAATGTCAGAAAGAAAATATCAATATCCTCTGTGACAGATTTTTTTCATAGGTAGGAAAGTAACACAATTAGATAAGGAAAAGAAACACATATTGGAAGGGTATGTGAACATATCATTAGATATTGATATAATTATTTTATCTGGAAACCAAAGAAATCAATGACTGAAAAATTAATAGACAAAAATCAATAACTTACATACATGCACACAAAAACCAGTTATGCTAATTAATGAGAGAAAATACTCTACTTAAACAGCAATAAAATTCTAAAGATCTAGGAATAAGTTAATCCTTACAAGTAATATGCTTTAATAAAAAAATATTCAACAGATGTTTTAAAACTAAAGACTATTCTAAATACCACATAGAATAAAAAAAGTAATAAAAGCTATAGCTAGAAAAAAATAAAGAGTAATGAGAAAGAACTATTTTTATTAGATATAAAATTATGTTACCTGTATAAGACTATAATAATTAAGACTTTTCCTGGTGGACAAGTAGAAAGGGAGAGAAATCAAACTAAATAGAAATGAAAACCTATAAATAAATCATATATGAAAACTTAGCAAATGATCAGTGGCCTATATTAAACAAATGACATTTCATGTCAAGGAAGAAAAGATGTATTGTACAGGGAGCAGCATTTTGTGACAATCTGAGAAAGTATCTGAAAAAAGGTAAGAAATAACCTCATATGTTACAATAAAATAAGTTCTGATGAATTAAAGATTTAGATGTATTAAAAAAATAAATAAATAACTCAGATAAAATTTAAAACGTAATTTAGAATAAGAAATGACTTTCTGATTTACACAATACTCAGAAGCAACAACAACAAAAAACTGATAAATCTGACTTCATAAAGTTGAAAGTCTCCAAAGGGAGAAAAAAACTCCATGACCAAAGTCAGAGATAACATTTATACGGGGATAATATTTTCAACTCATATCACACACATGTACACACACATATATATCCACACTTTTGTGCTATGTAACTATAAATATATATATACATATATATATATTAGTTACAGATACCATTGAAAATACTTATTAAATAAAATTAATTATATGTTATATATAAATATTTATAATAGTACAAATTTGAAATAAATCATCAAAAGATCCACAGTCCGCTTAGAAAATAATGAGCAAAGCTATTTAACTAAAAAGAAAAAATCAACTACAGAGGACTCTTAAACATATAAAAAGACGTTGTATCTCAGTCACATTTGCCAAAAATTAATTAAAACTAAAATGAGATTTTTTTAACCCATTAGTTTGGCAAAAATAAGCTTGCCTGGCAACATTGAGGGCAGTGCCTGTAACGACAGGTAAAGGTGCAGCAGGTGAGAGTATAATTAGTGCAGCTCCCAATGAAGACAGTTTAATAAGATCTTTCAACATAAAAAGATATATGTGCTCTTTGATTGATAACATTTCTAATTTTAACTATTTACTCCCATATGAGCAAAGTAATGCTTATATAGAGGTCGATTGTTATATGTAGAAGACAAAGCACAGTCTAATAATCCATCACTGTGGATCAGATTAAATAAAATATGGCCGATCCATATAATGTGACTCCAAGAGGTTTTAGAAAAAAAGATAATGCTTTATTACTGATGAGAACATATATCGATGATAGATATATGATAGATAGATAGATAGATGATAGATAGATGATAGATAACTGCAGAAGAAAAGTGCAGAAGAGAAAAGCGTGTGTTAAGCTGCTGACTCTATGAACTACATTTTAAAATCATGTACATATAATCATAGAGATGCTTAGAAACATATATACTGTGTATGGAAGGATAAAAAGAAAGCTGATCACGCCAAAACCGGTTTGGCTCAGTGGATAGAGCGTCAGCCTGCGGACTGAAAGGTCCCGGGTTCGATTCCGGTCAAGGGCATGTAACTTGGTTGCGGGCACATCCCCAGTAGGAGGTGTGCAAGAGGCAGCTGATCGATGTTTCTCTCTCATCGATGTTTCTGACTATCTATCCCTCTTCCTTCCTCTCTGTAAAAAATCAATAAAATATATTTAAAAAAAAAAAAAGAAAGAAAGCTGATCACAATGATTGTCCCCAGGATGGAAAAAAGGATGTCTGGGTGTCAGAAGACACAGGACATTAAATTTTCACTGTAGTTCCTAGTGTACATTTGAATTTTGTACCGTAGATATATTTTGGCTAATGCAAATAAACAAAAACAATATTTTAAATATTTTTAAAGACATCCCTTCTCTCTACTTCTTTCTAAGAAGCATTCTCTTGCTGCTTCCCTTCCTTCCTTTTCTTCCAAGAATCTTCAAATGTCACTTCTCTTTTTCTCTATTTAAGTATCACGAATCATTTTGGGAAAGAACTGCAAAAATGCAAAAAAAATCCCTGTAATTATTTATATTGTTTCTGTCTGCTGTCTTAGTTTTTATTCCTCCATTAGGAAAATGTTTTTTAACAACCTATTCCATGTCGAACACTGTGTTAGATTCCAGAGACACAACAGTGAGAAGCACCATGGTCTGTGCTTTCCTGGAGCTGACAGTCTAATGGAGGAGACAGTTAATCAGGTGGTAATGGATCAGTGTGATAAGTCTTATGCTACGTAATACATGGGAAGAAATGAGAGCTTATAGAAGATGGGCCTCACACACACTTTGGATGTCCATATAGTAATTTCCAGAGGAAGTAGCATTCAAGCTACACAAGAAAGATGAGTAGGAGGGAATTGGTCATGAGAATGAGTTCCATTCAAGAAAAACAATCTGAGTGATAGATGGAAGAGTGAACCCAAAGCCCTGTTTGAGAGAAGTCTAGAGGTTGAAACTTCATCAAGGGCTTACACAGAGCTTGATAAAGGATAAATATCTGAAAGTAGAAAAACTGAGGAGAGAAAGGCCGTTTAGGAGATAATGGCCCTAACACATTCTCTGAATTGAAAAAGGTAGGGGAATTTGAGTATACTGGAGATTTTTAAGAGTTCAAATATACAAGATTTGATGATTCACTGGGCACTTGAGATGAAAGACAGTTAAAAATTATTCCAGCCGAAACCGGTTTGGCTCAGTGGATAGAGCGTCGGCCTGCGGACTCAAGGGTCCCGGGTTCGATTCCGGTCAAGGGCATGTACCTTGGTTGCGGGCACATCCCCAGTGGGGGGTGTGCAGGAGGCAGCTGATCGATGTTTCTCTCTCATCGATGTTTCTGACTCTCTATTCTTCTCCCTTCCTCTCTGTAAAATATCAATAAAATATATTAAAAAATAAATAAATAAATAAATAAATAAAACTTCTCACTATTTCTTTTAAAAAAAAAATTATTCCAAAATTTTTTCTGCTAGAGCAACATGGTACAGCGATTAATATCATTCATTAGGATAAGAAAAACAGAAAAAAGACTAGAGTTATGGAGAAAATCTTTGAATCCAGTATTTTATACATAAACTGCAGGATATCTGAAAGATTTCCCAGTGGAGCTGTCCAGTAAGCACTTGAATATGCTGGTCTGCAGCTTATGGAGATTGACCTAAACTGGAGGTATGGATGTGGGAGTCATAACAACAAAAGTTGAAATTTAAGCCATGGAAGTAGACGTGACTGCTCCAGGAAAGTGCCCAAAGAGAGAAGAGAAGAGACTTTAAAGTAATGTCATAAAGAGAACCATGGTTTATGGGGTAAGAGAGAAATATCAGAAGAAACAGAGTAAAGTAGAAAGACAAGTTAGAGAATAAGGAAACTGTAGTATCAAGAGGCCAAGGAAGAGAATATTTTAAAAGGGCGAGGGGAGAATTACCCTGTATGTGTTAAATATAGTTGAAGAAACAAATAAGATAAAGACAAATTTAGTTCACTGGATTTGAAACAAGCAATTTCATCACTGAGATATGTGTGCAGAATTTATAATTGCATTTGATTAAAGAATAAATGAGAGTAGTGTGAAGAGTTTGTCCCGTATTTCTCCAACTAAAGCCTCCATAACTCTCCTACTCTAACTCCTACATTCCTTCCTCGGTATTTCATTTAAGCATCATGAGTTCACAGTTGAAGAGCAATGAAAATTGTAAGGGATAGGAAGGTCTCAATATAATAAAGAGGTCAATACTTCAAGAAGACATACAATTTTAGTGTGTGTGTATATATATGCCTAACAACACAGCTTCAAAATATGCAAAGCACACATGGATAAAACTGCAACCAGAAATACATGAATCAACTATTTATAGTTGGAGACTCAAACACCCCTCTATCAGAAATGGACAGATCCAGCAGGCAGATAATCAGTAAGAATAGTATAGTTGTACTCAACAACACCATCAATCAATTGGCATATATAGACTAGTTCACCCAATAAGAGCAGATTACACATTTTCTTAAGATCACATGGAACATTCATGAAGACAGACCACACTCTGTGCCATAAAACACACATTAAAATATTTTAAAAAATTAGAAATCATACAATGTTTGCTGCCAGGCCACAATGGAATTAAATTAAAACTCAATAAGAGAATGATAGCTGGAAAACCCTACATAGTTGGAGATTAAGCAATACATTTCTAGATAACACATTACCCAAAGAAATAAAACTCAAGAAAATATTTTAAAATTTTGAACTAAATGAAAATGATAATATAATTTATCAAAGTTTGTCGAATGCAACAAAAGCAGTGCTTACAGGGAAATTTATAGCAGTGAATACATATATTTAAAAGAAGAAAGATCTAAAATCTAAAATTCCTCTTAAGAACTAGAAAAAGAAGAACAACTTAAGTCCAATAAACAGGAAAAAATTAATAAAAACTAGATCAATTTTTAACTATAAAGAGAAAATCAAGAAAACCACAAATTGGTTCTTTGACAAGATAAAAATTAATAAGCTTCTAAAAAGGCTAAAAGGAGAACAATGACAACAAATGTTAAGAAGAATGTGGACTAAGGAACTCTCATTCATTGCTGGTGAAAATACAAAATGGTATAGGCACTTTTCAAGACAGCTGACAATTTATTATAAAATTAAACAAACTCTTACCATATGATCCACAATTGTGCCCCTTGGTTTTTACCCAAAGGAACTGAAAATTTATGTCCACACAAAAACTTGCACCTGGATATTTATAGCAGCTTTATTCATACTTGCTAAAATTTGGAAGCAACCAAAATGTCCTTCAGTACGTGAATGGGAGAGTAAATTGTGGTACACCCAGACGGTGAGAAATGAGCTGCCAAGGCTTAAAAAGACATGGAGGAAATGTAAATTCATATTACTAAGTGAAAGAAGCAAAATTGGAAAGGCTGCATACTGTAGGATTCCAACTACATGACACTGAAAAAGGAGAAACCATGAAGACAATAAAAAGATTAGTGGTTGCCAGTGGTTGGGGATAAGGAGGGAGGGATGAAAAGGCAGAGCACAGAGGGTTTAGAGCAATGAAACTATTTTATATGATATTATAATGATGCATCCATGTCATTATACATTTGTTCAAACACATAGAATGCACAATGCAGAGTGAATCCTAATGTAAAATGTGGACTTGGGGCAATAATAGTGTGTTAGTGTAGGTGCATTGATTATAACAAAGGCACCACTGTGGTGTAGGATACCAACAGTGGGTGAAGCTATGCATTTGCAGGAACAGGAGTTAAATTGGACCTCTCTGTATTGTGTGGTCAACTTAACTGCAAATCTAAAACTGCTCTAAGAACATAAAGTCTTACTCATTAATTAAAAAAAAAAAGAAAATAGCAAGACCATTTATCCAATCCCAAGTCTGATACCTTTTATTTAGTAGAAACATAGTCGTTTTAAGGAATAACTTAACTTTCCTCTTAGATATACCATCATATGCTTTGCTTTCAAAAGTTTCCATAAATCTGACATAAACTAATAGAATAATCATAAAAGTATTGATATTATCTTAGCTTCATTTAAAACTATAATCTTTCCCTTTATTTCCATAGAATACACAAAAGTATATTTGCCCATCCTAGATTTAAAATAATTCAGTATGGGTAAAAGCAAAAATCCTATAAAATTGTAATAATCTATCATATATCAAGTGGTGGTGACAATGAAACTTTTATGCTTTGTCCTGGGTTCTTTACACATTCATTTCCAGAGAAGACCCACAGCATCCATCATGCATGTGATTTGTGGAAGGAAAACTCTCTGTGCTCTCTCTAGGGCCTTCTCATCTCCTGCCAGGCCAGTGAACAAGATGAGTTTCTTTTTATAACGACAAGGCACAGAGATAATTCATCAACTGGAGAGTACAAACAATCCTTTATTCAGAAGAATGACAAAAGGTTATTTAGCTTCTGGCATCTACTATAGTTCTTGCAAGAACCAGGCCCAAGAGCCAATATAATAATTAATAAATTTCCAACAATAAAACAATATTTCATGAATGTTAAACAATGTCAGAGCCAAATTAAAACCTCCCCTTCTTGTATTTACCTATCTGAAACCTTCACTGTAGAGCCAAATTTGCCAGTGTTCTGGCTATAAAATAGGGATAGTGAGGACATAGTAGGAAGATATTACACAATTTGGCAAATCCATATTATTAAGTGTCATTTAATCATATGGACAGTGGTGATATCACCCACTGAACCTGAGGGAGAATAAGCTCTTGCCAAGAGTAGTGTATCAACTTAAATGACATGTGAGTGATACCGATCATCACGTTATTCAATGAATAAAGGAGCTAAAATTAATGAAAAATACATCAACACAATCAATTCATGAGCTCAGAAAGAACGGAATTATACAATAGTATAATTGAAAACAAAAAATGTGTTATGTGAACCTTATATTTTCATGTGAAGTATAATTTCTAATTTCTATAAATTTACCTAACATTTTTAGAACCGGATACACAGCTGTGATGTTTAGTTAGACATTCTGATGTTGATTGCTAGTGAAAAGAAAAATCTGAAAAATCCATGAATATAGAAATACTACTTATAATTTAAATAGTTTTGATAGCAAAATTTGGACTAAAAAATAAAAGCAAATAAATAAAGACAGGGTAATAGGAATAGTGTGTAGCAATAGTTTCAAATGGAATAAAAATAATTTTTTAAATCTCTTTTTAAATATGTAAATATTGAGAACTTACTTTTATAACAGCATGTTTTGGCTCAGTTATATTAATATTTTACTTTGTGCCTTGTTTGGTGTAGAGGGCAGGAGAAGGAAGGACACCTTCTAACTAGCAGAGAATATTTAATTGACTTTCTGTCGCCAAATAGTCTTAAATATGAGCCCTGTGGGAAAGAACTTGAAAGAAAGAATCACCATCTTTCTGCAATTTGAGAATGTCAGGAAGACAGCGAGGCTCCCAAGGAAGAAAATGAGTGATAAGACATCTGGTGGTGACGGGCTGGTTGAGCTGGAGCAGCAATGTCAGGGTGTCAGAATGTGCAGTCATCCAAACCTGGAGCTTAGGCTGGGCTCAACCCCACCAGGACCCAACCTGCCTCTGTCAACCTTGCCTGGGGTTTTCTGCCCTGGAGAGGAGAGCTTGGTATGACTGGAGAACTGTATTCCTGGGGGAGCAAACTGAAGAGCTGGGACTTCTCTCTTAATGAGCAGGACAAGAGCAGTGGGCTGTATAACTCAAAACTGACAAATGTCCCATGTTCCAACTCATAGAGGAGCAGAGGGAAAGCAGGAGAGTAGTGTTTTCCACAGGAGAAGAACTGTACAGTTAAAGGCATCTCTACAGGAAAAATTCATATACCTCTGTCCAATCTCTGGCATTTCTAAAGGTAAGTGATGTCCGCTTCAATGTATGACCTGGAAAACCCAGGGGACATTGAAGATCACATAGGAAACAGCCCTGGGTTGCATTTGCTTGTTCACGTTAATTCCCATAATCTCAAAAGTGACCAAATAGAAAATAAAAAGAAAAGCCTCTGAACAACATAAAATCACCCAAGAGACAATAAGATCTGTGAGGAAAAAAATAATCACATGCATCATAATATGACTCATTGGTTTATTGATCAAATAGAGTTAGCATGCATTGATTAACCCTGTGTTTATATAAAAGGAAATAACTTCTAATCATGACACTAAAAATTATTAACCAAAATTACAGAGAGGAAGAAAAAGCCAAAGCAAAAAAAAAAGAAAAAAAAAGAAAAAAGAAAGAACGCCAAGGTACAAATAATCTTTCAGCAGTGATAGGCTAACCACTAAAAATAGACCAAAGAACACTAGAGTAGATCTTTCATATAGGAAAAAAACACAACATATTCCATTGTCCTGAAGGCAGAATTTTACAGCAGACTAATTATGTGACTGCCATTTATTAGGTAGCACATATGTACCTCTCAATGAGCATCCACTATTTCATTCAATTAATGAGGTAGTATTTATACCCTCTTTTTACAGTTGAGTAAACTGAGCTGTGACTAAATCAATTGCACGTGGTAACAAAACTGCAGGTTGAACAGAAAAGCCAGAAGTCAAGCACACATGTCTTGCTTCTAAGCCGATACCCTTCATTATAACAACACTTGCTCTCATTATTAGTAATATGAAAATGTCAGGAAAAGTGGATCATAATGAAAAGAATGCTATATTTATGGTAACATTTAAATCATTTTAGAATTCATAGAAGAAAAAAAATATATATACACTGAGTGGCCAGATTATTATGATCTCTGAACACATAATAATCTGGCCACTCTGTATATCCTATATAATAAAAGGCTAATATGCAAATTGTCCCCTTGACCAAGAGTTTGGCCAGCCAACTGCCCATGTCCCCTCCCCCTAGCCAGGCTGGCCAGACCACACCCATGCACGAATTCATGCACCAGGCCTCTAATATATATATATATTATGATTCATGCACCGGGCCTCTAATATATATATATATTATTATGACATATATTATGATTCATGCACCGGGCCTCTAATATATATATATATATATATATATATATATATATATATATATATATTAATATAAAATATATAATATATATATTATGACTTCTGAAAGCATAATAATCTGGCCACTCAGTGTGTGTGTGTGTGTGTGTGTATATATATATACACACACACACACGTGTGTGTGTGTGTGTGTGTGTGTGTGTATATATATATATATATATATATATATATATATATATACACACACACACACACTGAGTGGCCAGATTATTATGCTTTCAGATCATAATAATCTGGCCACTCAGTGTATGTACTCATGTGTGTATGCACACACACTGTTTATAAAAACAAGAAAAGGTGTAATACATTTAGAAATAATTTCATTAATAAAACATGCAATAAAATTTCTACATTTGTAAAAATAATCAATTACGTGGGAAATTCATTAAAATAAATGGTTAATTGCTAGTTTGCTTAAGGGCATTATCCCCTGGTGGAAATACTGAGTAGAACTATATTTTCAGGACAATCATAGAATTCAAATACATTACCTCTTATTGGAGAATAGTAATGACCATCTGAAATAAAAAATACAGTTCAAACAACAGCAAAGACTAGTTTTTAAAAAAGAAAGCCTATGTGCTTTCATTTTTTCCATCTTAATTGGATGAATTTTATTGTTCCTTGCCAACCCTGAAAGGGTTTCTCAACCAACTCCTCCAATCGCAGTGTGACAAAATGATAAGGATGCTCTTGTAATCTCCTTTCATTCAGAAGCACATATTTGGGTGGCCCAGAAATAGAGCCTGAGGTTAATTCTTTTTCATCAGCAGAAAACATGTATTCACTCCCTACAGTGGGAGTAAAAATGTTAAGTAAAAGGAATTACTTCCCTGCAGAGAAGTGTGAAGCAGCAAGTGTTCAAGGACCCAACTCTAATTCAAAACCTCACTTTCAGCCTGAGGTGAAGGTAGAGTTTGGGTACAAAGCAGGATAGGGATAGGAAAGAATACTACATGTTAAAGCAAGGAACTTACAAAACAGTTTGAAAAACCAAAGACTCAACAACTGAGTAGAAAGTAAGACCTGCGGCATTCTTTTTCAATTTGACTCTTCTTTACAAGATTAGAATCTTCTCCCTAAAGAGTTTTTTAATGAACACTAAACACAATGCATGACACAACTAATAAATAGCATAATTCAGGAGTTCTTTACATTTTTGTAATATGGAATCCTTGGCAATCTGGCAAAATCTGAAGTCCTTTTCCCAGAAGGAAGAAATTTCCAAGCAAGAAAATAACTATCCCCTTTAATAGGTTGATGTCCAAGCATTCCAAGTTCTCTTCTCTTTCAAGAGCATCAAAAAAATCCCTTTGTCAAATCAAAAGATAATAAATATAATTTTGATAATAAAAGGTATAGTTCATCTGGTTAGGATTCAGTGTTTACCAGGAGCAACTTTATTTAAGCAAAAAGTGTGTTTCTATTATATTCATGGATTTATTTATAAACATTTATAAATTATATATATGTGTGTGTGTGTGTGTGTGTGTGTGTGTGTGTCAGTGGTTTTAGAAATACGTAATATTACCTATTTAAATTACTTCTTTGTTTGATCACTCATTAAATACATAGACATAAAACTGCCTTTATGAGCAAGCTATTTGTTGAGTGTAGTGCAGCAGTGAGCAATATAAATAAAGTTGTTTATCCCATGAAGCCTATATTATAGCAGGCCAAAAAGACTTCAAACAAGTAGTTATTTACACCATTATTTAATAATTTCAAACAGCAGAGAGGAAGAGACTGCCAATGAGACTCTATGGTATAACAAGAGGATCGAGAATGGTCAGGAAAGGCTTTTGAGGAACTGACGTTTTCACTGAACTTTGAAGAATAAATATGTAGTTATTCACTGAGGGTAGGTGGGTTAGATAGGGTTCAATGGTGCAGAGCTTTCAAGATGGAGAGAATGGAATGTGCCAAAGTCCTGAGACAGAAAGGAGCTTGGTATATTGAAAGACACCAAGGAAGAGAATGGCATAGAGTATAGCTGAAGAGGTAGCAGAGATTAAATTCTGTAGGTCATTATGGACTATATTAAACACTTGATCATTATCCCAAAATTTATAGGAAGCCAATGCAGCATTTTAAGTAATGCAGTGACATGATAGATCTACATTCTTTTTTTTTTTCTTTATTGATTAAGGTATTACATATGTGTCCTTATCCTCCCATTGCCCCCCCTGCACCCCACTCCTGTTCATGCCCTCACCCCCCTGGTGTCTGCGTCCATTGGTTATGCTTATATGCATGCATACAAGTCTTTTGGTTGATCTCTTCCCCTTACCCCCACCCTCCCCTGCCTTCCCTCTGAGGTTTGAGCATCTGATCTATGCTTCTCTGTCTCTGGATCAATTTTTGTTCATCAGTTTATGTTGTTCATTATAATCCACAAATGAGTGATATCAGATCTACATTCTTAAAGCTTCACTTTGATTGCAATGTGGTGACTAGATGAGATGTCCAGAACTCCATGAGGATCTGCCAGTACAGATCCTAACCCAGGCAAGAGATGAAAGAGACTCAACTCAGGCTATGGCAGTGGTAACTGGAAACACAGTTAAGGAGGACTCAGAAATTAAAAGTGATAACTAGGTAAAGGGGATGAAAAAAAGACAAATGCCCATCATGATTCCCTGTTTTCTGAGGTGAGCAATGTTTGAAGAGGGATACCACTTACTGAGACACATAACAAGAGAAAGTCTGGATATGGAGGAATATGGGGAGGGGGTACAATTTGTTTAGTTGAAGACTTGTTGAACTTGAGATATCTAAGAGATATCCAACTGGAGATGTAAAGCAGGCTCTGGAGTCTCTGGGCGGGCTGCTCAGAATTGGGGTCTTGCCCATATATCTACGTAGGAGTCATTGATCTTGAGGAACTCTGACACTAAATAGTCATATTTAAGAGGATATGCCTGACAGGATTTCTGAAAGAAGAAATGAAAATTATAGAAAGAAATAACAAGAAAAAGAGGAAGTGTGGCCAATGAGGTCCAATGCTGCTGAGAAATCAACAATGAGGAAAACTGAGAGATGGTGTTTGGTGACCTTAAGTCTGGTCATATCTGTTTTGGTAGAGTTGATGTGAAGCCAATGGTTTGAAGTGTGAAGGGGAGTTGGGAACATGGAAATCTTGGGTGTAAACAGGTCTTTGCTAACCTCGTGCTGTGAATGGCAATAGACTAGTGTGGAAATCAAATGTGAAATAGAGATTTCAAGGGTCATCATACTATCAGAACATTTGAACCATAAGATATGTACTTTGCAAACTCTCTTTTTCCTCATTTCCAGCTATATTCTGAATTATTGATGTTGATGAAAAGTAAATTTAAAATAAATTGGATGTAAAGAAAATAAAAACATTACCTATTTCTGGAAATGCTAAAGCACATATGAGCTATCAGAGTAAGAATCTCCAAGTGTATTCCAGCTGTCTGTTTTTGCTTCTTTTTTTTCATAAATTCACCAAATGCTTTGTACATATGTTCTGTATAATGTATAAATAAGCAAATCAATAAGTTGAACAACACTCCCTATAGTCCACAGATTTAAACTCTGAAGTAAAAAGATGTGTTCATAGTGGTCTAATGAAACAGAAACAAAGTTAGAACCTGCACAGATCATTCATGATTGGCAAGATCTTCTGGGAGAAGGAATTATTGGTAACTAAAGCTGACTACCTTTCATATCATCAAGATTAATTGGCAGTTTATGACACATATGTGCCATTATAGACCTCCTAATTACCACATTTCTGATGTTGCTGTTTTCCTATTTTGTTGCTAATAACTCGTGTGTTATTTCTTCTCTTCAGTGAGCAAAGGAAACAAAGTGCCTTCAGTGGGGAATAATAAGTGAAGGAGAAAGAACCCAGTCAGGGCTCTCTTCAGATACGCATTCAGAATTTCGCATGAAAGGTATCATAAAGTGAAAATTACCAAGTATCAGATTTACAGTGCTGCTCTCTGTAGCACCTTTGGAAATGACATTAAGTCTTTCAGGATAATTAGAGACTGGTAAACCAACAAATTAATAAACTATCCCCAGGTGGCCTCAAAAAGATAATGGGGCTCCTACAAAGTGACAGCATTCTCAGGGAGAACAGCAGGCACCAGGAATGGTTGGTTCTGTAACAACTTAGTTGGCCGAATTGATCAACAATCTTAAAATGTAAGTGAAAACAAATAATTTAATTCAAAAACTAGAATTTTTTGTAAATGATTTTGTATAAAACAGATTTATAGAAATCTTTCTTGTGGGCAATTTTGCTTTTACAAATTATCAGATGACAAGAATACAGCTTTGCACATTATCTCATGCTGTTCAGTATTTGGCTTGAAGCCCAGAAGAGGGTCATGCCTTTATAATGATGGAAGCTGCAACTATACAACAGCCAAGGGGTGCAGAAAGTACCACTGAGGAATAAGAAAATTAGGTGTCTGTGATGGCTTTGCACACAGTAGGAACTCAGAAAATATCTGCTAATGCATTTGTTCTATATTTGTTGCCATATTGCTTAATTTTTATATATTTACTTAGTAGGAGTTAACCAATAATCTAAGTACCCAAGTTGTTGTGTATAGAATTTAATATCTGTGAGGCCTCAGCATAGTCATTTGATGTCTTTAAGTTTCAATTTCCTCATTTGTAAAATAGGGTTAATTATGTACAGGGTGTCCCCCCAAAACGTATATAACCTTTAACAGCTGATAGCTTAATTTTGAAAATGAAATGCATTTTAATAAATACAGCCTTTATAATTATTCAAAGTGTGTATATACATTATGGGGACACCTTATATACACATACATATGCATATCCTATATTATAAAAGCCTAATATGCTAAGTGACCAATTGTTCATTTGACAGTTCGACCAGTTACTATGATGCACACTGACCACCAGGGGGTGGACACTCCAACCAGTAGGTTAGCTTGCTGCTGGGGTCCGGCCAATTGGGACTGGATGAGGTGGGCCAGACACACCCTGGAGCCCTCCTACAATCCCTCCCATTGTCCCTCCCCGGCCCCGATCGTGCACCGGCAGGGTCCCTCAGCCTGGCCTGTGCCCTCTCGCAATCTGGAACCCCTCACTGGATATCAGAGAGCTGGTTTCAGCCCGATCCCTGCAGGCCAGGCCGAGGGCCCCCACCAGTGCACTAATCCGTGCACTGAGCCTCTAGTATTGTGTGTGTGTGTGTGTGTGTGTATACACACATCATATATGTAATTAAATATATATATATATATATATATATATATATATATATATACATACACACACACACATATCTTCTTACGTGTTAATTGTAGAGGAAAAGGTGAGCTCTCCATGATAAATCTTCAAAAGTTGTAAAAGATCTATAAAGTTGTATATAATTCATAAATGTAATGTAATTCATATATAATTTAGCTTTAGTTTATATAATTACAACAAAGAGCAATTCAAGTATAAGTAGGCTCCAAGACTTAAAAATGCCTTTTGGCTTGCTGCTAGCTTGATCATTGCTTCATCTAAATGTTTTAACATGAAACCCCTTTGTGAAGGTCACACAGAATGTTATAAGTACTGCCAGGGAGAAGGTGTCAATTAAAATTCAGTGATGTGTGCCATTTGCTATTTCTCTTCCCAGTTGTTGTACACTTAGTATTGATATGCTGCACCAAATTATTAATACCCTTTCTGCAGGAAACTGATTTCATATGTTAAAAAACCATACATATGCCCTAACCGGTTTGCTCAGTGGCTAGAGTGTCAGCCTGCGGACTCAAGGGTCCCAGGTTCGATTCCAGTCAAGGGCATGTACCTTGGTTGCAGGCACATACCCAGTGGGGAGTGTGCAGGAGGCAGCTGATCAATGTTTCTCATTGATGTTTCTAAGTCTCTATCCCTCTCCCTTCCTCTCTGCAAAAAATCAATAAAATATATATTTTTTAAAAAAACATACATATATGAAAAATATACTGAAATATTGAGCAAAATACACAAGTACACACATACAAATGAACTGGAAACATATGTGTGCACATGAAGAAAACATTAGCTAGAAAAGCAGAGTCCTCTTGTGAGAAACTGGGAATTGTAGCAACATCAGATCAGGAGTTCACATTCTCAGGAAGCACTTGTTAAAGACATGACTTGACATGGCACAAATCTCAAATCAACTTAATTTGTGTCATCTAAGAGTTCACACATGAATAAAGGTATCTCATTTCATTGAAATGGCTCCTTTAGATCAGGAGATTTATTTATATACTTTAGAGATTTTGAGACATAAGATCCTCATTTCCCAAGTCTCCAGGAAAACTGCCAAGAACTAAAGTTTAATGTTTATGTCCAAAAAAATTAATAATCACTTCTAACCCTGAGGAAAAGAAATCCACTCTTGATAATAGAGTTTGATTGCTTTAGAAAATGAACTACTTACCACTTAAAACGTTTAAACTTGCAAAAATATTTGTAGGAAAAATTACTACAATATGAGTTAAGATATAAAATTGTGTCTGGCCACCTGAAAGTCTAGGTCATGGCAGGTACTACTAAATCAGGAACAAGTGAGAGGATAGAATGTTAGGATCTGCCATTGGCTTGCAATCTGTGTGTACTCAGACACTATCTATTACCACAGGGCCATGACTGCACTAAGGTATGTGGATGCCCTGGATGTACATCCAACATTAAATAATTGTTCATCATTTATTTAACAAGCCATGAAGAAACCCATTTTCTTTTGATGAAATGTTTTATCTATATTTATTCTTTACAGTATGAAGTATTTTGTGAGATGTACTGAATATAAAAATAAAATCCTCTATACTAATAAAAGGGTAACATGCTAATTAGACCAGGAGACCTTCTGTACATCCTTCCAGACAAAGCCATGGTGGCAGGGCCAAGGCAGAGGCGGTTAGACGCCATCAGGCCAGTAGGGGAGGGCAGTTGGGGGTGATCAGGCCAGCGGGGGGGGGGCAGTTGGGGGCAAGCAGGCCAGCAGGCAGAATGGTTAGGGGTGATCAGACAAGTAGGCAGGTGAGTGGTTAAGAGCCAACGGTCCTGGATTGCGAGAGGGATGTCCAAGGGGTCCCAGATTGGAGAGGGTGCAGGCTGGGCTGAGAGACATCCCTACCCCCGTGCACGAATTTCGTGCACCAGGCCACAGGTCCTATATAATAAGACCTAATATGCTAAGTATCTGGTTGTCTGGTTGTCCATTCAACCAATCAAAGCATAACATGCTAATGATATGCTAAGGCTGCTCAACTGCTCACTATGATGTGCACTGACCACCAGGGGGCAGATTCTCTGACTGGTAGGTTAGCTTGCTGTTGGGGTCCGGCTGATTGGAACTGAGCAAGACAGGCCAGACACACCCTGGAGTCCTCCCACGGTCCCTCCCCAGCTGGCCAACCTCCTGCGTTCCTCCCTAGTCCTGACTGTGCAACAGTGGGGTCCCTTGGCTGGCCTGTGCCCTCTTGCAATCTAAGACCCCTCCAGGGATGTAAGAGAGCTGATTTTGTCCCCATCCCACAGGCCAGGCTGAGGGATCCCACTGGTGCACGAATTCATGCACCAGGCCTCTAGTTTTAGTATATTTGGAATTATCTTCCATTTCATATATTCCTGTTTCTCAAAATTGGACAAAATCTGTCACTCAAAATCACTAGTAACAGTGATAACATAAATGGTACATAGTTAACTGGACTATTGTAGTATGAATATGATCGAGGAGAATTTCTAAGTGAGAACTAGGTAAGGAAAGTCTCCTCCAATTCTTGACTTTAGGTTTTGTTTTGTTTATCTTTTGCCTCTTTTAAAAATATTTTCTAGGTTTTTACAAAAGAATTACTACTTGAACCTGTGAAAGTTTGAGGGCTGAGCCTTCAGAGGTCACCTGACTTTGTTTACAACCCTAAATACCTTATTGGCAGAGATAAACAACCATGGTGGCTGTCAGCTTGGAACATACAAATGCACAGTCATTACATTTTCTTTGAAAACCAGCAGCATTTCCTTTAGTGTTGACCATGCACTAGGCTCTAGGTTTGATGTGGAGATACACAAGAAGCACCTGATTCAGGCTTTGTCAAGACTCAAAATACAGCAAGAAATAGAGACAATTGGTCAAGTGATACTCTTCCATGTGCTGGATGCTATGATTAGGAAAGTAAAAGCCAAGCATGTCCTGGGAGCTAGTAGCAAGGGGAGTGACACCACAGGCTGGGGAGTTAGAAAAGGGCTCTCCTTGAAAATGAAGCTTTTTAAAGGAATAGTAGCAGAGTAGATTAAAAAAAAAATCTGTAGTACATTTACAAAATGGAATACTATGCACCTATAAGGAAAGAAGGATCTCTTACGCTTTGAGATAACATGGAGGGACTTGGAGAACATTGTGTTAAGTGACATAAACCAGTCAGAGAAAGACATATATCACATGATCTTACTTATATGTAGAATCTAATGAACAAAAGAAATTTATAAACAAAATAGACCCAGAGACATGGAAGCATGCAACAGACTGACTAATCTCAAAGGGAAGGGGTGGCCCTAACCGTTTGGCTCAGTGGATAGAGTGTTGGCCTGTGGACTGAAGGGTCCCAGGTTCGATTCCGGTCAAGGGCATGTACCTAGGTTGTGGGCACATACCCAGTAGGGGGTGTATAGGAGACAGCTGATCTATGTTTCTCATTGATGTTTCTAACTCTATCCCTCTCCCTTCTTCTCTGTAAAAATCAATAAAATATTTTTTAAAAAAAAGGGAAGTGGTGGATGGGAGAGAAGAGATTAACCAAAGAACTTTTACGCATATATGCATAACCCATGGACACAGACAATAATGGGGTGAAGGCCTGGGGTGGGGGCAGGAGTGGATAGGATGAGTTCAGTGAGGAGGGAAAGGGACATCTATAATACTTTTAACAATAAAGAAAAATTAAAAAAAAAAAGAATGACCCTACTCAGTTTTGGGATAGGATACAGGAGAAGTGGCATTTATCAATAATAAGGTAGGAATGTAAATGAGTGCAAATTTGAAGTAAGGAAGTTGTTAATCATAGCTCAAGTTTTATCTTCTGATCAACAAAGAGGTTTTCATTATTAAAATGACCAAATATATTATGATTATGTATAAAGATATTTATTACAGAACTGTTTATGTAGGTTACTTTTTTAGACATCATAAAATAAAACGAGTGCCATAATCAATACAAATCATTATTTTAAGGCAAAAATTAAAAAGAGCCTAGGCTTACTTGGGCTTTATGAATACACATTTATTTTTTCTAATATAAATGTTCACTTTATGATTGAGTTTTAAGAGAATATCAATTTATAAATTGTCAAAATTTTTGACCAGGTTTTCATCTGGTTTTCAAGGTCAGGAAGAACTTGAAGGCAGTTTCTGTAGCTTACAAAGCCCTTTATGACTCTTTAACTGTTTAATAACTTTTTGTTTTGTTTAACTATGTGTATAACTTTAATCTCAAGATTTTCATAAATTATCTTGTGAGTTGATACTACTGGATACCTATACAAGTTTAGAAGAGGACATGAATATGGCTTTCTGAAGAAAAAACAACAAAGTCAGAAAACAAAAATCTTTTGTCTAGAGAAAATGTATTCATGATGATTCATTAAAAATGATGCCCTCACGCTGTTGCATAAATTTATTTTCTTGCCATTTTAGAGGTAATTGATGCTCATTACTAAAAGGATTAAAGAATAGAGTGAGAAAGGCTGAAAAAAACTGCTGGTAAAGTAGCAGAAGCCCCACAGCTTCCAAACCTCAGAGATGGATTAAGAAGGGATTAAGTAATTAATAAAGACTTAGTAAGAAATCTAGTTAAAATAATAAGTCATATTTCTTTAAATCTTACTCTAATTTAGTGTTCTGTTTAAATATAAGCAATATGAATCAGCCATAACCACCTAAAGTATAAAAAGTCTCTGTAAGAAAAATCCTCTATTTCTCTCCATCAGCTACATGTGTTAATATTCCATACTCACAACCAAGCATCTATCAGTTGTGGTGAGTTAACATCAGAAAGACTGGATATGAATGTTCCCTGATTGCAGAATACATAGTCTCTGCACTGCTCATAAATTCAATGTATCTTAGATTTTCCCATGTTTGAGTAAAAAGATTTATCTATTTAATAACCATATGGAAGTTTATTATAGTTTTCTTTCAACTTTTATAAATGTTTATAAATTTTCAAAAATCTTTAAAAATAAGAATGTAAGCCCTGAGAAAATATTTTTATATATTTGAATTAAATCATTCACTATGTGTACATTAAAACTTTTTCTATGTGTACTTATTTTACAGAGTATGGTTGAGTATCTAAATACTTGTGCTTCACTGCCTGAGTACTAATTTTAGTTTTTCAGTTACTAGTTGTGTGGACCTGGACAAGATAATTAACTTCAGGGTGCCTCAGTTTCCTAATCTGTAAAATACGAGTAATAATTGTGCCATTTTGGTATAATTGTTGTAAGGATTGAATGAATGTATGCCTGTAAAGCACTTGTAACTTTGCCTAGCACAAAGTAAATACTTAAAAATGTTAGTCATTATATTATTATTACATACATGCATTAACTCATGTGCATGATCCACTCCATATACATTTGCAACAGAAAAGAGTATACACTGAAGTTGTTGAGTAACTGATCCCATTTTTTATTAGCAAGTTCAACTGATTATCACAAATTATAGATTGCTACTAGATGCTGAAATGATGCCATTATATATTCTTTGGAACAGGAGCAGGTAAAAATAAATCCCTTGACTATTTAGGCAAAATATGGTACATACCCAGAAAGCAGATACTGTGGTTCATGCCTCATACACATGCCCGGATTGAATTCTTAGACAAGTGACTCAATAGCTGTGTGACCTGGGGAATGATATTTAAGGTTGCTGACCTTCAATTTTTTCATTTGTAAAATTAAGTTAATAATACCCCATAGGCATATATTGGGGAATAAATAAAATTTACCATATGTAAAACTTTTGGTACAGAGTATGGCATATAATATAAACTCAGTAAATGGAGCTCTCATGTTTTTTACTACTTGAAAAATATTTATGAAAATCTAATAATTATATGTCTCAGGGACTTGTCACTGGAGGATAGGCTAAAAGATCCAGAAAATTCCTTCTACCATTACTCTTAGGAAGATATTCATATTTGCCATGTTAGAACATCAGTATTCCAAATTTTAAGCCCAAAGCAGAGGATTGCACTATCACAATTTAGTTTCCAGATATGGAGAATATTATTTGCATTTTTACTATGTTATTTTTATAAAACAAATCAAAAGGCTATAAGTAACTTAATTTTTGTGTTACAATGGTAAATGGGATTGTTTTTTTAGTTTCTCTTTCTGTGAGTTCATTATTGTTGTATAAAAAAACCCATAGATTTCTGGATGTTAATATTGTATCCTGCTACAATGGAGCATACAATTGAGTCAAGACAGTCTCTTCAATAAATGGTGTTGGAAAAATTGGATGGATACATGCAAAAAATGAAACTAGACCACCAACGTACACCATACACAAAAATAAACTCAAAATGGTTAAAGGATTTAAATGTAAGGCGGGAAACCATGAAAATCTTAGAAGAAGACATCGGCAGCAAAATAGCAGACATTTGTGGTAGCAATATCTTTACTGATATAGCTCCTATGGCAATGGAATCTAAGGGGAGAATAAACAAATGGGACTACATCAAAATAAAAAGCTTCTGCACAGCAAAAGAAACCATCAACAAAACAACAAGAAAGCCCACAGCATGGGAGTACACATTTGCCAATGTTATCTCCGATAAGGGTTGAATCTTCAAGATTTACAGGGAACTCATACAACTTAACAAAAGGAAGATAAACAATCCAATCAAAAAATGGGCAAAGGACCTAAATAGACACCTTTCGAAAGAGGACATACAGAAGGCCAAGAGACATATGAAACATGCTCAAAGTCACTAAACATTCGAGAGATGCAAATCAAAAGGACAATGAGGTACCATCTCACACCTGTCAGAATGTCTGTCATCAACAAACAACAACTGCTGGCAAGGATGCGGAGAAAAAGGAACCCTCATGCACTCCCAGTGGGAATGCAGACTGGTGCAGCCACTGTGGAGAACAGTATGGAGTTTCCTCAAAAAATTAAAAATGGCACTTCCATTTGGCCCAGTAATCCCACTCCTAAGAATATATCCCAAGAACTCAGAAACACCGATCAGAAAGGATATATGTACCCCTATGTTCATAGCAGCACAATTTACAATAGCTAAGATTTGGAAACAGCTTAGGTGCCCATCAGCAGATGAGTGGGTTAAAAGACAGTAGTACATCTACACAATGGAATACTACGCTGGTTTAAAAAAGACAGAACTCTTATCATTCGCAACAGCATGGATGGGCCTGGAGAGCATTATGCTAAGTGAAATAAGCCAGTTGGAGAAAGATAAATGTCATATGATCTCACTCATTTGTGGAATATAATGAACAACATAAACTTATGAACAAAAATTGATCCAGAGACATAGAAGCATTGAACAGACTGACAATCCTCAGAGGGAAGGCAGGGAGGATGAGGGGTTGGGGGATGAGAGATCAACCAAAGGACTTGTATGCATGCATATAAGTATAACCAATGGACACAGATTGGGGTGGGGGAGTGGATAGAGGGCATGTGCTGGGGGTTGGGGGCGGCCGAAGAGAGGTCAATGGGGGAAAAAGGAGACTTATGTAATACATTAAACAATAAAGAATTTAATTTTTTTTAAAAGGCTATAAGTAATCCAGAGAGAAATATGGAATGATTGGAAAAAATCCTGAGAATATGAAAGAATTATGGTTACAATTCTATAGTTTATATGTATATATTATTTGAATATTTTATTACTTTGAATGACATCATCTTCTTAGGTAATTTATTTTCCTCTCTGGAATTTAAAAATGAAGTACATATATCTTGAGAGTCATGAGCATATTTTTTAAAGGTTCACGTATTTTACTACTAACAGCAAATTCCAAAAAATGCCATTTTTGTTGTCTAGTTACTTATTAGCTGAAAACCAACATATTCACTTTATCATGTTCTTTAATAATTCAATGCAAATAATTTAATCAAAGATCACTGGTACCTTTATTCTTCTTTGATGTTCTACCAACCTTTTCTGTTGGTCCTCTGATGCAGTGAATTATTGTATTTGCAATGGATTCTAATTTAATATTTTAAACTATCATCTATTGCCAATTATATTATGTAATTTTTACTTATTCATTACTATAGTCTAAACTCTTTATAATTTCACTAGAGGCCCGGGGTTGTGTGTCCCTCAGCCCAGCCTGCACCCTCTCCAATCTGGGACCCCTCGAGGGATGTCCGACTGCCCGTTTAAGCCCGATCCCACCGGACATCCCTCTCACAATTCAGGACTGCTGGCTCCCAACTGCTCACCTGCCTGCCTTCCTGATTGCCCCTAACTGCTTCTGCCTGCCAGCCTGATCACCCCCTAACCACTCCCCAGACAGCCTGATTGATGCCTAACTGCTCCCCTACCAGCCTGATTGCCCCTAACTGCCCTCCCCTGCAGGCCTGGTCACCCCTAACTGCCCTCGTCTGCAGGCCTGGTCCCTCCCAACTGCCCTTCCCTGCAGGCCTGGTTGCCCCCAACTTTCCTCCTCTGGCGGCTTGGTCACCTCTAACTGCCTTCCCCTGCAGGCTTGATTGCCCCCTTGCAGGCCTGGTCCCTCCCAAATGCCCTCCCCTGCTGGCCATCTTGTGGTGGCCATCTTGTGTCCACATGGGGGCAGGATCTTTGACCACATGGGGGCAGCCATCTTGTGTGTTGGAGTGATGGTCAATCTGCACATTACTCTTTTATTAGATAGGATAGAGGCCTGGTGCATGGGTGGGGGACAGCTGGTTTGCCCTGAAGGGTGTCCCAGATCAGGGTGGGGGTTCCCTTGGGGCATGGGGCGGCCTGGGCAAGGGGCCTGTGGTGGTTTGCAGGCTGGCCATGCCCCCTGGCGACCCAAGCGGAGGCCCTGGGATCTGGGGTTTATTTATCTTCTATAATTGAAACTTTGTAGCCTGGAGCGGAGCCAAACCTTCCGCTTGCTCCGTGGCGGCAATCATTTCTATTGGGATTTATGTATCTTCTATAATTGAAACTTTGTAGCCTTAAGCGAGGCCTGGGCCCAGCAGGGTGTGCGGAAAGCTTGGCTTCCTCCATCGCCGGGGGCAACCCTAGCCTCCTGCTCTTTCCAGCTCTGTGGCTGTTGCCATTTCTGTTTGGGTTTATGTATCTTCTATCATTGAAACTTTGTAGCCTTGAGTGGAGGCCTAGGCCAGCAAGGGCAGGCGGAAAGCTTGGCTTCCTCTATTGCCGGGGAAACCCAAAGCCTCCCTCCTGCTCTCTGTGGCCATAGCCATCTTGGTTGGGTTTATTTGCATATTCACTCCTGATTCACTGGTGGGCGTGGCTTGTGGGCATGGCTTGTGGGTGTAGTGGAGTGATGGTTAATTTGCATATTACTCTTTTATTAGATAGGATACTTTTAATAAACACATGAACAACATATATGTACACTAATTTTAACCCTGTCTAGAAAACATCCACATCTACAAGAAATCCTAAGGTTAAATATGCTATTCTATATAATAAAACTCTAATATGCAAATTGTCCCTTTGACCAGGAGTTCGACCATGAGTTCGATCAGGGGGCTGGATTGGCTGGCCAACCACTCATGGGCCCTCCCCCTGGCTGGCCCTGCCCCTGATCAACCTCTTCACCCCGATCAGGTGTGGGGCCGGCCCACCAATCGCCTTTGGCCCCTTCCCCCAGATGGCCTGGCCTGATCGACCCTGATCAGTGCAGGCCAGCCAGACCCCACCCATGTATGAATTCGTGCACTGGGCCTCTAGTCATTTATAACTGCATTCAAATATTGCTTCATTGACTCATAAGATGTATACATGTAGCAAAACAAGTTGAAATTCTAAGATAAATTGAAATAATAATCATCCTATCTAATAAAGAGGGAATATGCTAATTGACCATCACTCCATCACAAAGATGGCTGCACCCATAGCTGAGGCCAAGTTCCCATAAGGAGCCTTAACGAGCAACCAACAGGGACCTGAGGCTATGTCCTCCCCCACCCCCACCCCCATGGGGCTTGACAGGGGACCTCAGGCCACACCCCCACCTGGCAGGGTTTGACAGGGGACCTCAAGGTGCGCTTCCCATCCTGGTGCTGGGCTAGGGGACCTCAGGCATCTCCCCCCACCCCAGAGCCAGGCCGGGAGACCTCAGGCCGCATCCCCCGCCCAGCGGGGCTTGACAGGGGACCTCAGGCCATGTCCCCCACCCAGCACCGGGCCAGGGGACCTGAGGTTGTGCCCCCCTGCCTGTCTGGGCTTGACAGGGGATGTCAGGCCGTACTCCCCACCCAGTGGGGCTTGACAGGGGACCTCAAGGTGCACCCCCAGTGCTGGGTCGGGAGAACTCAGGCAGCGCCCCACACCAGGTGGAGCTTGACAGGGGACTTCAGGCCGCGCCCCCAACCTGGCACCAGGCCGGGGGACCTCAGACCACACCCCCTGCCCAGCGGGGCTTGACGGGGTCCTCAGGGTGTACCTCCCACCCAGCAGGGCTTGACGGAGACCTGAGGTTGCTCCCCCCTGCCAGTGGGGCTTGATGGGGACCTGAGGCTGCGCCCCCCTCCTGGTGCTGGTCTGGGGGACCTGAGGCTGCAACCCCTGCCAGGCAGGGCTTGATGGGGGACCTCAGCCCATGCCCCCCACCCAGCGGGGCTTGACGGGGGACCTCAAGGCATGCCCCCTGCCCCCGTCTGGGCTGGGGAACCTCAGGCCACACCCCCTGCCTGGCGGGGGGGTTGACAAGGGTGGGACTGGCCAGGTCTGGATCTAGCCCAATGGGGGCGCCAGCCGGGTCTGGGTCTCACACGATTTTGAGGCGCATGTGCGTGGGTGGGTACTTGACTCTGGGTCCCGTGGTGCGCCCCCGACTCTGACAGGAGGAAGATTTTCATATAAATTTTAGTAATTTTCTTTCATCTCTGACACTTCTATTATAGAGAAAGGGCAAATAGCAATATTAAATTATTTCCTCTAATTAATCCCCTTTTGATGTGCATGAATTTCGTGCACTGGGCCACTAGTAGAATGCATAAAATAATAATGTATAAAATTAGTAAAATTAAATAGTACTCAATTCCAATATTGTAGAAAGGAAATAAATAATTACTGTTTAACATAAGATTTTTTTTTGGCAAGTAAGAATGTATAAATATTTAAATATGATCCTAAAATAATAGAAATAGAAAAACAGAACAGCAAAAAAATTAAAATAAAGTCTCACAAAAACAGGAACAAAATAAAACAAACACTAGTAATTATATGATGCACATAATAAGATAAAAATGAAATTCAAGTTGATCAGTAAACACAATGAATACACACTAAACTCAGTTCAGAGATAGGAACTCTCAGAATACATTAAAAATGACATCTGTATGTTGTTTAAAAAAGAAAACTGAAACATAATAATAGAGGAAGTATAAAATAAAGATATGAAAATGGAGAAATTAGGCAAATAGAGAGAAAAACTGGTATAGTTTTACTGATTTCAGAGAAAATGTACTACATGACAAAAAGTTGTATTGCAGGTAAAACCAGTAATTACATAGTGATAATAAAAGAACAATTCACTGGGAAGACATAATAATATTTCAGCTATATGTTCCCAATAGCACTGTTACAAAACATATTTAAAAAACCTTGAGGAATTTTAGGAGAAATTGACAAAAACAAACATTGAATTTGACAATTTTAAAATTATTAAAATGTAACGTAGTAACAAATTAGTTACAAAAGAAAGAATAAGTCATGGAAAAGCTGATTATTTCAAAAGAAACAGAAATCAGAAAGTCTAAAACTGAAGATGACTGTTTTGCTTAGGTATTCACCTTGAACAAGAGAAGGTCAGCCATGAGTGTGGGAGGGAAATATTATAGCAATTAGTAAAGAACAATTAGAATTAGACTATTGCTTCTCTTCTGCCATTACCTTGAGCTAAATAATGCCTGTTTTAAGAGCTGTGGTGACTCAGAGTTCTCATTCATGTACCCAAGGAATACATAAGGGTGGTACAGAGCCACATGCATGGGGAGGGATTAAAAAGTAGAAGGGAAACTAACAAGTTTCTATCTTTCTATCCCTCTCCATTCCTCTCTCTCTGAAAAATCAATAAAGTCTTATTTTTAAAAAATGAAAGCATAAAAGCACTAAAAATTTATACAGAGTAATTATCTAAGAGTGAGAAAGATATTTCCAAATATGCGATCAAAATTAAAAATAACACACAGAGGGCAATTACCAAATGTCACCATAAACAAAATCGCCCAATGGGAGACAGCAAGACCTATGTAAGGTATTAGGAAACAGGTGACCTCATAGGACTCAGCCAATGAGGAACCGGAGAAGGGACTAAGTAAATAGGCTATGTTCCCTGCCCCATGTGTGTTCCTGTACAATGGGCACCCTCTCTGAGAATGTTATTAAAAATTGGAAGACCATTAACGATTTAGGGACAGTGGAAAAAGATTGGAAAAGCAATCTCATGATATAGCCTATGTATGCATTTATTTTTTAAAATATATTTTTATTGATTTTAAGAGAGAGAGAGGAAAGGAGAGTGATAGATACAAACATCAATGAGAGAGAGCAGCATTGATTGGCTGTCTCCTGCATGCCTCACACTGGGGATCCAACCCACAATCCGGGCATGTTCTGTGACTGGGAATCTGACTGGTGACCTCTTCATTCCTGAGTCGAAGCTCAACCACTGAGCTTCACCAGCTGGGCTAAAAAAAACTTTAAACATAATAGCTAGACTAGTACTTATTGTAATTTCAAAATAATAATAAGCAGAAATAATATTTGAGATATCTCCATAAGTGGTGTTGAAACATCTATTGATAGCTATCACTGAAAACATCTGTGGTGTATATTGTGATAATGTTTGTAAGAAACATGCCTCTGATGAGATTTATAGGTGTCATCAGACTGTCTAAGAGGTTCATGGCACACACAAAATAGCTGAGAACCTTAGATTGTACTTATCGGTTTAGGGACTTGGAGCAAAAGTTGTGGATAAAAGACTTGATGAGGGGGAGATAGGAAGAGGTTATGAGAACTGTGCACATGGTCAATAGCATATTTTCCAGAAAGATTCCCCTAAATAAAGGGAGGTGGAGACAGCTAGTAAGGTCTCAGCCCAATATTTTAAGAATGTTGGAAAAGCAAAGTCACTACATATAAATTAATAAGAAAGAGATAAATAACAAAAGAACTCAGCAATTTATAAGAGAAATAAAAATAACTAACAAACATAAGAAGTGTTTTGTCTATTACTATAAAATAAATAAAAACTCATGTGCCAATGAAATGTAACTTTGTCACTTATCAAAGTGCCAAATATTTTTAAAAGTGAAACTATTCATACTAATTAGGGTGTGATTACATGAGTACTTTCACACTCTGCTGTTGATAGTATAAACTGGAATAATACATTTCCTGGAGAGCAATTTGGGAATGTCTCAAAAAAAACCTTAAAAATCCTCATATGTTTTAATTGAGCAATTCAACATCTAATAACTACAATTAACTTTTTCTAAATATAACAATGCTCATAAAGATAGTAAAATAATGTATTCACAATGTATCCTGCCATACACGACTTATCCTATACAATAAAAGGCCAATATGCAAATCGACCAAACAGGAATGAGTGGTCACTATGATGTGCACTGACCACCAGGGGGCAGATGCTCAATGCAGGAGCTGCCCCCTGGTGGTCAGTGTGCTCCCACAGGGGGAGCACTGCTCAGCCAGAAGCTGGGCTCACTGCTGGTGAGCACAGCGATGGTGGTGGGAGCCTCTCCCACCTCCATGGCAGTCAGACATCCTGAGGGCTCCTGTACTGTGAAAGGATGCAGGCCAGGCTGAGGGAATCCCCCCACCAAGTGCATGAATTTTGTGCACCAGGCCTCTAGTGAAACATATCATGATACACCCATATGAAAATGTTATATCCAAAAATATATTTGATTTAAAGAATATGTAGGAACATAAGGTTCTCATCAAATGTAAATGAAAGAAGCAAAATAAAAACATTCAAAATTGATCCAAATTTTATAAAATAAAAAATTAATATTCTAAGAAGGTCAGAACAAACTAGACCAAATTGATAACAGTTACTAGCTTTGCATGACTGTTTACATGTAATAGTTTCTTTTTGTATCTTTTCCACTCTGATTCATATTACTCTACTAGTGGCCCAGTGCATGGATTCGTGCATATTGAAAGGAAATTAACTAGAAGAAAGATTCGTGCAGTAATTACATTACTGCAAAAAATTACATGTCAAATTACATGTCAAAAAAATACATGTCAATATATAATACTAGAGGCCTGGTGCATGGATTCGTGCACCAGTGGGGTCCCTCAGCCTGGCCTGCACCCTCTCACAATCCAGGACCCCTCGGGGGATATTGGAGAGCCAGTTTCAGCCCGATCCCTGCAGGCCAGGACACGGGACCCCACCGGTGCATGAATCTGTGCATCGGGCCTATAGTATACATATAAGATCTTCGGTTAATGTCTTCCTGCCCTCCCCTCTCCCACTTCCCTCTGAGATTCATCAGTCTGTTCCATGTTCCCATGCCTGTGCATTAAGCGTCTGCCCCCTGGTGGTCAGTGCACATCATAGCTACCGGTCGTACAGTTGAACAGCCAGCCAGTCACTTAGGCTTTTATATATATATATATAGATAGATAGATAGATAGATAGATAGATAGATAGATAGTATTATAAAATTAAAATACAAAATATTTTAAAATCACTATTTGACCTTTCTCTGTAATATAAGTTTCAAAGATGAAAGAAAATTAGTAAAATGTATATGAAAATAATATATAAATTGATTAATAAATAAATAATATTCTGTCAATGATGCTGCTTTCTTTCAGCTTCAGAGGTGCATTGTGCCAATAGTTGGTCTTCAGATACATTCTGGCATTGCATGTGATTGGCGCTGAGAGCTTTATATGTAGCACGCATGCGCGAGTCAATGTTTATTTTTAAATTGCCAGTGTGCGTCATATGTACCGGCTGGTCGGTTGGTTGGATGGATGTACAAGCAGTCACTTAGCCTTTTATATATATAGATAATAATGATAAACATAATTTTAAAATTGGAGGACCTGCCACTAAAAATATTTCTTTAGTTGTTATAAATCACTACCAAATCTTATCAAGTTCTAGAAAAAATAAAATTTCTTAAAGTAAAACCTCTAAAAAAATGGCATATATTGAGGGCATAATTATTCTGGAGCCAGGGTGACTTGGTTTGAATGTGAGCTATCTATGCCTCATTTCCTCATCTGAAAAATTGAAATATTATTATTAGGCTAATAATAATAACAATAATAGATCCATCTCAAGGTATGTTTGTGAATATTCAAATGAGTTAATATATGTGAAGCATTTAGAAGAGTGCCTGGCATGTAATAGATACAGTATAAGGATTTGGGTACACACATAGGAGCTCATTGTGTTCATGCAACACTAATTACTTAATACTCAATTAATCTTATTTTACTTCTCTTGTGATAAACAAATGAACTCAACAGTTTGGAATCTGGCTACAGTCTAGGTAATTCCAAAGACTCTACTGTTACTAAACTCAAGTAACATTTATTGAAAGAGCTTAGATAAGTGGGTATCTACTTAAATAGAATAATTAAAAAGCAAGAACTATCACCTAGCCAAATTATCTAGATTTTCTATTGATAAATTTAAAATTTACTACCAATTTAATCAAGCTAAATCTTGTTGGTGTCCTTGACTGGGAAATTAAGTAATGAGATACAGAAAGTAACTGCTATAAATCTGTCTTAGTATCTATCCATACCCATTAGTTAACATCTTGGATTGATTCCTCTTCTTATATTCTTCATCGGTTTATTCAAATCTGCATTGCATGTGTGCAGAATATCAGCAATATGGCAGGGTCATCTTTAAAATATTTCAAAACTGGAGAGAGGAAAGTGGGCTTTGGTTTATTTTACATTTTCTGTTCAGTAAACGTTAGATATTAATTTCAAATGAAAACCCATTCTTCGTTTCTTTTCCTAGAAGTCATGTATTTGTTTCCTATATCAGTTTAATGTCATTCATCAGATTCTGAGTCTGCAAATTCATAATGCAATGCCTAGTTTGTGGCCAGCTCTGATGTTCACATGTTTTGCATATTTCATTTGTACAAATAACAAAAGAAAATAATGGAGGGTCAGAGAAGAGGAATTGCCTAAACTCACACAAACAAGATGTGGCTGCCCTGGAATATGCTCCAGTCCCTCTGAACCAAATCTAGTACCTAGCTCTATGGAAGGCAGTTCCAGCCCAGAACAACACAAGTATGAGGGCTAAGAAATACTCCTTTTTCTTGTAAAACTGTGGGTTGTGATTTTATAGTACGTATCAGTTCCATCTCCTCCTCTTTCCCTCCTCCTCTTCCTCCTTCCTTTATTTTCTTACTTCCTTCATCTTCACTCTTACCCAAGGGCAAATACACCACCATCTGTGTTATGGATCCTTTCATATACTCAGAAACTCACATCCACCAAATCATTTCATCTTAGCCTTTATTTTCTCTATCTTCAAATGATGCCTTCCTACTTAATATTTTTTTCTATTGCATGTCATCGCAGTCTTTTTCACATAACAAACAGACATCTTTTTGAAAGGATAGTCTATACTTGTTTCCTTCACTTCATCAGCTGGTTTCGGTCCTGTTTACTGTGCTGACATACTATTTCCAAATTCAATTTGCACTTTTCTGTCCATGTTTTACTTGGCCTATCTTCAACACATGACATTGTTGATTACTAACTCCTTGAAATTTACAACACCTTTGACTTCCATGCTTCTCTCTCTGCTTTTCCTCTTTCATTATTCAAGCACAGGTCCCTTGTGGAGATCCTTTTCCATGCTCATCCCTCAAATTGTTATCATTCTTGGCCTCATCTCACTTTCCTTGCTTTCACCGACCACCATGTAAGTAATATCCATGTCCACATTTCTAGTCCAGATCTCTCTCCTGAATTCTGAGCAATAAATCCAACTGGCTGTCAATGCTCATTCCACTAGATGTTACACTGACACCTCAATATTAACAAATCAAAACATGAATATGTCACAACCAGTTAGTTCTCCCTACCCCCTTCCTTATCTTGGTCAAAGTCACCACCATTTATAGCTCCCATGATGACTCAGGTAACACCTTAGATTCCTCCCTCTTTCTCCAATTCAAAATCAATCCATAATTAATACTTATTTATTCTACCTTCTACATGTAAATGAATATCCTCCTCTTCTACCGTACTTAAATATTTTATTACTTTCCCTATTGCTGGTAAAGCCCATTCCACTTATCCTCCATAGAAATGTCAGAGTGACTCTTCAAAACACAACTTTAATCTTTTACTCCACTAAAATGGTTGACAAGGCACAGATTCTTTACCTTAGCACCTAAGGACCTTGCCTTATCTGGCCCTTCTTACTCCTTCAGTTTTACTTCTATCACCTATGACGTCTTACAACAGTTTCCTAAATGCTCCATATTCTCTTGTGCCTCTAAGCCTCTACATGTCCTGTTTATTCTTCCGTGAACTCCCACTCCAATATCAAGCAGGCTTGTATACAGAAAAAAAATCCCAGAAATTTTTAGAGCAATTTTTAAAACAGATAATAGATTTATAATTATAAATGTAGTTATTTTGTCTAATTGTTTTAACTATTACAAGCTACAATATTAAGCTTATCCAAACCCTTCTTCCACATACAGATTAAACGAAGAAAAATCACTGTTATACATCTTATTATAAAGTTTTTATTTTTTCTAATACCTCCATAAAATCTATCTTCAACTTATACCATGACTTCCATCACCAGAGGACAAAGTTCCTGTTCAGGCCGTACTCTGCTGTAAAAGGAAGAGATCAGCTTGCTTCTACGTTGACTTACGTCTTCTGGCCACATAGGGTTTTTGTTCTCTTCTTGGCCTTCTCCTTAGCAAATTCTCCAGCTTATCTCACTCTACTCTCAAGTAATAAATATTTATGAGATACTGGAGGCAGAGAACTATAGTCATAAAATATCATAACACCATGTTGGCTTCACTAATTTCTCAGTGGAGAAAATGACTCCCTTCCTTCCTTTCGTCCCATTAGCTGCACTGAACACCAATTCTTTTAAAGCACAATGCTTGTTCAGTTAATAAATGGACTCAAATTAACTAATTTCTAAAAGCATTCTGCTGTTGGTCTCTTTCAGAAACTGCTTCAGATGCAAAGATTAAAGTATTTACATCATTTCCAAATTTTATAAATCTTGCTAATAGTGAAGTGCTTATTCAAAATAGATGAAACATACACTTCAAGAATGATTAGTAATAATTGCTGTTCATTAAGGAAATCAATCATTCATTAATGAATACTACAAATATTTGTCAAATTCCCACCATATATCTATCAGTCATCTTATAAGAATCTGAGGATTCAATGGTAGATAAGATGTAGTATTTGTTCCCAAAAAAGTTGGTTCCAATATGCAGTAAAACTTGTAAGCATAAATTAGCATACCATATGAAATGTTTTGGTTCACTGATTCTAATTCTTACATTTTGTTGGAGATTAGAAAATCCTATCTAATAAAGAGGGAATATGCAAATTGACCATCACACTGTAACAAGATGCTGCGCCCACAGCGGAGGCAGGGATTCCATAACACAAGATGGTTGCACCCACAGCAGAGGCAGGGGTCTCGTAACAGAAGATGGCTGCAGCCACAGCAGAGGCCAAGTTCCCATAACAAGCCTTAATGAGCAATCAGCAGGGACCTGAGGCTGCGTGGCACTGGGCCGGGGCAGAGGACCTGAAGCTGTGCCCCCCGCCTGGTGGGACTTGACAGGAGACCTCAGGCCATGCCCCCCGCCCAGGTGCCAGGCTGGGGGACCTCAGGCCATGCCCCCGCCCAGCACAAGGCTGGGAGACCTCAGGCCACGCCCCCCACCCGGTGGAGCTTGATGGGGGTGGGGCTGGCCGGGTCGGGATCTCGCGCGATTTCGAGGCACAAGTGGGTGGGTGGGGACTTGACTCTGATACCCATGGCACACCCAGACTCTGACAGGAAGAAGATTTTCATATACATTTTACTAATTTTCTTTCATCTCTGACACTTCTATTATAGAGAAAGGGCAAATAGCAATATTAAAATATTTTCTCTAATTCCCTTTTAATGTGCACGAATTTTTTGCACTGGGCCACTAGTATAAATAATAAATAACTCTACACATTTAACTGTCATGTAAGAGAGCTGAATAATCAGATACTAAGTAACAAATATATGTAACCACATATATATATATATATATATATATATATATATATATATATATATATGTAAGCATGTATACATGTATATGTGCAGAGATTATAGTTACCTAATATAAGGCATTATATTAATTAATCAGAAAACAATAGAATGACTAATTTAGGAAAAAGTTTAAAGCATTATATACATGTCACTTATAGTATATACTAGAGGCCCAGTGCATGAAATTCAGGCACGGGGGGTTGTCCCTCAGCCCGGGACCCCCCAACGCCTGTAAGATGGGGCCTAAACCAGCAGTCAGACATCCCTCTCGCAATCTGGGACCACTGGCTCCTAACCACTTGCCTGCCTACCAGCTTGATCACCACCTAACCGCTCCCCTGCCAACCTGATGGCCCCCAACTGCCCTCCCTGGCTGGCCTCATGGCCCCCAACTGTCCTCCCTGGCCAGCCTGATGGCCTCCAACTGCCCTCCCCTGCTGAACTGATGGCCCCTAACCGCCTCTGCCTTGGCCCCCACCACCGTGGCTTTGTCCGGAAGGAAGTCGGACAGTGGGAAGATGTCTGGTCTCCTGGTCTAATTAGCATATTACCCTTTTATTAGTATAGATAGTATTGTCTACACTAAGACATTATGTGTTGTTTTTACAATTACTTTTGTAACTACATCCCATTTTTCACAAATTTCAGTATTTATAGGGATGGTGACTTAAAAGTCTAAATTAGTAAAAAAATAAAGTGTCACTTTCCATTCATTTTTAGAAACTCATTCAACATTAAGTTTGTAAGATTAATTCATGCTGCTCCATGTACTATAGTTTGTTCTTTTTCATTGCTGTGGAATATTCCATCATATAAATGTACAACTGTTTATCCATTTTATTGTGGAAGGATATTGAGTTATTTTCAATTTTGACTTTTAAGAATAAATCTATGTACATTCTAGAACAAAACATCTACATATTAGCCAGTGTCTAAGTTGATTCCAGTAAATTTTATTTTGCATTTAAAATACTTAAAACTATAATTAGATTATGTAAATCAGAGTATAAGACACCATATTAATTTTCTATGCATACTATTTGCAATTTCATGAGGACTTATAATAAATAACATGTATATTTTATATTTAAAGCAACAAAAGAAAACTGTGAGAATAAATATGCCTATATCAATCAAATTATGTCAGAATAACTTCCACATATTACATTAGGCTAGTGGTTCTTAATTTTTTTTTCTGGTATGTTCTTACAAATAATTTTGAACATTTCAGTTAAATGCTGCATACTTATATGTGTAGGTATTTACTTTATATACATATGTATATGTATTTTCTATATTTATTCCTACTTGGATGTATCCATATCTATAGATATAGATTTAGATATTTTTAAGAAAATAAATTTGAGTTAATTTGTGGGGGGTGGTAAGACAGCATTCCACAGAATATGTGGCACTTTTCCAATGTATGAATTCCAGAAGAGTTTGTTAAATCAGGTATTGATTCACATTGATTTTGTTTGTTTTCAAGTAAAAGAAGCATAATCCTATATAATAAAAGGCTAATATGCAAATAGACTGAACAGCAGAATGACCGGTGGCTATGATGCGCACTGACCAACAGGGGGCAGACGCTCAATGAAGGAGCTGCCCCCTGGTGGTCAATGCGCTCCCACAGGGGGAGCGCCACTCAGCCAGAAGCCAGGCTCACCGCTGGAGAGTGCAGTGGCAGTGGCGGGATGTCCAGGGGCTTCCGGATGCCAGGCTGAGGGACCCACCCCCAAGTTCACAAATTTCGTGCACCAGGCCTCTAGTTCTTTTATAAAGTACTAAATATCCTACCTCATGATAGATGAGGGTGGTTTTCAGATTCCCAAAGACAGACTAAACTTCAAAGGAAGAAGACGAAGCAGGAGAAGTAGGGAAGAAAGAAAAGAAGATAAATTACACACAGGACTATAAACTTCACTAGAAACCTGGCCTAGGTTAACAGCACATTTTACCTCCAGTTTGTTCTAAATTTGAGGCTAACAGTGACACTTCTGCTGTTGCTACCAAAAGAAATTTTTCAAGGGAAAGGCAATCCTGTGCCAAATGACCAGAGACCAACACTCCTAATTTTCACAGGTAGGAAACCGGCCACCTCCTTAAAGGGGGCATTGTGTTATTAGTCCACTGGCATTTAGGCAGCTGTAGAGTACAGAGCAGTCCTGTCCTCCTGTCCAGTTTAACGATGCTGAGAAGCTGACTTCAGAATGTTTCTTTGGGAACTGAATAGGGAACACACATGTTAAAGTAGGAATTACTGCCCAATGCAGAAAGAAAACCATTGTTTTATTATATAACATTTCTACTTACAAACAGACAATTGGAAGTGGGGGAAACTGAAGAGGAGGAGTGACAGTTTTCAGGAAGAGAACATGTTGCATCATTATCTGAGAGAAATAATACTCTAGGCTCAAATTTCCTAAGTGGCAATTATTTCACTAAAGTTCCATGTTTATAACTTTTTTCTCTCTAGAATACAAGTCCCCATTGGAAGGTTAAAGCAGAGAAAGTTGAATTCATTCTGAACATATTTTCTGCAAATCAGCATTTTCCAATGCTCATTTTCCACAAAGGGGAATTAATTCCACTTTAAACTCAATCGCCAACATTCAAAATGAACAGACAAAACAATGTCTTCTTTGAAGTTTGTTTCATTATTCTTGAAAGGAAAGGTACTCTTACTGGGACAGTACTGATTCTCAATTTGCAATATTATCAAAACAACTTTTAATATTTCTTTTATTTTATAATAGCTTAAATTTGCAAACTTAGAGAAAACATTTAAATTGTTCATAGAAAATCTTAATATGAGAGAAGACAATAGACCTCCCAGAGATTTCTGTTGTATGCTTATTAACTCCACGGCTATCAACAATTTTGATTTATCATTACATGGGAAATTTCTCACACTACACATTTGAAAGTAAGCTTTATATAGAATTGGCAGATTTGCTTCCTCAGTATATCTGTCTTTTGTGAAATAAATATGTAACTCTGAGATACTGTGTTTTCAACGGAATTTATAATCCAACATTGTTTAATTATTCACGATGAGAGATCCATCAAGACAAAAGCTTCCCGAGACAACAGGTAAAATCAACATGCTATGCTATTTGGGTCAAATACTCAGAGTTGAACAAAAATGCCTTAACACTATATAAACAATAGGTTTTAAGTAAACAACTAAAAAATGCTAAAAACAAGATACTGTAGCTACAGGAATGAAATTCTCCAAGAACCTGTATCCTTCTGACATTTTTTATGTGTTCACATTCCAGGTAAGACTATTTCTTTATTAGTAACTAGAGGCCTGATGCACAAAGATTCTTGCAAGAGCGGGCCTTCCTTCCCCTGGCTGCCAGCACCACCTTCGCTCCAGCCAGAGCCACCTTTCTGCCTTCCCACACTGCCCAGAGGCCTGGAGCTGCTAGGGCAGTGCAGAATGCCTGCATCGTCGCCATGGAGACAACGCAAGCGACCCGCCCCAACCCCAGCCTCTCGGCACCTGTGTATGCAAATTAACCTTCCATCTTTGTTGGGTTAATTTGCATAATCATTCTTGATTGGCTGGTGGGCATCACGAAGGTACAGTCAATTTGCATCTTACTCTTTTATTAGTGTAGACTAGAGACCCAGTGCACGAAATTCGTGCATGGGGAGGTGTGTCCCTCAGCGCAGCTTACACCCTCTCCAGTCTGGGACATCCCTCTCACAATTCAGAACTACTGGCTCCCATCTGCTCGCCTGCCTGGTGTCCTGATTGCCCCTAACTCCTTCTGCCTGCCAGCCTGATCAACCCCTAACCACTCCCCTGACAGCCTGATTGATGCCTAAATGCTCCCCTGACAGCCTGATTGCCCCTAACTGCCCTCCCCTGCAGGCCTGGTCACCCCTAACTGCCCTCCCCTGCAGGCCTGGTTCCCCCAAACTGCTCTCCCCTGCAGGCCTGGGTCCCCCCAAACTGCCCTTCCCTGAAAGCCCCGTCGCCCCCAACTTCCCTCCTCTGCCAGCCTGGTCACCCCTAACTGCCCTCCCCTGCAGGCTTGATTGCCCCCAACTGCCCTCCCTTGCAGGCCTGGTCCCTCCCAACTGCCCTCCCCTGCTGGTCTGATTGCCCACCACTGCCCTCCCTTGCAGATCTGGCCCCTCCCAACTGCCCTCCCCTGCTGGCCATCTTGTGGCAGCCATCTTGTGTCCACATGGGGACAGCATCTTTGACCACATGGGGGCAGCCATCTTGGTGTGTTGGAGTGATGGTCAATCTGCATATTACTCTTTTATTAGATAAGATAGGATAGAGGCCTGGTGCACAGGTGGGGGCCAGTTGGTTTGCCCTGAAGGGTGTTCCGGATCAGGGTGGGGGTTCCCTTGGGGTGTGGGGCGGCCTGGGTGAGGGGCCTGTGGTGGTTTGCAGGCCAGCCACGCCCCCTGGTGACCCAAGCTGAGGCTCTGGTATCTGGGATTTATTTATCTTCTATAATTGAAACTTTGTAGCCTTGAGCGGAGCCAAGCCTCCTGCTTTCTCCGTGGCCACAACCATTTTTGCTGAGATTTATTTATCTTCTATAATTGAAACTTTATAGCCTTGAGCGGAGGCCAAGGCAGGCCAGGGTGTGTGGAAAGCTTGGCTTCCTCCATCACTGGGGGCAACTCAAAAGCCTCCTGCTCTCTCTGTGGCTGCAGCCATCTTGGTTGGGTTAATTTGCATACTCGCTTCTGATTGGCTGGTGGGTATGTCCTGTGGGTGTAGCAGAGGTGTGGTCAATTTGCATATTACTCTTTTATTAGACAGGATAATAAAAGAGCAAAACATTAATTTTTAACCAAAATTATTGACTAGAATATAATTTTAATAAGTCCAAGGGGATTGGCGATACTAATAAATTCCTTCTACTCAAGGCACAATGCTACATACTGGGAATGCCTCAAGGTTAACTCAAAGACAATTTGCTAAATGAAGCTCTTCTCCATTTTAACTATCCTATATAATAAAAGCCTACTATGCAAATTGTCCCCTTGACCTGGAGTTCAACCAGGGGGTGGGGCCAGTGGCAGCCACGGCAGTAGGTTGCTGCGGGGAGGGAAGTGGCCCAGCGCTAACTGGAAGCTGCTAGGGACCCTACCCATGCATGAATTTTGTGCACTGGGCCTCTTCTTTAATATAATTCTTGTCTGTAAATTTTACTCTTGAAATATCCTTTTGGGCAAGGAATATCATTTCCTGTATGGCTCACATAAACTTTCTATATAAGGCAAGATTTAAGGGGGCAAAACAATGAAATTATCCATAACCACATGAATAAGTATGAAATATAGAAATGATACATGAGATTTTTCTGTAGGAAAAAAGAATAAGAAAGACAATTTTAACTTTATGGTCAAATTTTAAGAGATATTACCACTGGGTGCAGTAAAAAGCTAAGTATTTTCAATTTTATCTTATACTGTAAAGTAACCAGCATCTTGTTTCTCTGTTTAGGGAATGAGAATACTGTATTCTTGATTTTGAATATAATTATCTTTTCTTAAGAGAAAAATGGCCTGTTCCCCAAGTCCCAAAATTCTGTGATATCTCCAGTCTCTCTAAATATTTTACATCTGGTGAGGTTTATATTAACCCAAAACAATTCTAAAGTAATCATCAGATTTGAATTTCTGGAAGCTGGAATTCATTACCATATTTCTTGGAATGTCAACACTGCTAAAATTTGAAAATCTGCCTGCTTCAGCAAAGTATGGTTTCATAATCTCTAAGTAATCATAAACCTATCTATTTGGATAGGAAATTTCTCTGTTGCACAAGAATACCAGGTATCATAGACATGGTTTTAGAAACATTAAGTCTGTTTACTCTTACCACTTAAATTCTGAAAAGTAAACTGAAAAACGGTGTATCCTGAGAACCAGTAGAAGAACAAGATCACATACATTGAAATCCTGCTTTTAATAAACTTTTAACATCTGTTGTTATGAGTTGATGATGTCCCTCCAAAATTGTATGTTGAAGTCCTAATCTCCAGTATCCCAGAATGTGAGCTTATTAGAAAAAGGGGCTTTGCAGATGTAATTAAGTAGAAGTCATACTAGAGTAGATTGGGTGCCTAATCCAGTATGATTTGTGCCCTTATAAACGGGAATTTTAGGCACAGACATGCATACAGGAAGAATATCATGTGAACATAAAGGCAGAGATCGAGGTGGAGCAACTCAAAAGTAAGGAACACTGAAGACTGCCAGCAAACTACTGGAAGCTAGAAGAAATGGGAGAGATTTTTTCTCGCAGTCTTCAGAAGGAATCAACCCTGCTGACACACTGGTCCCAGACTCCCAGCCTCCAGAACTGGGACAATACTAGTAAATGTCTGTTGTTTAAGCCACCTCGTTCATAGTGCCTGTGATAGCAGCCCAAGAAAAAACTAGATACATCTATAATAAATTTTGACCCTGGCAATGATCTGATTCTGAAATACTCTTGGCTTATTGTGAGTTTGTATTCTAATGGATGTGTTTCTTGTAGTCTGTCTCATTCACATTTCTGAACCTACAGAAGCATACCAAAGTGCAATGTCTTCTTTCAATAAATTTCTGAAATGACAAAGGCTTTTATTGTATTTTATTTTGGAGATCAACATATTCTTTCATTTTTTCTTATGAAAAAAAATAGAATTCTTGTTTGTTCATTGCAGATTACATAAGCAGTTATGAGCTGAAGACTCTTTAGTACAGATTTCACCTTTGGTTAAGGTTGTATCATTTTGAGATACCTCTTATAATCTATTCCATCTAAAAAAAAGCCATTACCTGTAGAATTAACATCATTATTATTTAAGAGTAAACTCTACTGAAGGCTATGCTATAGATATGAAGATGGATGATAAAAAAGGGTTTTAACCACAAAGAAGGTCATAATCTGCCATGGGAAACTGATAAACAACTAATTGCAATAAACTGAGCTGTTCTATAAAAACTGTAGTTAACATGTTATTGAGAGCATACTATTTTTCCATAGACTGTATTAGGCACTTAGAACTGTTATCTCATTTGATCCTAAAACAGCTTCAGGAGGTGAGTACCATTGTTCTTCTTACCTTACAGGTGAGCAGCAGTTGAATAGAAAGAAACTAATCAAATGTGTACACTAAAAAGTGACAGAGCCAGGATCCAACCAGACAAATCCATGCTCTTAGTCTCTGTGTCACAAATGCTATCATGTTAGGGATAGGGGATGAGGTCAGAGAAGCCAAAACAAAAAATACGTATTTAAGCTGAGCCATGGATGAATTTGACAAGGAGATTAAGAGTTGGATATTTCTGGAGAAAGAATTCCCCAGAAAAATGATGCAAGGCACAGGCAATCGGAAGCAGTCTGGTATGGATGGAGCTGATGACAGATTAGGGAACAGTGGTGGCTGAAGTGGGTCAGGAGATTGAAGACAAAGTGTGAGCTCACTAAATGCCCTGCAAAGCAGTTTGTAGATTACTGTGTAGAAAAAAAAAGGAGTCCTCATTGGATCTTGACATATAAGAGTGTGAACCATAAGAGGAAAAAATAGGGTCCTAGTGGCTAACTGCAGGAGGCCTGGGGGAGAACCTAGCAGTCAGTTCTGCACAAGGGCCTCTCACGCAAAGTGCACTTTGCACACTGCGCTAGACTGCCTGCCTCTCTACCTCTGTGCCACTAAACGGACTGCCTCTGCACTAAACTTCCTGCCTGCATTGTGTTTCTGCCATCCTGAGTGAACTAACTGACATTACACTAAGCAATGCTACAGCCTTTAGACGGAAGAAGCCTGGATCTCTGAATGACCTCATGGAGCATATGCCTCATTGACCCATACTAAAATGTGAATGAAAAATAAACATTGTGCTAACCCACAACTGAGAGCTATGTAGCTATTTACTAAATAGTAACTATATGCCAGGAGGTGTTTTAGGTGCTTTCCTTACATTATCTCATTTATATACATGATGAAGACTCTGAGTCATCATGATGTAGAGAACATGGTTTAAAAACAATGGCAAATATATTAATACTTGTTAATGGCAAGAATACAGAGAGATGGGTATTCTCATATATTTATTGTAAAAGTATTAACTCTGATAATCTTTCTGAAGTCAAAGTTTGACCAAATTGTGCTAAATTTTTACTAATTCTACTAAAAGTCTGAAGCCATAACCCACTTATCTTTTGACCCACTAATTCTACTTCCAAAAATATATTATTAGAAATTGTCATAGATGTACACAGAGTTATATAAGATTATAATTGTGAAAAAATTGAAACAATCTAAGTGACTAACAGTATGTACATATTTAAAATAGTTCTAATATCCATTTGATGAAATATTATACAACCATTATACAAAAATCACATGTTCCAAGAATAGTTAATGTGGGAAAATGTTCACAAGTAAATTCATGACATATACTAAATACAGAATATTTCAGCTTTTAAAAGTATGAATGCAAATAAGATGAAAATGAAATAAAGCAACATGTTAATATTAATTATCTATAGATAATCTAATTAGGACTTTTCTCCTTTATATATAATCTCTATTTTAAAATGCTATATAATGATCTTGCATTATTATTTTTTAATTTTTAAATATATTTTAATGATTTTTTACAGAGAGGAAGGGAGAGGGAGAGTTAGAAACATTGATGAGAGAAAAACATCAATCAGCTGCCTCCTGCACACCCACTACTGGGAATGTGCCCGCAACCAAGGTACATGCCCTTGACCGGAATCGAACGTGGGACCCTTGAGTCTGCAGGCTGACGCTCTATCCACTGAGCCAAACCAGTTAGGGCATCTTGCATTATTTTTAAAATCAAAATATATGTTATAAAAATAAAGAAGACAGGAAGTTGTCTAACCCATTTTTGAAAAGTTTCCACATAAAGTTGATTAAAATTGAAAACTGCTGGTGCTTAAATCTGTAAGTTCTATTTAATTGAAAAATTCACTTATGTGAAACAGCTCATTCCCTGATGATGTTAGATAAGTGAGGTGTTATTACAGTATTTCTAAAAGTTGTCTACCATCTGTGAGTTTATTTTTCAATTATCTGTTGTTTTTCACATCTAAATTTAATATTATTTTCAAATATAAATATCTGTGACTTATGGTGATTTTTTTTTGATAGCTTGAATTTCTACTGCTTTTAGTTCCATCAAAACTTTTCAACAATAAACTCCCTCCTCATAATAACTGAAAAATATTTTCCCCAACTTACAGATAAATCAAGTAAAGGCAGATATATGGTAATACACCTAGAACACAAAGCAAGTCAAGCCAGGCCAGTGGTGTGATGGAGCTGGCTCATACCGGCTCCTGGGAGCCATTCTGCACTTCTTCCCCACCTCTGTATCAATGGTATCATTCCTTAGCTAGAAATTGGCCATCGTGTAAATATTTTCACCTAGCAAGTCCTCAAATACTACATCAGGGCTTTTTATTTTTTATCTTTTTTTTTTTTTTCAGTTACTAGTACACCACTGCATGTATACAACATGATTCTTCTCATGATGCTTAATTAACCCAAGGTCAGGGGCTTGTTGAAAAATCAAAAAATATTTTGGCCAGAGAGTAGAGATGTTGAGTTCAAGTGTTCAATGGTATATTCTAAGCAGCTAGAACCTTTTATATCATAGGTGCTCAATGAATATATCTTTTACATATTTACTAGACAAGCTAACGATGATGAAACTTTTCTCTCAAGTCATCTAGGCATCACCCTAACTTCATCTATCCATCTTCTCTCAAACCTTGTATGTTTATATTTGTCTGTTTACTTATAATTGTTGTCTTTTCATTAGTCCCTTAAGCAATCATCTTACTTCCATTCTCATGTTTACTGGCAGGTCTAGCTCCTACACCAACAATTCACGAGTCACCAATGACCTCCTTATTCACAAACACAATATCCTTTTCCTCTCTTTATTCCCCTTTCTCTAGAACATTTTATACTATTGACAAAATTTTATTTCCTAAAACTTCTTTATCACTAGACCTTGGCGGCACTTTCATATTCTACCACATTTTTTGTTGTTGTTGCCATTTTTACCTTCTTCATTTCTTTACTTTCAGTCTTACCTGGAATCTATATAAGGTTTAGCAATCATCTCTTTAACCTTATGCCTTTGTGATTTCCACTCAAAAAAAAAAAGGATGGCTTCACCTCTCATCTCTAATCCAAAACATTTACGTCTATAAATTTCATCCTGCACATAACCAATGGACACAGACACTGGGGCGGTGGGGGCTTGCCAGGGGTGGGAATGGTTGGGGAGGTCACATGGGGAAAAAGGAGACATATGTAAAACTTAAGATAATAAAAAAAAATTTTTTCATCCTGCTCTGTTCCTAACTTCAGTCAGAGATTTATAACTGCCTACTTGACATTTCCATTGAAAGTCTAGGCTTTACGTCAAATTTGCTAAAACAAACTCCTTTCCTCAGATAACTCCTGTGTGTTTTCATGCTAGGTTGGGGTATTCCTCTTCTCCCTGCTGTCCTGGTAGGGTCACCTACCAGGATCTCTCCAAGCACAAATTTGGTTAAGGTTGCTACAAGATGATTCAGTTGTCCTGTACAGCTCCTTCCTCCAAGTTCTCAGGAACAAATAAAATCAATTATTCATTGGTGGGGGGAAGAAAGAATTCTTTGGTCATTGCTGGAGCCAGCATCTTCTGTGATGCTGTGTTCTGAGTTACAGGACACAGCACCCTGTAAGCATGCCAGCAGGTCTGTAAACTGAACAAAGCTTAATCATGGCCTGATAACTTTGAAAACTCTTAATTTCTCTGCAAAGAAATGACTAAGCATATTATCAAGAAATGGAATTATGAAATATTTTCAGATCAAGTGAAGCATCTAGAGGTGAGTTAATATAAAATTAAGCTTTGAAAGCTTACCTTAAGTAGAAGCTGAACGAACTGTTCAGCTTCTACTTAAGGTAAAAAAAGGAGTGTTCATTCTTTGAAACCTAATGATTTCAAAACCAGTATCTCACTGCCAATAGGAGGCTATCTGGAACTGAAAATAATTTAGAAAAAAAATAGTTCTAAATCCAAATAGGTCATTTGAAGATTAACTTTTGCCATTAAGGGCTTCTGAAAAATGTCCATATCTATTCAGTAATCAGTTTGTTCATTAATTACTTGTGTATAGAATTGTAATGATACCATAGGAACTTGTTTTAGGGATAATATGCATCTATGGTAAATAGTGTTAAATAGAAAAAGACATTGGAGATTTGGAATCAAGCATTGTCTGACTCTACCACTTAGTTCAGGGGTGGGCAAACTTTTTGACTCGAGGGCCACAATGGGTTCTTAAACTGGACCGGAGGGCCGGAACAAAAGCATGGATGGAGTGTTTGTGTGAACTAATATAAATTCAAAGTAAAGGAGCGGAGGGGAGAGCAAGAGAACGGGATAGAACAGCCAGATCTGGCCCACGGGCCGTAGTTTGCCCACGGCTGACTTAGTTTCTTGGAAAATTTGGGGGCCTTGATTTTTCTAAAACCCAGTTTCCATAGTTATAAAATTAGAATAAGAAAGCTAATTTATAGGGTTCCTGTGTGGATTAGATATAATGTACAGTATACAACATGCCTCTTTATAGTAGAATCTCAATAGATGATATTATTGATTATGAAGCCTGAGAGTCTGAGCAGACATATAGTAACAAAATGCCCCCTAGATTAATGCCTAAAGCAATAGTTTTCAAAATTTTTGGTCTCTGAACTTTTTAGACTCTTAAAAACCATGGAGTATTCCAAAGATTTTTTCCTATATTTAAGACATATCTACAAATATTTATCATAAAGGTATATTTAAAATATTCATTGTTTAATCTGCAAATAACAATAATGGATCCATTACATAGTAATATTAGCAATATATTTTATGTAAAGTAATGATATTTTCAAAAACAAAATAAATCAGTGAGAAGAGTAGTGCTGGTTTACACTTTTGCAAATGTCTTTAATGCTGGGCTCAATTAAGACATCCGGATTGCTATATCTGTTTCTGCATTCAATCTGTTGTGATATGTTGTTTTGCTTGATATATTAGAAGAAATCCTGGGCCCACACAGATACATAGGTGAAAGGGTATCAAGCACTGATATCCTTTGTCTGAAGTTAGTCAAGATAGTTTTTCAAAGGAAGTGAGTCATGTCAATTCAATGATGGTGAAGATGTGTAGGGTAACAATAATAAATTAATTCTAAACTGGCAGAAAAGCTACAAGACAACATCCTAAGCAATGTTAACATCTCTGATTAAGGTTGGAATATGGAAATGAATGTACCCAATGTAAAATACCATGAGAAGACTAGGTGAGCAAAAGTAATAGATTTAGTGCTGAAGAGAACTGAGGAAAAAAATGGAGATAAATTGAGTGTTTCAAAGGAAGAGAACATATGGGATGTAAAAACTTCTGAATGCAATCGGGAATAAGCACACTTTGATTTATATTTTGTATTGATTTGTTTTCAAATTGTTTAGAATGAATGATGTTCTACTGATGCTTTTTAAGCAAGATGATCCTTACTAATGAAAGTGGAGTTTTAATTATTCAGAATAGTCAATAATACTGATGTTTGGGGGTAATTATAGAGTCATAGATCACATGCAAAAATTCTATCATTCTCCAAGGATCTTCAGACCATGGTTAGGGAACAGCAGGTTTCTTCACAGAGCTAGATTTGAGCAAAGTGTGTCTCAGAGGGATTAGGACAAGATGGAGGTCATGCCTTTCTGAATTATAAAAAAATCTTCACAGAAGATGTGAGGGATGAATGATGGATATATGGATAGAGGAAGCAAAGAAAGGACTAAGTTTGAATTCTGAATAGATAGGAAAAAGACTTATCACTGGAGTTAAAAATAAAAACATCAAGAGAAAATAAACATCTGTTTTTGAGTTTGCTTGGAAATACTAAGTTAGCAACTCTTGGTGAAAATTTAAAAAGAAAACAAATGAATGGCAATCATTTGAAGTAGAAAGGGGATATTAAAATGGTGAATACTAATCACTGGATATAAAATAATTTAAAATAGAAAAAAAATCTTATGGTAGAGAGAGCAGTAGAAGGCTTCTGTCTTAATCTGGGAGTGCAATAGCAAGATTAAAGTCACCTTGGAGGCAGAATTATCTGAACTAGAGAGTGACTCTGGGAAGACATAAAACCATGGGAGGATGTGATAGTAGCAGAGAGAAGGGGCTTGATGACTTAGATTTAGAAGTGATCTTCTAATGAAATGCACGAGAGAGAGAGAGAGAGAGAGAGAGAGAGAGAGAGAGAGAGAGAGAGCGCGCATGCGCCTGGAGTCCAAGGGTTAAACTTTAAAGAACATTTAATACAAATTAGAAAGAGCAATAAAGGTGTTGAGGAAAACAGGAAGTGACAAAACCCTAAGGGAAAAAATTAAGCAAAAAAAGAGTAGCTTGAAGGGCAGTTAAAAGGGCAAAAACGGTTCTAGTTGTGTCGCAGGTACCTTGCTTGTTTTCACTGGAAAAGAAAATAATTATTAAGCATTTAATATAAATGGGATACTACTCTTTTAGGGGCTTGAAATCAGGGTCACTCAAAACAGGGCCAGTGGACTACTGCCATTTGGTGAACTATTCCCTATCAGTTTGCAATGAGACAAGTAGAGAAATATGAATAGCCTTGAGAAATATTTATAATAATTTGACATAGTTACATCATCTTTGGAATCTAATCATCAAAACTTCATTTGATTTTTCATTTAACTTTTCCTTAAAGAAAATGATCTTTCTATAAATGTCCTGTCACCACTGACAGTCTGAGAGCATAACATTGTGTGCTTTATCTGCTCTATTTCTGAAAACTATTCCTACACTGATTTTAGAGGTGAAGAATTGAGGCACTGAGCAAACGCACACAACTAGTAAGTGGTAAGAAAGTCAACCTATAACAATGGGTGAAGAGAAGGAAGGAACAGCAAACAAAGGAGACTTTTCATAGGACATTACAGTATATTCTCAAGGTGTAAAGAAAGTATCACATAAGAAGATAATCTTTCTAGTTTCTTTTCTGGACTAAATCACAAATTTTTATAAAACGACACTAAAACCAATTTGAAAATTTAAAAATGATCTCAATGTTGACTTTTGAGATATTGTTCTCTTCCTCAAATATGTAATGTAGGCCTGCCACATACATAACATAGTGCTATGCTGAAAGGTGAGCACTTTTCTAAGCCTCAGTTTCCACATCACTATATAATGGTCATGATAACAGAATCTTCCCCATTTGAGAATTAATGATGTGGTCTTCGTAAAACTCAGCACAATGTCTGACTAATGCAAGGACTAAAAAAATGAAAATAGAAATAAATGAGGTGGGAGGAACAAGTGTACTCAGGAGTCTATATATTCCCAAGAGGACTGTATAACCATATGGTTAGCTACAGTGTAAAATTCCCCAAGTGCTCGCTAAAAGCTCTAACTGAATTTGGTACTTTACCACCCTTTTAATTCAGAATCATGGATTTCAGCCATGCATAGACAGTTCAATCTGTTTGATTGATTTCCTTACATCAAAGCTCATATAGGTGCTAATTGCTTGGAGTTGACTGAGAGATGTATCTAACTTTCTTGTAATGGACCTCCCTGGCACTCAATAATTTCCAGAGTAAACTGCTGTCTCTCCATACTCCTGTCTTTCTCTCTGATTTATTCTTCTGTGAGATGCTGTCTAGATGTCTCTGAGGAAACAGCCTAAGTTCCTGTCAAACCTAACTCTAAGAAGGTTGCAAAATGGACAGAACTGGGCTTTAAGGCTGGAGAGAGAGAATTCCCAGTCAGTTCTCGACACTGTGGGTATATCAGAGTCACCTGGGACCAATGTCTAACCCTAAAGATAGATTTATTTCTAAAAACCTCTTTTTATTGTCATGTAGCTACCAAGAAACGATTACAGCCAAATTAAAATTTCTTTACTCTTTGTAGATCCAACCTTTGTCCGTGCCAGGGAAATAGAAATTCTGCACATAGACCACATATACCTTTTGGCAAACAATATAAATAATTCAAATAATCAATGGCTGACCCTACTGAATGGCACTTCTAACCCTGCTGGTTCCCAGGAAAAGCCAATAAAACATGCCTTGAGTTCTTTTGCTCTGAGGTAATATTTGGGTCACAACATCCAACACTTTAATAGTTCAATCATAGCTGGTTGAACTATTACAGGAAGAAGGGATGTCAGTGTTTGAAAAACAATAGAGACAGAAAATGGCTTCATTTTACTATTCCAGTTATTTATCATTTTATATATTTCTGCTCTCCCCAACTAAACACTAAGCCCCCTCGAGGCTTATAATTTTCTGGAGGCCATGTTGGTTGTCTTAATTACAGAAATGTTGCCTCATTTAATTTAATAGTTTCTTTTGTTCTTCTGGGCTGCTTTTAGCTAGCTTAAGAGGATTTCACAAATAACTAAGAAAACCTATAATACATTGTCCAAAGAGCAATTACAGCACATAAAAGTTCCTACATGGATTTTTAAAAAACATATATTCCAACTCTGAAATTTGTAATCAACTCTCATTACCACAGTGCCTAACCTACATTAGTAGCTCTCTAAATATGTGTTAACATGTTAGTTAATAAATATTGATCTTAAAAATTATTGTTTAGGATATGTACTAAGAATTCTCATTGCAACAAAAATAATTCTGCATTGCCCACTTTCATTCACATTTCCTAGAAAAATAATTGCTTCTCATTAATATTTTAATTTTAAATTAAAGCTCAAAAATCCCCAATAACCCTGAATAACAGCTTTATAAATAAAGTCCATGATTATAATTTCTTTTTAATTAAACTAAAAATATGTATGTGACATGCTTACAAAAAGTGCTATTATAGTGTTTAAATCCAAATTATTTAGGACTTGCCTCTCAGTCAAACCTATTGCAAGGACTCTCTTGAGAAGGGTCTGTTTATGGCTTATACTTAGAGCATGAAATTATCATAAGTACAGTTACAGTAATAGTTTTATTTTTCTTCTTTAAGTGCAATCAGACATTAATTTCTTCAGATTATTTGTTATTAGAAAAAAAGTGAGCACAGAAAAGTCTGCCATAATTTCCCATGATCTTGTTTTCAAAGATAAATTATTGACCCATTCATCTAGAAGCCACCTATTTGTCAATCTCTACTTACCATAACGAATTAAATAATCAGAAAATTAGTATGTGAGGCCTCTGATTAAGCAAATAATGTAACAGAATTTGTGTATTAGTTTTAAGAGGGTTTTCAGAGATTCTTTCCAAGATTATTTGCTATGACTTCCACACATGCACATGTGTGTATGCACACACACAAACACACACATCTGAAGGATTTGGGGATTTGCTTAATCCCCAGCAAAGCAGAAATATAAAATTATAATTTTGGGTGTGACTAATTGAAGACATTGAAATTCATTCACTCATTAAACAACTACATTTTAATTAAATGAATTAAGCAATGAGCTGAGTATTAAGATACTACTATAAGATCAAGTAGTTTATTGAAGGAGACAGGCATTCATTGGTAATCTAATAAATATACAAATTAATGAATGCGTCCAGCTGGTGTGGCTCAGTGGTTGAGCATCAATCCATGAACCAGGAGGTCACAGTTCAATTCCTGGTCAGAGCACATGCCTGAGTTTCAGGCTCAATCCCCAGTAGGGGACATGCAAGAAGCAGCCAATCAATGATTATCATCATTGATGTTTTAGTTTCTCTCTCTCTCTCCCTACCTCTCTCTGAAATCAATAGTTTTGTGTTTTGTTTTGTTTTAATTAATGAATGCAATAAAGGAAAAGTAGAGGGAAACTATAAGATTGAAAGAGAGGGGCAAATCAGGTGGAGGAAACTATAAAATACTTCCCTAATGTAATGACTTTTGAATTAAAATTGGAAGATAGACAGGCATAATCTAGGCAAAGGGATGGGAAGAACTTCAAGGGGGAAAATGCTGAACAACATGTAGGAAGTCACTAAGGCACAGGGCACAGTTCAGCTGTCTGAAAGCACATACTTGTGGCTGGAGGGCAGAGATCATAGGATAATGTGGTGTTTGGCAGAGTTGGAATGGCAGGGGATCTAGCCATGAAACATGCATAGGTTAGTAGGATAGGATAGGGATTTGGATCTATCCTAAAAACAATGGGAAGCCATTAGAAGAAATAGATATATAAAGAAGGACTCCAGAAGAGTATAGTGTCCCTGAATCCAAGCAAAAAGCCTTTTTTCAAAAAGAAAGAAAGTCAAGTGAAATAAAACTAAAAACCACAATATAACTATTATTCACAAAATTGTAAGAGAGCTATTTGGTGGCAGGATCTGGTAGAAGCAATAACAAAGTAGTGTGGCAGGCAGCATTCTATAGACTATCCAACAGCCATTGTCTTTTTTGTTTTTGCTTCTTTTTTTTAAATTTCTTTATTGATTAAGGTATTACATATTCTCCTTATCACCCCATTGCCCCCCACCCCCCCCACACTCATGCCCTCACCCACCTCCTGTTGTCTGTGTCCATTGGTTAGGCCATATGCATGCATACAAGTCCTTTGGTTGATCTCTCCCCATTACCCCCACCCTCCCCTACCTTCCCTCTGAGGTTTAATGGTCTGATCGATGTTTCTCTGTCTCTGGATTTATTTTTGTTCATCAGTTTATGTTGTTCATTATATTCCATAAATGAGTGAGATCATGTGATATTTATCTTTCTCTGCCTGGCTTATTTCACTTAGCATAATGCTCTCCAGTTCCATCCATGCTGTTTTTGCTTCTTGACAGAGCCAATCTCTCACAACTGAGGCTAAAGATGCTAGAGCTTTGCCTTACTAGCCTCTCTTGCAGCTACAGAATGTTTCTGTGTTGGCCAGTGAAACCTGAGTGATCTCTGCTGTTGGTTTCTTGAAATATTTTTCTTCCTCAATAAATGTAAAAGAGTGAGAGATAAAAACATGTTCTGTGTGAGGAAGTATCCTTAGAACTGCTGCAGGTACTTTTTAACCATGAGGGAAAGTCAGAAAATCACAAAGCATTAACATCTCTGAATTGTTAAACATGCAGCACTTTTCTTACATAGAAAAATAAATACTCATTTTAATGTTACTTTTAGCTGGGCATTTAGCAACTTGCTATCACAACTCAATAAGTAGATTAAAAAGTGCTTGGGTGGCCTGGCTGGCATGGCTCAGTGATTCATGGTCAAGGTACATGGCCAGGTTGTGGGCTCAATCTCCAGTAGGAGGCATGCAGGAGGCAGCCAATCAATGATTCTCATCATTGATGTTTCTATCTTTCTCTCCCTCTCCCTTCTTCTCTGAAATCAAAAATATGTATTCATACATATATATTTTTAATTGCTTGGGTGATTTAAAGACTGCTCTTCAAAGTGAGTGGAACATTGTGGGATGGGAAAATTGCTGGAACTGGAGTCTAGGGAGAGATTTGTGTGTTTTTTTCTTTTGGTTTTTATTTTTTGAGAGAAAATATTTGAGTGTATTCAGGTGACTATTGGAAGGATATAATACAGAGAAGGAAATAAATGATATAAAAGAGAAAAAAATCATCTTTAGGTTAAGTTTCCTGAGACTGAAAGGAGGTAGGATGACTAACTTCAGGGACACAGGATATCACTCCCTCCTTCTTAGTACATATTCTTTTTATTTACATTCATGTCATAAAAACTCCTGGTTTCCCTCATACCTCACTGTTAGTTTCTTCTTATTCTCCTGTTCTACTGAAGCATCCATCTTATATAAAAACTGCTGTTTGAAATTTTAACCCTGCTATTTTGGCTTCTGTAAATGCTTGCTTGCTTAAATAATAAGGAAAATAAGACCACTCCAGAGAGGTCATAAACCTTCCCCAGACGAAGTTATCAGTGCTGGCACCAGGCCAAGCCTTTAGTTGAGGTCTCAAAGCCCCAACACATAGGGGCTCTTTAAGAACTTGCAAAGGGGACTGGAAACACCCCATATTTGGGAGACAAAGAAGGTAAAAACATATAAATAGGGAAAATTCCTCCACGTTGGGGCCGGAATTTGAAATACAGTTTCTCTCGCACATAATAATAAAGTGTAACTCCATCTCTCTAAGCGTCGCTTGGTTCTTCTCCAGTCTTCTGTAACACTATATATGCCTTTGTTGGATCTCTCAATATTGAGAATGACCCAGGAGCTCAGTCCTTAATCCTCTTTTTTAGATATACTTTCCATAGCTCTAAATACCATCAATATGCTGATGACTCCTAAATGTATATTTTAAGCCATAATTTACCACTGACTGCTGGAGTATGTCCTTAATATATCTACTGGTTTGCCTCATATACGTCAGAATTCTTGATTATGCAATTACTACTTGCCACCCACTGCCCTCCACCCCCAACACACATGTAAAATACTTTATTTCTTCTATTTGTAGGCTTTAACTCTTGGTAAATGCCAATCTCAATCAATTAGTTGCTTACACCAAAGACCTAGAATCATCCTTGATTCCTCTTTTTACATCATCCCTAACTACCCTCCTATTCGACCAACCAAAAAGCATTATTGGCTATACTTCCCATATATCCAGATTAAGTCCACTTCTGTCTCCATCGCCTCCACTCTAGACTAAGCCACCATCAGCTCTGAAACTAGTTTTCAATCTCCAAATAGCACCCAAAGTTGTCTTTTATAAATAGAGATCTGATCAAGCCTCATTTAAACCCTCAAGGGCCTTTCTATTGTGTAAAATACAATTCAAACTCCTTAGCTTGACCTATAAGAACCTTGAGGACCTGGCCCTGCCTGCCTATCTCTCCAGTTGCACCTCTCCCTCGATGTTCCTTATTTATTTTATTCAGACCACTCTCATCCATCTGCTTTGGGAACAGAGCCTCCATGAATACTAGCCCCTAGAGTTGTGTACTACAAAATCTGCACAATCACAGGCAGCAGCCCTGCTTCAGGGCACTGACACTTGTTCTTCCCTTTCTAGTACTGTTCCCCTGATCCCTGAATGGCGATTTCTCAACTCAAATATCAATAATAATGACAAGGATGATGGTGGTGGTGATAATGATGATAGTTGATTGCCTACTGTCTTCCTCAATTTATTTTCCACCTTTGCTTTCTTGCTCTGTGCCTAGGAAGGATGACCTCCACTGACTGCCCCGCCCTAAACTCTCTTATCCCTGAATTCTGGCTGTGGCCTGATAATAAGCAGAAACAGAAGACTGAATGGTGACTTGACAGTAGCCACGTTTCTCCATGACCCCAGCTCTTGGCTACTGCTCCCTCCCACCTGGTTCTGGTAAGTAACACCATTCATTATCTTTGTCCTTTTAGTCTTAAAGGTTGTTTTGTCGTCCCAGTGTTGTTATTACCTGGGTGGTTCTCCATCTCCTGCTGGTTTCCTTAGCTAAGCCTACAGCTCTGTAAATGGCCCCTTACTTAAACTCTCTTCAGATGAACTCTTTTAAGTATGACAATTGATCTTTGATAGATTCAATAGTTACTCTGAACATTTCCTATAATCCAGGCACTATTCTAAAACATTACATATATTTAATTTTCACATTAACCCTATTAGAAAACTCCTGGTAAGGCTCTGACTTTACAAATGAGGAAACTCAGAAACAGAGAATTTAAGCACCTTGCTTAAGGTTACCCGGCCAATAAGTGGTGTAGCTGGATCTCAGTCTGTGCCATATTGCTTCTCAAAGAGCATCTTTCCTTGCCACCCTTGTAAATGCTGCCTTCTCCCACTCCAGTCACTATTTCATACCACCTGCTTTATTCTCTTCCTGGAACTTATTTTTTAATTATCATTTATATAAAGTTTTATAAAACTTTACTGTCTGTCTCTACCATAGAATGATAACTCCATGAGACCAGGAAACAAGTTTCCCTGGTACATATCTTTACATACAATGTGCAGAATAAAATTTACATATCTTAAGTACTTAACGCAATTGACTTGCATTTTAATGCAGCAATAAGTAGAATGAATACTGCCAAGAAAGTTGACAGAATTTCTGATAGCTTTTCTTTCCTCTGAAAAGCAGAATGAGGAGTCATCTGCTCACAGTCAGGGGCCAGGTGGGTAATCAAATGTCTGCTGAAGGTAGAGAAGTTCTGAAATCCGCATTACACAAAAGGAGACAAGATAAGGCAAATAGAATTGCTAGGCTATGCTGAGGGCTCAGCTGTAGTTGGTCAGTGGGAATTTAAAGTGTTCCCAAACTTTCCTGTTTTCTGTTTTCCTCCAACAGTGCTCAGTTGTGCTGGTGCAAGCACAAAGAAAATAAACCCTAGTAGAGTCAACCGAGAATGGGGAAGAAGGCCGTTGATCTATAAAAAGGACAATGGCTCCAAAGGTTTAGCAACCTGAAGCCATTTAGTGTGGAAGAAAACTGTCCAACATACCTCAACAGGTACTGAAAGCTTTAGTGTATTGGTGTGGAGGGCAACAACTGAGCTCACCACATGGGGAGGGCAACAAGCTCACAATTGGTGTCAGTTCAGCCCTTTACTAGCTGTATGATCATTGGCCAATTACCTAATCTCTCCATGTCTCAGGTTTTGCTTCTGTTATATGAAACATGTATGCCTTCCTTGAAGAGTTGTTTTGAGACTGGGAATTAAGCCTTAATTAACCTGGGAATGTCATACCTATGGAATGACTTCATTCTATCATAATATCAGCTAAAGAAAAGCACTGATAGACAGGAAAACATGATAGTCCTTCACATGAGTCAGTTTGTTATGTGTTTCTTTGTAGTTTTATTTTCTGAAGCAGGGCAAAACAACAAAGAAAATCCGATATAATAAAAGCATAATATGCAAAACGACTGAAAGGCGGAACGACCAGTTGGCGGGGTGAGGGGCCCACCAGCAGGCTGCGCCAGGCCAGCCAAGGCATGTGCCAGCAGGCAGAGGGAGGGAACAGCGATTGGAGGGGGGGCAGCGACCAGCAGCAGCAGAGGGGCGATGGGGAGGGGGAGGGCTGGCACCGTTCCCTGATCAGCCTGTCCAGTTGCCTCCCGCAGAGGGAGGCTGGGTGGCTGTAGTGGCGGGGTGATCGGGGCGGCACCATCCCCTGATCGATCACCCTTCTGGTAACCTCCTACAGGAAGGCTAGACTGCAGCTTAGGCACACTCTCCGCGGGGATCAGCTCCCCGCCATCAGTAGGACATCCCCTGAGGACTCCCAGACTGTAAGAGGGCACAGGCCTTGCTGGGGGACTTCCCCCACCCCCAAGTGCACGAATTTTCATGCACTGGGCCTCTAGTATTTTTATAATTTTAAAGAGCCATAAAATATAATGTAGGGTGTTCAAAAAGTGTAAACACACACTGAATAATTATAAAGGCGGTGTTTATTAAAACACATTTTCAAAATTGAGCTACCAGCTATTAAAGTCTACATACATTTTTGGGACACCCTGTATATATGTATACACATGAAAAATGGATTAATTATCCAGGATGATCCTGCTGCACATAGTTGTGAGCATCTAGCCTCTGAAACCAGGAAGTATAGAAATAAACTAATATGATAAAAACATTATCAAATTTTAACCTTTTTGATTATTACCCATTTTCTTCAGGGCAGCTAAATTGAAGAAAGTAAAATATAAAATAGATATTTGGGGCTTTTGATTTTACTTTTACAAAATGATAAGAATCAGGGCAGGCAGTTTTTAAAGGCCAAATTCTACACACTTGTACTTAAAAGTAACAGTGGTAATACCTAGGTAATCAATCAACTATGCAAAAGTTACCTTGTCAACTTGAAAGAAGAGAATGGCAGAAGTAAATGTGGAATAAATGTATACCAAACTTGCATGAAATTACAGGAGTGGCTCATTTAATCCAGGCAGAAGCCTAAGTTTTATCTTCCACTTTATGGATATTAGAGCCTATCCATTATGATGAGCAGCATTACCTGCTCTCCTGCTATACAGACAGGTAGCCACAGAGATCTATCAATCACTTTATCTCGGCATACAGCATAGTATCAAATATGATTTTATTATAACCTTAAAAAAGCAGACATTGAACTTTTGGAAAAGATGTTGGAAATCAGAGTTTTATGAACAAGGCTATAATTCTGAATTTCCATAACCTTAGAATTTACTTAGTAACATTGCCAAAGTTTTTAAAAAGTGCTCAGAATGTGCTATACTTTTTTTTAAAAAAAATGTTTTTATTTATTACAGAGAGGAAGGGAGAAGGAGAGAGGGATAGAAATATCCATGATGAGAAAGAATCATTGATCAACTGCCTCCTGCACACCCGCCTCCAGCCCCCTACACCCCACTGAGCCTATAACCCGGGTTGTGCCCTGACTGGTAATTGAACCCTGACCTCCTAGTTCATGGGTCAATGCTCAACCACTCAGCCACACTGGTTGTGCTGTGCTATACTTTTAAACTGTATTTTTTGCAGATTTTTTTCATGCTAAAATTATATCTAGATATCAGCAAAAATAGAGTGGAACATAAATTATGAGCAAATAAATCCATAGTGTCAATATGATCATATATAGCTTATTAAACCCCCCCAAAAAAAGTGTGTTCACTGGTCAGTTAAGTAAGTGATGATTTACAGAGTGGGTTGCTGTCAATAAATAACTGTAAGTGGGTATAAATGATCTATTTCAAAATTGCATTACCTTGAAAGAACTTGATCCCTTCTAGTTCTTTATAGCATTACAATATTCAGTGCTTAATGTTTATGGATTTAACTTGCATAATAGTCTTTGTACTGAGAAAATACAATGAAATCATTCTCCAGAAAAAAATTCCAGCTTCACAATATTATTTACACTTTTTTTCCTCCTAAAGCAGTGGTTCTCAACCTTTCTAAGGCCGCGACCCTTTAATACAGTTCCTCTTGTTGTGGTGACCCCCAACCATAAAATTATTTTCGTTGCTACTTCATAACTATAATTTTGCTACTGTTATGAATCGTAATGTAAATATCTGTGTTTTCCCACAGGTTGAGAACTGATAGCAGGGTCGCCTAAGACCATCGGAAAACACAGATATTTACATTACAATTCATAACAGTAGCAAAATTATAGTTATGAAGTAGCAACGAAAATAATTTTATGGTTGGGGGTCACCACAACAAGAGGAACTGTATTAAAGGGTCGCGGCCTTAGAAAGGTTGAGAACCACTGTCCTAATGGGATGAAAATTCATAAGTTGCCAGAAAAATAGTATTACTGGAAGTTGGGAATTAAATATCCAAATATGAAGTCTGAAAGGAAATTTAACAGACCTGCTGTGGGCCAGCAAATATATAGTGGTTCTACATAGACAACCATGTGATCTATAGAGATCTGCGGCCAAATCTTATCCATAATGCAAATACAACTATATGTTTACTCCTTTCTTCCTTCCCATTAAATTTTTTCATATTTAGGAAACAATTTTTTTAGAAGATCTCAAGTCAACAGAAAAAATAATTGAAGACATTGTGTAAAATAGTATCAGGAGTAAAGTACATTTCCAAAAAAATAATAATTTAGTCACAAAGTCTTTAAGTTATTCTTTTACGAATATATATGTTACCAAAGGAAAAAATAAAAATTTGGCATTCAATTTTAAGTCGTGTGTTTCCACTTTAAAATATACAGTTAATTGCCTCCCTGAGAAAGATTAGTAGTAGTACAAATGCTTTATTATACCAGTTGGCTTCAAACCTCTCTGCCATTCCTTCTACAGTGGTTATATAGAGTAATAAAGTTGTATTATATTTTGTTAATAGTTAAGGAAAATACATATGTATAGTTGTTAGACAAAGTCATACTATATTAATCAGGCAAAGTATAAGTTTTAAAAGATTTATAGCTAACTACTATTAGTAGTAGTCAGGTTATTAATGTCTTTTAATTCAGAAACCATAGGAAATATTGTCTCCCAGTGTTTATCATGAAATCTTACAAAACTTTAATAGAATGAGTTAAGCACCTTTAAAAAAGAATGTAATTTTTTTCAGGTTCTTTTTTATTAAATCTTTATTGTTGAGAGTATTACAGATGGTCCCATTTTTCCCCTATTGGTCTCCTCTATCCTGCACCCGTCCCCCCATCCCAGAGTCTACGTCCATGGGTTATGCATATATGCATACAGGTTCTTTGGTTAATCTCTTCCCCCTCACCCACCCACCCACGCCTTCCCTCTGAGATTTGGCAGCCTGTTCCATGCTTCTATGTCTCTGGATCTATTTTGTTCATCAGTTTATTTTGTTCTTTAGAATCCACATATGAGTGAGATCATATGATATTTGCCTTTCTCTAACTGGTTTATTTTTGCTTAGCATATTACTCTTCATGTCCCTCCATGCTGTCTCAAAGGGTAAGAGATCATTTTTTTTAACTCCTGCATAGTATTCCATGGTATAAATGTACCACAACTTTTTTATCCACTCATCTACTTAAGGGCATTTGGGCTGTTTCCAGATCATAGCTATTGTAAATTGTGCTGCTGTGAACATAGGGGTGCATATATTCTTTATGATTAGTGTTTTGGGTTCTTATAATATATTCCTAGAAGTGCAATCACTGGGTCAAATGGCAGTTCCATATTTAATTTTTTGAGGGAACTCCATACTGTTTGTACTTTTTAAAAGTTTTAATATAGTCATGAAAATAATATTTTATAGTTGTTCCTAGTTTAATGTTAAGATTCATTAATTACTGAAAATATAAGAAAATAAGTAAAATATAAACCCTTTAACAAAGATATCTGTACAGTCATTTATGTGGTAACAAAGTAAAGTTACAAAAATTAGTCTCTCCTTCCTTTGGGGAATATATTAGATACTTTGAATGTTATACAGTATCTTCATTGAATACAAGAAAAATATTATCTACTTTTTTTTTTCAAAAGGGGGACTAAACCAAATTAACACTAGAATGAAAAGAATTAGAAAGAATTAGGTGGGAAATATGATTAGTATTTCAAAGGGAAAAAATAACCATTCAACACCTTCTAAATACACCTCAATACTCTTCATTCACTCACTCATTCATTCATTCATTCATTCAAAATCCTTGCTAGTTCTTTATAGCATTACAATTTTCAATATTTAATGATTTTAAAATCAAGAGTAAATTGATAATATATTCAACATAAATCATTGTATGGAGGAAATTGGGTAACAGAATTAAGCTCCCAAATATTGTTGGCATTTTCCAACCTACCAGGACACATCCATTCCTCTAAATTTAATTGCTGTTTTCACATATTTTTACATAATTTGAATGCAAGTGTCATGGTTTTGAAGTTAAAAGGGCTTATATGCACCTCAACTTTTTAGAATAAATACTTCTTGAGGTTTATTTCAAAATACTGAAATTAGCCCTAGCTAGTTTGGCTCACTGGAAAGAGCATCAGCCTGTGGACCAAAGGATCCTGGGTTCGATTTTGGTCAAGGGCATGTACTTTGATTGCAGGCTCCTCCCCAGCCTGGGTCCTGGTCAGGGCTCGTGCAGGAGGCAACAATTGATATGTTTCTCTCACATTAGTATTCCTCTCTGTCTTTCCTTTTCTCTTCTACTCTCCCTAAAAATCAATGGAAAAAATATCCTCATGTGAGGATTAACAACAACAACAAAAAACAAAATACTGAAATTAGAATATGTAATGCAAAAGATATCCAGACATTTACATCATGGCCTGGTGGTTAATAGATTTAGCATGGACTTCATACACATTATTTTGGAGGTGCATCGAAAATGCTCTTAACAGCATAAAATAAACATCGTCTTCTCTAAATATGTGAAGCTAACATATTTTCCCCTTGTGTTCTCCATGCTGGTACACAAAGTTCATGTGGATAGAAGCATAAAGCATTTTATTCAATCTCAAGGTAACGCCTTTGTATAGTTTTCTACATATTTCTTATTTAACTCCCATTCATCCTTTGGATTAAATTCCACAAATTCACAACTATTTCTTAATGTAATCTTAGAAGTCAGCAGTGAACCTCAACAGGTGTAGGAATTCATTCTCCAGGCTTTAAACCAGTGTTTCCTAAACAGTTGTCAAGAGGAAACTAAAGAATGTGATGTGTGCTATGAGAGAAATAATTCTCCCCTTGTGCAAATAAGCTTTGTTGGCTAAGCATTAAACCTACTTCAGCACGTTCTTTTCTGTCCAGTTCTTAGAGCCTGCAACATGCTAATGTATATTGCTAGTACCTAAGAAGGGAACATAATATGCAACATTTTCCCAAGCATCTTTGACCAAGGAAATTTTAGAAAAATAATATCTCTGTTTCTACTAAATATAATTTGTAAAAGCTGAAAAATTTTTCCAAGTCTATTTTTGAAGAACCTCAGAAGAGAGAATTCTAAAAATATTCACATAAAATTTATGTTTTATACATTCCTTACTAACATGTATAACTGATCCCGCTTCTTACATTCAAGGAAGAAAAGGGAACATTCAAGACCTATTAACTGCCCCCCAATCCGGGAGACAAAAGCACCTTCATTTTTTTTCTCTCCACTGAATAATTCTAATTCCTTTTAAGCTTTCTTCAGAGGTCTTATTTTAAAAATGTTGAGTCATTTTTAATGCTCTCTAAATCTTCTATAGTTTGTCTATGACTTTCTTAAATATTATAATCTTAAAATTTGAAAATAAAACAATAAATACAAGTAAAAGCTTTTCTCAATGATGCCTACTTATTAAGAGATATCAGGAGTATGTTAATTTAAAAAAATAAGAGGTTTATATAATACAGTTTTAGGAAAGACTGCATCGTAGATCTGTGATCCTAGCACCTGTATTATAGCCCAGAATTTGAAATTTTTCTGAAAAAAGTTGGCAGGTCTACTTAATTTTTTTCTCCTTCATTTCTGCCATTTTTTAATATAGTTTTAATAATAAGGACCATATAAGATTCAGTTTATATCTTATTTAAACTTTATTGCTATCTTAACCAGGGAATTGGATTTCTGCTATAGAAACTTTACTGCATAGAATATGTATGCATCCAAAATATATGATTTTCTCTATTGACAAATGAATAGGGTTTTGGTTCGGAAATAGAGTCCAGAAGAAGAAGGAGGAGGAGGAGGAGGGGGAGGAGGAGGGGGAGGAGGAGAGGAAGAAAAGGAAGAAGAAGAAGAAGAAGAAGAAGAAGAAGAAGAAGAAGAAGAAGAAGAAGAAGAAGAAGAAGAAGAAGAAGCCATTAAAATGAAATTATCTCAAAGTAACCAAGTGACCAAAGGTATAATACTATTTCCTCAAGGTAAAAATATATTCCAGCCAGCACCCTCGGTGGTCTCGGATCTGTCTCTTGCTTCAACAGTGTATGGACGAAACAGACCCAGGGACGCCCCTTCTTCCAGCCTCCGGCCACTCTCCTGCGTCTCATCCTGTCACCACCTCCAGAACCATCTCTAGGACCAGCCAACACACGGGGATTTTTCTACTTTAACTCCTTATTGCCGACCAACCACAAGCTCCCAAATTCATTAGAATTATTCCTCCAGGGTGGAGGCTGCGGTCAACCACCTGGCCAGCCTGCATCTGCGGGCCCCCTACACCTACCTCTCTCTGGGCTTCTATTTTGACCATGCCGATGTGGCTCTCGAGGGCGGGGGTCACTTCTTCCAGGAGTTGACGAAGAAGAAGCACAAGGGCACTGAGCATCTCTTAAAGTTGCAGAACCCGCACTGTGGCCGCATTCCCTCCAGGACGCGCTGAAGCCTCCCAAGATGAGTGGGCAAAACTCAGGCCACCATGGGAGCCGCCCTGGCCTTGGAGAGGAACCTGGCCCAGGCCCTTGGGGAGCTGCAGGCCCAGGGCTCTCCCCGCTCAGACCCTCAGCTCCGTGACTTCCGGGAGAACCACTTCCTGGGTGAGCAGGTGAAACTCATCAAGGAGATGGGCGACACCTGACTCACCTCCCCAGGCTGGGCCACCCCCAAGGCTGGGCTGGCGAGTATGTCTTCGAAAGGCTCACCCTCAAGCACGACTAGGAGCCTGTGGAGCCCAGAAGCCTTCGAGGGGCCCCTCTGCATCCCCCCGTGTCTCTGGCTTTTACCTGAGCTTCTCCCCAAAACTACTAGCTATTCTTTTAACCACCCTGAATCCCTCTCCCATGCACTGGACCAAATGAAACAATAAAGCTTTTTGAAGCCATATATATATATATATATATATATATATATATATATATATACACACACACACACACACACACACACACACACACACTAGAGGCCTGGTGCACAAAATTCGTGCACTTGGGGGGAGGGTCCCTCAGCCTGACCTATGCCCTCTCAAAATCTGGGAGCCCTGGGAGGATGTCCGACGGATAGCTTAGTGGGCCTAAGCTGTCAGTTGGACATCCTTAGCACTGCCATGGAGGCGGGAGAGGCTCCCACCATTGCCGCTGTGCTCGCCAGCCATGAGCCTGGCTTCTGGCTGAGTGGCGCTCCCCCTGTGGGAGCACACTGACCACCAGGGGGCAGCTCCTGCATTGAGTGTCTACCCCCTGGTGGTCAGCATGCATCATAGTGACCAGTCATTCCACCATTTGGTCATTTGCATATTAGCCTTTTATTAGATAGAAGATATATGTATCTAATAAAAGGCTAATATGCAAATTGACCATCACTCCAACACACAAGATGGCTGCCCCCATGTGGTCAAAGATCCTGCCCCCATGTGGACACAAGATGGCCGCCACAGGACGGCCAGCAGGGGAGGGCAGTTGGGAGGGACCAGGCCTGCAAGGGAGGGCAGTTGGGGGCGATCAAGCCTGCAGGGAAGGGCAGTTGGGGGGGACCCAGGCCTGCAGGGGAGAGCAGTTGGGTGGAACCAGGCCTCCAAGGAGGGCAGCTGTGGGCTATCAGGCCAGCAGGGGAGGGCAGTTAGGAGGAACCAGGCCTGCAAGGGAGGGCAGTTGGGGGCAATCAAGTCTGGAGGGGAGGGCAGTTGGGGGGGACCCAGGCCTGCAGGGAAGGGCAATTGCGGGGGACCAGGCCTGAAGGACAGGGCAGTTAGGGGTGACCAGGCTGGCAGGGGAATGGTTAGGGGGTGATCAGGATGTCAGGCAGAAGTGGTTAGGGGCAATCAGGAAGGCAGGCAAGCAGTGGGAGCCAGCAGTCCTGGATTGTGAGAGGGATGTCCGACTGCCTGTTTAGGCCCGATCCTAAAAATGGGGAGATGGATAAATATATATATATGGTATATATTCTAGTGCATCTGCTATCAACCCCAAACTAAGGAATTATTGAGGACTAACCTCTCTTTATATTAAGTCTGCAGTGTTAAAAACAAAATCCAAAATACCAAAGTTGATAATCTGTAGGGACTGGATACTTGAAATTTCAGTTTCAGGGCTGAAATAAAGAAATTGGCAATTGGTGGAAAACAGAGTGAGTGATGGAGATGATGGTGGCCGTAGTGAAGGGTGATTGACATTAGGGAAGGAAGATTCAAGAAAGGCACAGATGGAGGGCCAAGAAGCAGTGGGAGGGCTGTCCAAGTGTGTGTGGAGCTGGGTGTGAAGGGGAGCGGGTGGTGGCGATCCAAGTACAGGCATTAGCAGAGGCCAAGCCAAGAGTGATGGTGGCAGGAACAGCACTGGAGGCGCTGAAGATGGTAGCTCCTGCATGATACTTGGCATGTTATAGCCTTGGGGGGGGGGATTGCTATTTAAAGACATTGTGACCAAATGAGAGGAAAGTCCAAGTAAGTAAGCTAAATAAGGAGTCAAGTCAGAGCAGGGAAAGCCAGCTACCAACTAAGTACCAGGGAGCACACCTGGGATTAGAAGCATCATATCTATCAAAGTTCTATAGTAGGAAGAATGCTGGATACCTTCCAATGCATGTTTTATTTCAGCTTTAACTGTCTTTTACTAAAGTTCCTGTAAAGCCTCATCTTCCCTCATCCCATCTGAAATGGCTCTGATCAATGTAAGGGATGGGTCTGGGCAGTAGAAGTGAAGGTGAAAGCAGTAGCTATTGGCACAGTAGGCACAGAGGCATTGGGATGGGAGGTAAGGCTAGTAGCTGAGGAGCTGATTGCAGTAACAGAGAAAGCAGAGAAGCAGAAGGAGCAATAGTCAAGCTATTTTAAATGTAAATACTTTCCAAGCAGATCATGTCTTCAATATCTACATTAGCTTTCCTATCTTATTTCTATATCCAAGAATGGAATTTTGTCAATCAAATACGTTATGTAGTGTATCTTACTATGTCCCAATCATGCAAGAATCAGAGTGCAACTCGGGGGGTTTTAATAAAAGATAATTAACAGAGATGTGAGCAGGGTGAAGGGAACCAATAAGGAATATTGCATCACATAGAGAATACCAGCTGAAGGAAGGTATTTTTGGCCTGGGATAAGAAAAAACAAAGCTACCAGTGTTAATGGCATACATTAGAGCTGGGGCATGGACAAGGGAACACACAGCAAGGGTGATGGTCATGGAAGGATGCAGTTACTGCTAGAAACCATGACCTATGGAGGGAAAAAAATGGGGAGATGGATAATAACCCAAACTCTCCTACTAAACCCCATTCTCCTGCCATTGACTGGCATCTATGGGATTTAAACAGAAGCAGCTATTAAAGAAACCTAGGTAAATGCAATTCATAGAGGTCAAGATCAACCTCCTAGGGCATAGAACAAGGCAGAGAAGAACAGAACATGGATCTGGGTGAGGTGGGGTCACAAAGAGATATCAATGGGGTGCATAATTAAACCATACCTAGAAATCAACTCTCCTGGACACAAGTATAGAATCATCACCATTTGGCTTGCGTATAGCAAAGGGTGCCCAAATTATGGGTCATTAGTGATAAAACATTCAGAGTTATTAAAATATATTCCAGAACATCTATGTGTTCCATGCATTATCTGACAAAGAATGGGAGCCACTAACTGGAGCAAACAGAAAATTCTATATAATAAAAGCCTAATATGCTGAGTGTCCAGTCAGCCGGTCAACCAATCAAAGCATAATGTGCTAATGATATGCTAAGGCCGCTCAACCGCTATGACATGCACTAACCACCAGGGGGCAGATGCTCTGACTAGTAGTTTAGCTTGCTTCTGGGGTCTGGCTGATTGGGACTTAGCGAGATGGGCCAGACACGCCCTGAAGCCCTTCCGCAGTTCATCCCTAGCTGGCCAACTTCCCGCATCGCTCCCCAACCCTGATTGTGCCTGGTGGGGTTCCTCAGCATGGCCTTCACCCTCTCGCAATCTGGGGAATGTCGGAGAGCCGGTATAGGCCAGATCCCGCTCAATGCCGGAGCTGCCCCCTGGTGGTCAGTGAGCTCCCACAGCAGGAGCGCCACTCAGCCAGAATCCCGGCTCACAGCTGACAAGCACAGCCGCAGTGGCAGGGGCCTCTCCCGCCTCCGCAGCAGCGCTAAGGATATCCTACTGACGGCTTAGGCCCACTTCCCATGGGGAGCGGGCCTAAGCCATCAGTTGTACATCCCCCGAGGGCTCCCAGACTGCGAGAGGGCGCAGGCTGGGCTGAGGGATCCCCCACCCCTGAGTGCACAAATTTCATGCACCGGGCCTCTAGTGTGCGATAAACAGCAATATTTTTATTTCTCAATACTCTTAAATAATTTGGTTATTAGAAAAACTATCTATAAATATTTCTTATGAACATATTTGAATAGTAGAACTTAAAATATTTTTCTTTTAATGTAGGTCATTTAAAACTGATTTCTTAATATCTTAGCAAAGCTGTAGAGCAATCGTTTCTGTCGTGTTTTTATTTTTATTTTTCAGCAAGTGCTGGGTTCATTTAGTGTTTGTTGAATTAATTTAAAAGAGAGTTTCAGACACGCTGGAAAGTCAGAACAAACCTGCTAGTCATGTGGATCATGTGTTTGTTTGATTTCATCCTGACTTTAAAGGTGAGTGAGTTAGTTTCTGGATATAGGTACAAAAAGCAGACACAGTTTGGTATGGGTACTTCTGTCAGAATCAAAAGCCATTATTTCCTCCTCATAATATCCCTTCTTGAATAAAAATGTTAGTCTTCTTTCTTGACTAAATGCATGGCATAAACTATACCACATTTTCCCCTTAAAATTAATTTCTGTTATTGAACTGATGCCAAATATCACAAAATAATGTTTTAGTGAACATGAGGTGTTTATAGATATCTATACTATTAAAAGAGATCTAACTTTATAACATTAAAAACAGCATATATTTAAAGTGAAAATAACAACTTAAAAGGCTAAAGAAATTTTTAAAAATAAAATCAACTGTTGTATGGCAAATGATGGGAATAGAGTGAGGATGAAAGTGAGATATAGTGGCTACACTCAAAACATGGTTAAGGATTATGCCAATTTGTGAAAACCATACCATATATTCTATGGAGAAAAGCATTAAAATTATTCAACAACAAAAAATCAGTGGAACAAAAGAGGTAAGTCATTACTATGGAGGATAGTCAGAGTTGCTGTTTTCCCTGGGAGCCTTTGTTGAGACTTTTCTAACACTTAAATGGTTGAAAGGAAATCAAACTGTGAGAACTTACTGCCACTCCAGTGAGCCTGGGGGATTTGTCACAAAATTGGAACCGGAGTGGCCTCAAGCTTCACAGCTCTGATCCTCAGAAGTGACAAAAAGCAAAGGGACCAACAGAGAAGGTAGAGCATTAGTTACACAGAACCGAACATCATAGTTTGAATTGTTGGGCGAACTTCAGGCCACCTTTTCTGTTTTGACATTAGGCCAAATGACCAAATAATTTCCTTCCAAACATGTGCTATACTTACGAGTTTTCAAGCAACAACCATTATTTTGTAGCTATTCACAGAGAATGCTGAACTTACTCTTATGTGGAAGAAAGCTTCTTAAACACTGAAAATGGGGTAAATAATGAAAAACTATAGTGTATTTGCAGCTCCTTTTAGACTATATTTATGTTGTCATTTTACTAAAAACCTAAGAAAGTATAAGAACAGTCAAGAAACTTAACTCTTGGTCCCAGAGAGATGGTGAACGTCAACAGCCTGTTCTGGTGTTAATAGAAAGCAGTTGACTCCAGCTACACGATGCCCTCTGTTCCCCGAACTCTGATATCCTCACTAGAAAAAATGCTTGTTTGTCTCCACTTGAAACATAAGTGTACTAGTTGAAATAGTGTCTAACCATTGTCTCACTCTAACTCAGTGTTTCTCAGGTGAGCCCATGGATCTGCAATCACCTGGAGCAAGCATGTCAAACGCAAAGGCTAACACGGGCCAAATAAATGAGACACGTGGCCTGTGGGGTATGAGTTTGACGTGCTTGACCTGAAGTGTCTGTTTAAAATGCAAATTCCCAACCCCCTTACATAGGTAATTCACATGCATGTTACACTTGAAAACCACTGCTATGAAGAGCTCCTATATTATATCAGGAGCAAGAATATTAAAACTAGGTACCTTTAGAAGATTTTAGGAAATGTGGACACCTGAGGGAAGAATATTTTGAGGAATTCAAGAAGAACTAAAAGTGTCTAAGATAAATCAACCATAATAAATTGTTTTAATTTCATAATTCCCCATCCCACCTGACCCCCACTTTCTGGTTAAAGAGGATTCTAGAATTCTGTGTAATCATGTATATTCTACTACTATAGTCTGGAAAGGAAAAAAAAAAGTAATCTAAAAGATCAACCAGTATGTTACCTGATTCTTAAATATATTTAAAAGTCTCTCAATCTTTTAAGTTTCATAATTTTGTATATCTGAATATTATATAACAGAATATAAATCAGAGGTAAATGTTAATGCTAAGCAATAAATTTTACATTTTTATTTCTATAACTTTTTCCTACAAATACAAATTATACAACCTAAGCTAAGAGCTTCTCAACCACTAAGAACTTCTATTTAAGAAAACATTCATTATGTACACAATGATATGAAAACTAATATTATAGGAAAAGTCTGATTAAATACATATGAAAATGAAGCAAAATGAACACTTTTTGGAGATAAAATTATAATTCCTAATAGCTCAAGAACTTGGCTAGTTATAAATTTAACACTCAACATATAAATACAACTTTTCAATATACCAAAAATATGGTGAAAATATTTTTAAATGTTCATAACACAGATAAAAATATAAGATAGCTAGAAATTGCTCAAAGTCACTAATCATCTGAGAGATGCAAATCAAAACAACAATGAGGTACCATCTCACACCTGTCAGAATGGCTATCATCAACAAATCAACAAATGACAAGTGCTGGCGAGGATGAGGAGAAAAAGGAATCCTCGTGCACTGTTAGTGGGAATGCAGACTGGTGCAGCCACTGTGGAGAACAGTATGGAGTTTCCTCAAAAAACTAAAAATGGAACTCCCATTTGACCCAGTAATCCCACTTCTAGGAATATATCCCAAGAAACTAGAAACACCAATCAGAAAGGATATAATGCACCCCTATGTTCATAGCAGCACAATTCACCATAGCTAAGATTTGGAAACAGCCTAAGTGCCCATCAGCAGATAAGTGGATTAAAACACTGTGGTACATCTACACAATGGAATACTATGCTGCTGTTAAAAAGAAGGAATTCTTACCATTTGCAACAGCATGGATGGAACTGGAGAGCATTATGCTAAGCAATATAAGCCAGCTGGAGAAAGATAAATATCACACGATCTCACTCATATGTGGAATATAATGATCAACATAAACTGATTAACAAAAATGGATCCAGAGACAAGGTGGCTCTGAGCAGACTGTCCAACCTCAGGGAGAAGGCGTGGGGCGGGGGGGTTAGAGACCAACCAAAGGATTTGTATGCATGTATATTAATTAGCATGACCAATGGACACAGACACTGGGGCAGTGGGGGCTTGCCCTTGGGGGTAGGAGTGGTGGGGGGATTAATCGGGAAAAAAAGGAGATATGTAATACTTTAAACAATAAAAAAAAGATAGCTAGGAATCTAACAAGAAATCTAAATTTTACTGGGGGACATACTAGAAAGAGATCAGGCTTCCTTTCCTCCCCCTTATTTTTCTTTACTAGGTAATTAAGACAAAGTAATTGAGTAAGGCAGAGTGTAGACAGCAACCTCATAGAGTAGAGCATAATGGTCCAGAGCAAGACCCTGGCGGGGACAGGGGGTTCACAGAGGGAAGCACCCAGTGTGGGGAGTCAGAGCACTAGCAAGGTGAGGAGGGCCTCAATAGAAGGGCAAGCACAGACATAGGTTGTTGGAGCCCAAATGGGATGAGGAAGGTGCTCCTGCAAGGGACCAGACCCATGAGGACTGTCAGGGCCCAGGTGAGCTGAGGAGGGCATCTTTGCAGAGGACATGGCACTAGCAGCAATGGGTTTCATTCCAGGGAATTGATGAAATCTTAGCAACACTGGAAGCCATGTTCCTCACTAACAGATAAGCAATTTGCAAATCTGAAAAGGGAGAAACCCAAAATGAATTCTGTGGTGTTTGATTCGACCTTGAAGCATTAATGTAAACTCATTGTTTTAAATAGATGGGTAGGAAGTTACAGAAATATTGGTGTGAATTTATATTCCCAGCTCTGCTCACTGAGAGCCTAGAAAGAGTGACACTCCACTAGTAGCACCCAGCACCTACATCTCAGCTTTTAAATATCATTTTCCTCTAAAAGGAAACAGTCTGCCGAAACCGGTTTGGCTCAGTGGATAGAGCGTCGGCCTGCGGACTGAAGGGTCCCGGGTTCGATTCCGGTCAAGGGCATGTACCTTGGTTGCGGGCACATCCCCAGTGGGGAGTGTGCAGGAGGCAGCTGATCGATGTTTCTCTCTCATCGATGTTTCTAACTCTCTATCCCTCTCCCTTCCTCTCTGTAAAAAATCAATAAAATATATTAAAAAAAAATAAAAAAAAATAAAAGGAAACAGTCACTCCTATAAGATAATGTAAGAGAAAAATCTAGATGACCTTAAATATGGCAATGACTTTTTAGATACAATACCGAAGGCACGATCCACAAAAGAAATAATTGATAAGTTGGACTTCATTAAAATTAAAAACTTCTGCTCTGCAAAAGACCCTGTCAAGAGACTGAGAAGACAAGCTACAGACTGGGAGAAAATGGTTACAAAAGACACATCTGATAAAGGGCTGTTCTCTCAAATATACAAAGAACTCTTAAAACTCAACAATAAGAAAACAACCAACCAGATTCAAAAAAAATGGGCCAAAAGACCTTGACAGGCACTCTACCAAAGATACACACGTGGAAAATAAACACGTGAAAAGATGCTCCTATGTCATCAGGAAAACACAAACTAAAGCAATGAGGTACCACTAAACACTTATGACAACGGCCAAAAGCACACACGGACGGCACCAAATGCAGCACCAGGAACTCTCCTTCATCGCTGGTTAGAATGCAAAATGGTACAGCCATTTTGGAAGACAGTTTAGCAGTTTCTTGCCAAACTAACCATACTCCTATTATACGATCCAGCAATCGCGCCCCTTCATATTTACCCAAAGGAGTTGAAAACTTATGTCTACACGTAAACCTGCACATGGATGTTTACAGCAGCTTTAGTCATACTAAGACTTGGTAGCAAGCAACAACCAGTAGAAGAATGGATAAATAAACTGTGCTACATTCAGACAATTAAATATTATTCAGCACTAAAAAGAAATGAGCTATCAAAACATGGAGGAAACTTAAATGCATATTACTAAGTGAAAATCTGAAAATGCTGCATATTGTATGATTCCAAAAATATGACATTCTGGAAAGGACAAAACTATAGAAATCGCAAAAGATTAGTGGTTGTCAGAGTTTGGCAGGCGAGGGAGGGATAAATAGAGCACAGAGAATTTTTAGGGCAGTAAAACTATATTCTGTATGATACTACAATGGTGAATAGAAAACATTATACATTTGTCAAAGTCCATAGAATGTACAACACCCAGCATTAACCGTAATGTAAACTATAGATTTGGGGGGATAATGTGTTCACGAAGGTTCATTCATTTTTAACAAATGTACCACTCTATTGAGGGAATGTTTATAATGGGAGAGGCTACATATGTGGGGCAGGGGGGCGAGGGGGGGGGGGCGGGGGAGTGCATATGAGAAATCTCTGTACCTTCTTTTTAATTTTGTGTTGAATCTAAAACCGCTCTCAAAATTAAAGTCTGTTTCATATCCAAAAATATATCATACAAAAAACATTAATTACCAAAATAGAAAAATACTTAAAGATATTGACTTAATTAGATTTGTCACTAAATATACGATACAAATAAAAACATTTCTATGCATATATAGGAAATAAATATTTTGTATATTATATTGATAAGATAATTAGCATGACTGAAAACAGGAATTGACTTCCTACTTGTTCAAAACTACTCTTCTCCCGAGAGGAACAAGATGGAGAGTAAATGACAAAAAAAAATAAAGAAAGAAAGAAAGAAAGAAAGAAAGAAAGAAAGAAAGAAAGAAAGAAAGAAAGAAAGAAAGAAAGAAACATGGCACCTTGGAGAAATGCCTGGTTCCAGGCCTGGTGAAGGGAAAGCACAAGATGAGCTTGAAGCATCTTACTGTGCCAGAAGCAAGGCACTGCTCCAACATGACAGGGACATGTCAAAAGGGCACAAGATCCGCCCTGCATTGCTCTGACTGGTCAAACATGGGAAATAGGAGCATAAAAAAGTGGAGCAACTTGTTATAACCCATTAAATAAAATTAAATATAAGGAGTACATCCTGATTAAAAATAGTTAATTAAGTTAGCTGGAAATGGGATATTTACACAGTGATCAGGTATCTCCTTCAAAATAATTATTAATTAAAAGGGGGAAAAGAATGACTTTACAGGGAAGAGGACCGGCAAGCATCACTTTAAATCCCACCTGAGGGGATGCAATGAGAAGTACATAGCATCACTTCGGTAATATTCCTCCCAAAGATACAAGCTCTAGAGCTAATCATGAAAAAAAAACAAAAACAAAAAAAAACATCGAAACCAAACTAATTGATTGTAGAACCACTGCCCTATAACCCTTAAAATGTCAAGGTTGTGAAGTCAAAGAAAGATTGAGAAACTGTATCAGATTGAATGAGAAAGGCTAAAGAGACGTGGCAACTAAATACAAAACATGACTGTAAACTGGATTATTGTGTTACAAAGAATATTATTGAAACACTTGACAAAACTAAGGATGTGAGAACTAGATGGAGTAATAATTATATGTTTAGGGCATGCACACTAAAGTATTTGAAGGGGAGATGGACAAGTTACTTTCATATTGCTTAGGAGAAAAATAGGTATTTGTACTCTGCTTGAAATTTGGTTCAGTGGATAGAGCATTGGCCTGTGGACTGAAGGATCGCAGGTTCAATTCCAGTCAAGGGCATATGCCTGATTTGCGGGCTCGGTCCCCAGTGGGGGGCATGCAGAAGGCAGCCGGTCAATGGTTCTCTCTCATTATTGATGTTTCTATCAATCTCTCCCTCTCCCTTCTTTCTGAAATCAATAAAAATATATATTTTAAAAAATTTTTTAAATGCCTTGAAAAATTGATAGACTGGGATCCTGCTTCTGAAACTTCAATAGTATAAAGATAATTTAAAGTGTACTTGGTTAAGTTAATAAAATTCTAATAATATTTTTAACTTAACAAATATCTCACAATCCACCTGGAAGAGTGGACAAGATAGTAAAAATATTTGAAAAAGAACAGTAATACAAACAACTTATATTACTTAATACTATAAAATTATTAGAAATCCTAAATAATAAAAGCCTAATATGCAAATTTTCTTCATGACCAGGAGTTTGACCTGGAGTTCAAATGCTCGCTATGACATGAGCTGACCACCAGGAGGCGACATGGAACATGGTGGGCATCAGCGACACAGCTCTGGCAGTGGGTGACAGTGGAGGTGTTGCAGGCTCCACTGGGCCCCAAGGAGAGCGGGACCACAACAGGATGGTGGAGCAGGTGAGCAGGCGTGCCAAGCCAAGGCACACAGACAGCAAGTACTGGCCGGCAGACCGTGATCGCCCACCCGATCGGGACTGACCCTGCGCTGGGACAGGGAACTGAGGGTGGGTGGCGGCGACCAAATTCCCGCGGCACCTGGGCGGGGGTGGGAGGGGGGGCTGCAAACTCTCACTGGCTACCTGGGAGCGGGGGTGATGGGAATGGAGATGCAGTGACAATGCGGGGTGTCCACTGAGCTCGCTCTCACTCCCCCTGCTACCCTCCTCCAGGACTCCAGGGCTCACTCACCAGGGAAGCCCCTGTGCTCAGGTGCCGGGCGCCCACAAGGAGCCCACCCCGCACCCACGCGACCTCTTCTGGGTGAGCCGGGCTACAGCCGCCAGGACCACAGGGGCCGGTAGGGCTCCCTGTGGGTTCCCGCAGTAACCGGTCTGCAAGGCCAGCCGGGAGAGTGCGCTGCTCACCCAGCTTCCGTGCAGCACAGCTGAGTGGCCCAGAGGCCCAAGCTGTGCCCCGGCCCATGGCACCCGGCCATGCTCACCGCATCTCCAGGTGGGGACTCCGGCATGTGACTGGGGCGGAGGGGGGCGCATGGGGGCCGGGAGGCCCAGGTGCTGCCCAGGGCCCAGAGGTCAGCTGGGACCTGCCCTTCCACACCAGACACTCGTGCTTCAATTGCCGGCCAGGCCTAGGGACCGCACCGGTGCACTGATTTTGTGCACCAGGCCTCTAGTATATAATAAATAAAAACAATTTATCATTTTTCCTAATAAACAGATTTTAAAAATTAAGAAAAACTCTAAAGGATGCAGGCACATGTAAATATTTTGTGCATGATAATGAACACATTTAAAATTAGTATGGAAAGATGGGCTCTTCAGTACTGCTATTTAGATCCTTATCTTGTATTTCACAACAAAACAACTTCTGAATAAAACAAAAATGTAATTGTAAAAAACTCAAAACATAAAGGTACCTAAAAATATAGATTAATATGTATATAATTTGGTGTCACTGAATCTAAACTTGATGTCAAAGAAACCATAAAGGAGATCTACATTCCCATAAACAGAATAAAGAGACAATATGTTAGGAAATTGGGTAAATCTCACAGATGGAATTAAATTAGCATTAAGTATATTTTAAAATGTTAAAATTATTAGTAACCAAAGTTTTGAAAATTTAGGCAATGAGAAAGATCACACCTGCTGGATTGTCAAGTATTAAAAGGAATGCAATGTGCAGACTTGAAGACAGACAGTGAACTTTTGAAAGAGTGATTAAATATGGCCACCCCATTAGAAAGGGCACATTGAGAATACACATTAAGAGGATCAAAAATGTACATATTCCTCATCCAAAAAATTTCCTATCAAGAATTTACCCTAAGGAAATAATCAAATAACTCTGCAATGTATATGCAATGCCTGTTGTTGATAACAGGAAAAAAAAGAAATTATTTTTTTAAAATCCATAATAGGTTTTTAATTATATCATTGAAAAAATGAACTAATAACTTCACCTATAAATATAATAAATAAATGCATGACAGCTTTAACAGAGCATTTTTGTACTTATTTATTTTATTTCTTCCTTTTAGCTTTAGATAGCTAGATACATAGATAACAGATGACAGATAGGTGATGATAGATACATAGATTTTTAGAGAAAGAGAAAGGGAGAAGGAGAGTGAGAGAAACATTGATGTGAGAGTGAAGCATAGATCTGCTGCCTCTTGCACCGCACGCGCCATCATCTACTGGGGAACCAGCCTGCACCCTGGACATGTGCCCTGTCCAGGAATGGAATCAGCAACCCTTCTGTGCATAGGATGACACCCAACCAACTGAGTCATATGGCCAGGGAGCATTTTTGTATTTAAAGGTATGTGAGTATGTATATACACACACACACACTTTCAAAAATAATGTGCACAGTGTATCAGAGGGAGAAAAATAAAGACTAAAAGAGTCAAAGAAAAAAGTAGATGGAAAGTTATCCTATCTAATAAAAGAGTAATATGCAAATTAACCATCACCCTGCTACACCCACAAGCCACGCCAACCAGCCAGTCAGGAGCGAGTATGCAAATTAACCCAACCAAGATGGCTGCAGCCACGGAGAGAGCAAGAGGCTTGGGTTTCCCCAGCAATGGAGGAAGCCAAGCTTTCCGCACACCCTGGCTGGCCCAGGCCTCTGCTCAAGGCTACAAAGTTTCAATTTTAGAAGATAAATAAATCCCAGATACCAGGGCCTCCACTTGGGTCACCGGGGGGCGTGGCCGGCCTGCAAACCACCACAGGCCCCTCACCCAGGTCACCCCATGCCCCAAGGGAACCCCCTCCCTGATCCGGGACACCCTTCAGGGCAAACCAGCTGGCCCCCACCCGTGCACCAGGCCTCTATCCTATCTAATAAAAGAGTAATATGCAGATTGACCATCACTCCAACACACAAGATGGCTGCCCCCATGTGGACACAAGATGGCTGCCACAAGATGGCCAGCAAAGGAGGGCAGTTGGGAGGGACCAGGCCAGCAGGGGAGGGCAGTTAGGGGTGAACAGGCAGGCAGAAGAAGAAAGTTGGAGGCAACCGGGCCTGCAGGGGAGGGCAGTTAGGGGCAATCAGGCTGGTAGGGGAGCAGTTAGGCATCAATCAGGATGGCAGGGGAGTGGTTAGGGGGTGATCAGGCTGGCAGGCAGAAGCAGTTAGGGGCAATCAGGAAGGCAGGCAGGCAAGCAGTTGGGAGCCAGCAGTCCTGGATTGTGAGAGGGATCCCAGATTGGAGAAAGTTCAGGCTGGGCTGAGGGACACCTCCACCCCCCCCACCCCCCGTGCATGAATTTCATGCACCGGGCCTCTAGTCATAGGATACGATTTTAGTATTTGTCTATCTGCACAACTATTCCTTTTCTAATTATTACAAAATAAACATATATTTAATATTTAAAGCAATAAAAGCTATAAAAAGTTGTGAGAAAAACAATCTGAAAAATGATAAAGATAAAGAAAATGTACAGAAAAGTTTAGTTATAGAAGAAATAAAACATTTAAAGAATGCTATTAATTTAATTTTTATATTGTGCATTCCCTTTATTCTGTATTATAGTATTTGCTATCTGATTTACATGTAGCAGAAGTATTAAGTTACAGAATAGTTGTATAACTCATAGCCAACATCTCATCTTTAAAATTGCAAGTCATTTTTGCAAGGAATCTGTTACCAATTTTCACATTTCTTTGTGGTGTGTGATATAAAACTAAGCAACCCAAAAGAATTAACATTTGTATTTGATACCTATTTTCTGAGAGAATGTAAAGTCACATAATGATAAAATATGAATTACTAATTTTATAAAGGAAATTATTGTTTCCATGAAATTAGAAATGCTTATATGATTCCAATAATTAAGCAAGATAGGAAAACATTCTTTTTAAATGAAAATAGATTACTTAGAGAATTGAAGTAGCAATTCAAGAACTACTTTAAATAATTTTAATTAGTGAACTTTTAAATGATTATCTGATTTCGTAGTCTTAAAATTGGAAAAGACAATTTTTTTAAGTCATCAGAAAAAAAATTTTAAGTTATTTTTGCTGCCATAAACTCTCGTGGACATTTAAATTCAACTAGAGGCCTGGTGCACGGATTCGTGCACTGGTGGGGTCCCTTGGCCTGGCCTGTACCCTCTGGCAATCTGGGACCCCGCAGGGGATGTCAGATAGCTGGTTTCAGCCCGATCCTCACAGGCCTGATCCAGACAGGAGGGAGCCCAATCCTGTGTGTTGAGCATCTGTCCCCTGGTGGTCAGTGTGCATCATAGCAACCGGTTGACCGGTCGTTCGGTCATTCAGTCATTTGGTGGTTAGGCTTTTATATATATAGATGACATGAATAACTAAAACAAATATAATTTGTGTAGACACAGGAAATACCTTGTAACATGGAAGAATACGCCCAAATGTAATACCTAATACAAAAAGGTAGATCACTCTTTATATACAAGCAAACACAAATTACTAATTCCAAATAATGGATTCCCAAGGTCATCAGCTTATACTCATAAGAAGTTTTGATTTTACAATTATGAGCATATACTGATATTATTGAACATTAATGTTGAATTAAAATAGATAGGTAAAATGTTACAATTCATTCCATGGTAACAAAAGGACTTATTCTATAACAAATTTCAAAAACACTATAGACTTCAAAATAAACACTTGGGTTTTCTTATATCTCTATTACCGTGCATTAGACTCACTTCAACTATGTATTTTAAAGTGATATAATTGTTGTGCTTGAACTATGCCAGCCTCCATTTGGTCATATTAAATTCTAGAGAATACAATGTTATTTGCAACCATGTATCTCACCACCCCTCATTTCCAAGCTTAATTCCTACATGTTTTGGGTTAATATCCAAGTGAGGAATGAACACAGTTTGCATGTTACTTTTTACATTGCTTTTACTAGGCAAAGTCTCAGGAGTAAACTTGACATGGGTTTACTTTATGCTCAAAAGCATTATTTTCTGAATTAAAGCAGTTCCTTAGAAGTTGGAAAAGCCGAAGAAATGTGAGTTAAGAAAAAGAGTTCATGCAGAGGAAGAAGCTGTTCCTTTATGCCCTGTTTTTCCTTGGCCTTTCAGTACCATCTCTGGAGGTGGCGTAATCACTGAAAGAACAGGATGGAATCAATCCAATGAGGTGTCCTGTAATATATACACACTATCTCACTTAATCTGAAGAAAATATTATTTCCCTTTTACAAATGCAAAAATAAGACTCAGAGGGATAAGGTTATGTAATTCATAAGTTTGGAGAACAGAATGCATATCTCGGGCATTTACCTTTGCTTACTCCTTTGGTGATGTAATGCAGTCTTGTGGCTTAAATACCATTTGTATGTCAACACTCCAAAATCTATATCTATATCTATATCTATATCTATATCTATATCTATATCTATATCTATATCTATCTATATCTATCTATATCTATCAAGCTTGGACCTTTCCCTGACTCTGGATTTGTTTTTCCATAAGATATCTCTACTTAGATTCCTAAAAAACTACTCAAACTCAACATGTCCAAAATTGAATGATTGATATTCATCTCTCAAAGCCTGCTCCACCCTCGGCCTTTTCCATGACAGTTGATGGCAACTTCATATTCCTATTTTCTCGTGCCAAAAACCTTGGAGTTCATCCTGGACTCAAGTCTCATGATTTACTTCAAATCTGTAAGAAATCCTGTAGGCTCTATTGTCAAAATATTTCCAAACTGCAACCACATTTTTCTCACCTCTGTATCATCACCCTGGTAAAAGACATTATCAGTGTTCATCTAAATTATTGCGATAGTGTTTTAACTAGCTTCTTCACTTAAAAAGTCGATCCAAAATCCAGAATTATCTTTTTAAAATCCATGGGGAGCGGGCCTAAGCTGACAGTTGAACATCCTTAGTGCTGCTGCAGAGGCGGGAGAGGCTCCCACCACCACTGCTGCACTCGCCAGCCGTGAGCCCAGCTTCTGGCTGAGCAGCGCTCCCACTGTGGGAGCATACTGACCACCAGGGGGCAGGTCCTGCATTGAGTGTCTGCCCCTGGTGGTCAGTGCATGTCATAGTGACTACTCATTCTGCCATTCGGTCAATTTGCATATTAGCCTTTTATTATATAGGATATCTTTGATGAAATGAATGACTCAATATAACATTATATTCTAGTCAACTTTGACTATTAATCCTATCTCACCAAACTTTCCCTACCTCTTTTTTTTTTCTCATTAAGGAGCATTTTACCCTTAGATTAAATACCTCTGGATTCATTAGAAATCCTATAAACATCTGATTGTTCAGTTGCAATGGAATCTCCATAAAACCATGCTGTCTTAACTAATCTGGAATCATAACATGAAAATATGTTCATCCTCCACTGAATTTTCATCAGCAGTCTTTCCAGACAGAAACATCTTTATATCTAAATTCCTTATGACTCTTAGGAAATAAGAATACATGACCAGAGGAACCAAATCAGCAAAAACAACATGATAAAGTATGAAAAACAAATCTGGTGAAACAATAGTGGAGTGAAGGATAAATGCAAAGATAGACCAGAAAAAAAAAATATTTACAAATGCTCAACAAAGATCTATCTCCATGAAATTAATGTTTCAATATTTGGGTCATGAAAAAAATCTCTACAAAAGTATAGAACATAAGAATAAAAGGTAGAAAGTACAAGTCACCTGAAATATTTAACCTATCAAGCTGCTAGTGAAAGGATCACAAACCCTCTGAGAAAGCAAATCAATATTTGTCCAGGAAAAGCTGAGTTGAGAATGAAAAGCAATGAACCTTTATTGAGCTCATCCTACATCAACATATTGGGCACTTAGCACCATATTGATGCTCACAGAGGTTAGTTAACTTAATTGAGTTCATGAAATGGCCAGAAACAGAGAATGGATTAGAATATTTCTACTTGATTCTAAGGCTCACTCATAAGTTCAGAAAGCAATAGCTTTTCTCTGCTATAGGTCAAAGCAGAAGTTTTTGGAGCCAAATAACAAAGATAACTGGGGGATGGGGGGGTGAGGGTTGTCATACCATACTACCTACAGGTCAGCAAAAGCTATGCCTTTATTTGAATACCCCATTCCAAGACCCCAGTAAGTGGTATAATCCTACTCCTCTTTAGAATTTAGAACTGTCACAGTATCACTGATCATCATCGGATAGCATTAACTACCCTGTCTATGTAAATCTACCAACAGAGGCTGGGAGGAAGTCTTCCAGAAACATGGCAACAAACCACTGAGGGAGGCCATCAGCATGGTCACCAGTCCTCCCAACATTCACTGAGAACCTAGTAGGGTTAAACTCTCAATCTGCTTGATATTAGTAATACTGAGATAAAATCCACAAGTCCTCCTGTCTCAGTCCATGCAGACTGCTGTAACAAAATACAGGCTGGGTGGTTTATAAACAATTAAAATTTCTCACAGTCTGAAGGCTGGAAGTCTGAGATCAGGGTGCCAAGACTGATTAGGTGAGGGCCCTCTTCTGGGTCTATTTGAAAGGAACCCAGCAGATACCCATTTACCAAATGGAGAACAACAGAATAAGAATGGGCAGGGCCTCAGAAGCCAAACAGAAGTCAAATTATCACCAACTTGTTGCATCTCCAAATTCCATACTCTGCAAGAACCTATTTTATATCCTGGTGCTCTCAGGAAGTAAGTTGGGATCTTACCCTAGCTATAGCTGACACTATTGCCCCATTGATATTAGCTTTGAGAAAGAACTGCAGAGGCTGGAAATTAGGAGGGGCCAACAAAGATAAGGGTAAATAAAGTGTTTACATTAATTATACTTCTAAGTATTTGTTTGCAAACCTGACAAGTCATAAGTGTAAGGGGGAAAAACTAACTAATCAGTAAAAGATTGTAAGTATTCAAAATATATGTATATATGACTGTCATAGTGGGTCTCAAAAAAAAATATATATATATATACACTGAGTGGCCAGATTATTATGATCTCTGAACGCATAATAATCTGGCCACTCAGTGTGTGTGTGTGTGTGTGTGTGTGTGTGTGTGAGGCCCGGTGCATGAATTCCTGCATGGGTGGAGTCTGGCCAGCCTGGCCAGGGGGAGGGGACATGGGTGATTGGCTGGCCTGCCTGCTGGTCTAACTTCTGGTCGAGGGGACAATTTGCATATTAGCCTTTTATTGTATAAGATATACACTGAGTGGCCAGGTTATTATGCATTCAGAAATCATAATAATCTGGCCACTCAGCATATATGTTAATGATAAAGAAAAAATGAGAGAGACTGGGAAAAATGTGAACAGGTCCAATCAAAGGGTAGGGGAACAAAAAAAATAAGAGAACAATAAACAGGATAAAAGCACAGAGTAAAAAAAGAGAGACAAAGAGAGAAAAGAAACACCTCTGCCCCTTTCTTTTATAACTATCTGTGAACCACTGGATTTTGCTACCTCTTTAGCAAACATAGGTGAGGCCATAGGATAGGGATTCTCAGGATTCCTTCACTGTGGCCAAACAGGTCTGTCCATTCAGCATGATGTTCAATCACTCTATGGACAATGTGACACAACAGATGACTGTTGAAGGATGGAACAATCCACAGAAATAGATGATATATGATGGATGGATGGATAGATAGATAGATAGATAGATAGATAGATAGATAGATAGGATAGAGAGAGAGATTACAATAATACAATGCCAAATTTTGAGTCACCAAGTTCCCCAAGTGAAAAAAAAAAAAACCTAACTTACTTTTTATAGATTGTTAGCAGTAAAATATAAAGATTTCAGTCCTTCAATACAAACTACATACTTAAGTTATGTGTTACATAGTAATGCAGTGCTTGGGCTTTGAGATCCCTTTCTGTGAATGCCATGGGTTTGTTGTTTCTAAGATAAAGTCAGTTGAGTCAACTATAATAATCACACCTAGTAATAGTGAATATTTATTTTATTTACACACCTTCCGTATTAGGCTCTGAGCCAAGCACTTCATATACATTTTTCTTTACTCCTTGAAATGCTCCAAAAGTAAAGTAATGCTTATACTCCTTTATGAATGAAGAAATCGAGGCAGTGATGCCAAATAGCCTGATGTAGAGCTGGAATTCACATATAGACCCCTCTGACCATAAGGCCTGTGCTCTGAATGACTCCACTCCCTGACTCCACTATAGGATGCTGCTTCTGCTCTGATATACTCAGTAGTATCCTGTATTCATGTAGTGCTTAATAATATATAAATTGCCTTTTTAGACTGTGGCTCATTTCATCCTTGCAACTACTCTATGAAACAGGCAAAGGTATGTTCTTTCCCACTTTATAGGTAAAATGATTGAGAGTCAGCCAGATTAAGTAGCTTCCACCAATCTAATTAATACATGACAAAGTTAGAACCTATATGCACATCGTCCAACTTCAAGTCCAGTGCACTATCTATTGCATCAAACTCTTTGCCATCCTACTTTCTCCTCAGAACAAGCAAGATTTGTCTTCATACTGCTAAATGACTTTTGAGGAATAAAAGTAATAAGTATCAGAGAAAGATATATAATGCTTGTCAATTGCCTTAAATTATCGCCCCCTCCTACCCCCTGCCATCTCATTAGATTTAAACAGCAATCCTTGTATAATAGGGAGCTGTAAATTTGCCTATTTTGCACTTGGCAAAGGAGATTTTTGCTTAAAGCATTGCTTGAAGTTCTAGAATTTAACCCATACCATTGAGCTACTATAATTAGTTGGAGGAATGTTAAATCTAAGTATAAGAAATCACCCTTTAATCACAATTAGCTTGAAAAACAAATGTGGTTTTCAAGATACTCCAAATGTTCTGATTTTGCTTAATAAACACTGAACCAAAAACCAGAAAGACCAGTTTCCTCCTTCAGCACCCAGTTTCCTTCTATATGTCATTGTGAGTTTTTATTTCAATTTATTTGCTTAGGGTTTCAGGTGGACTTCTTTGATGGAGCTTTTCATATCTGCCTCTCCACTGCTAGTCACAAGACCCCTACCCATGTCAGACTTCCTGTTTCCTGTTGATTATTTTTTTAGGTCCTACATCCTCAGCCTTCTCCACACCACTCACTCCATCCCCTTGTGGTCCTGCTCCAACAAACCTGACTTCAAAGTGTGATGTTGCTCCCTAAATCCTCCTTCCTTGCCCCCTCCAAAGGCATCATTGTGCAGGTCCTTTTCCTTTCAAGGGTTTTACTGCTAATCACAAGAGGGAAATCAGAAGGGGGAGGACAGCACTCACCTTGGAGCAGTTACACAAGCCAGAGTGTCCTTCTCATTTCATATCTAAAGCTCCTGATTTCCATCTGAGGTAGCAAATTGAAGCTTCCATATGTCTCTCCTAAATAATATACAGTCATTTAATCATTCCTGGGCAGGGAATTGGGTATCCCACTCAGCTGCTCCCTGCCCTTGCCCAGCATTTTGTGTACTACCACTAAGAATACTGTTATAAACTGAATGCTTGTGTCCCCCCCCCCCCCCAAATCCATATGTTGAAACTTAATCCTCAGTGTGATGATACTTGGAAGTGAAACTCTTGGGATTTGAGTAGGTCATGAGGATGGAGCCCTCATATATGAGATTAGTGCCTTTATAAAAGAGACCCCCATGGAGGTTCCCTCCCCATTCTGCCGTGTCCTTACATGGTGAGAAGACAGCTATCTAAGAAGCAGGAAGTTGGGCCTCATCAGACACCAAATTTGCCTTGAACTTGGGCTTTCCGGCCTCTAAAATATGAGAAAAAAATTCTCTTGTTTAAGTTGATTTTTATGTCATATAAAAATATATGCTATTTTGGTTATAATAGCCTGAATGAACTGACAAGTACTATATATAAATATCTCCTTTCTCATATTCAGATCAATGTTTGGGCATTCCCTTCTCTTTCTCTTCAGCCAGTGATACAGCTCCCACGATACAATTCAGTCTAAGCATGAAGATGCCACTCAAGCAACCTGTCTGTGCAAAACTCATGCCAACCCCTCTGCCATCACTGCTGCTTCTCCCTCATCCTCTCCCAGGAAGAAAAGGTTCCTTTCTATCTTCTTGCCCATGGGCTGGGGAGATCACCTATCTTTAGATCCAGGGCTTCCCACTTGACCCACCACCTCAACCCAGAACTTCCCTAGACATCTTGAGGCCTAAGGCTCCCTGAGGAAGTACTAATTCATTGATGTCTGCCAGACTCCTGAAGTTGGCAAAATTACTGTGGATCTTTTCCTCAGTAATGGTCTCTTTCACTAGATTAAGAAGTACTATTTGAAAAATTTAAATGAAATAGATGCATGGGTGGATAATTGAATAGATAGATGATAGATGGATAGATGATATATGGATAGATAGATAGATGATAGATGGATGGATAGATAGATAGATAACTATAAACCAAAAAATAAATACTTTGTGCTTCTTTGTCTCAGAGGCAAATTTGTATTTCCTAAAGTCCCATGGACAGAAAGACATTTGATGAGAGTCCCATTGCATTTCCCCCTAGATTAGATATGGGCAGTTTGTCAAGGAAGCAGCTTGGCTGGGGTGGCAATGCAAGAAAAGAATGAAAGACTATTTATAAAGAAAGAAGATAAATACTGCCAAGAAGTCAAGTGCAACTAGTCTTCACTCTCATTTTCTCCTTTCCATCTGTAGCCCAGACAATGAATAAAAAAGTACTTTCTTGAAGAGAATGACTGTTACATGGAAAGAAACCTAAGAAACCACTTGTCACCAACATCATGCACTGCAAACTTTATTGTTTTATTTTATTTATTATAATCAGGTCAACAAAGTGTTACTATATGAGCCAGCAGATATTATTTTATTTTATTTTATAGAATCATTCTTTCTTGTGATTGTGTGTAATGAGATTTGCCTGATGTTGTCAAACCTGTACTGCTTGGGTGGTCCAGTTGGTTGGAATGTTGTCCTGTACACCAATAGGTTGCAAGTTTGGTCCGAGGTTGGGGAGCATACGGGAGGCAACCAATTGATGTTTCTCTCTCACATTGGTGTCTCTCTCTTAAAACAAAAATCAATAAAAACATATCCTCATGTGAGGATTTCTAAAAAGAAAGAATGATGTGATGTCCTTTTGTTTCAAGAGGATCTATAGCAATTCTGCCTTTCCAATGTCCTTATGATTTGGGTTAGAATATGTGAAGATAAAACAACAGAAAACCTACTCATGTTCACTAAATCTTGGCCAGTGAAACTTCCCTTCCACCACCAGACAGTTGGAATCAATACATTTTCTTGAAATATTTTGTCAGTGTGGTATTGAGAGTACCCTAGAAACTGTAGGCATTTGGCTGTTTCTTCATGAAAAAGGTCACTGTACTAATAAAGATACACGACTTCTATTTCTCCTTTGGTGTACTGATTTTCTCTTCCCACCATGGGACTCAAAGACTAGCTTTCCTGATGTCCTCACAGCAACCCTGGTTCTACTGTTTTACAACAAAATCACGAGTGCAAAGATGTGTGTGCATGTGTGTGTGTATTATAGAGAAACAAGGAGGGAGGGAGGGAGGGAGGGAGGGAGGGAGGGAGAGAGAGAGAGAGAGAGAGTGAGAGAGAGCACACTGGCATGGTTCATCTAAATAGTTTTATTATTTCTTGTAGCATCACATTACAAAAAACAGTACACTGGGATAAGTTTCAAACATAAAAACTTACTAATAGTGTTCTAAAAAGGGACAATAGCAGGATCAGAGGGAATACCCCTTGCTACAAATATAATTTTACATTTTGAAATATGATTTACTTTTTGGATTTCAGGCAGGAAACTACCATTCACAAATATTTCAAGTGGGAGAAATGAAGTGGTTGCTATTAGTTCCATAATTTAGAATTGCTGCTGGCAGATTTTCCATATCAACTTTTCTGCCATTCTTTTTTTTTTTTTTTTTTTTAGAAAATACAATAAAATCTTAATAGTTCTGCATTTCAGACCTTATTGTCAGCTCTGCTGATGCGGGAGACAAAACTGTGTAAGTGGCTCCCTCTGGTGCTGCTACTAGTATTAGTTTTTTATTCACAAACATAGATGTGAACCAGATTGTCTTGGAAAGGTAAGTAGAAGCCCTCAGGGCCTGTATTACTAGAAGTGTCTCCTGGGATAGAATTCCACCTGGAATAAAAATAGATGAGGGTAACATCTGTTATGATATGAGAACAGACGTAAGTTCTTCCTTGGCTTTTTTCCTTCATTTCATATACACCAATGGGAAGGAACTACAGAAGGTAACAGAAAGGTCATGTTCACTGAACCTTGGTCAGAGTTCCACATTCTTGTAGCTGAAAAGGCTGATGCCCCAAAAAACTATTTAAGTACTTCTAATGGATCTCCACATGGCCATCAGTCACCAGCCCAGGACTCCACTTTGACCTGTGGCTTACATAGCAGTGATGAGAACAAAAGTAGGTGCATAAAAAGTCTGTTGCAAGAGGCAACTGAAGCATCCAGAACAGCATCTCTGAATGACAGTGGGGAGGAAGCTGGCCAAAATCTCCTGCATGGCGGTGATCCATAATTGACACTGATGACCACTTTTTTCAGTATCAGTACCACCCACCGACAGCCAAGGTTTGAAATGTAGGCTTCTGGGTAGGTCACTACAGTGATTAGTCTAAGGCATTCTCCAGGATCTCCCTTGTTGATGTTGTCCTCCTTCCCCCCAAGAGGCAGCACATCCTCCCTGATACATTTCTTTAAAGCACAGCATAGCCTCCACCAGCAGCCAGAATGTTAATGCATTATCACTCTGTACACTGAGAAAACAAGTGACCATATGTAGCCTATGCCAGTGGAGCTGTAACTGTGAAGAACAATGGCTCTGAGTCAACAACAGAATTAAACTACTCCCTCTTGTGAAGCTCTTCTGAATATTTTAAGTGTTGCCTTGAAAGTGTGGGATTATGTGCAAGCATAAACATTAACTTAATGCAATTTTTTTTTGGTTCGAAATATGCCAGAGTTTAAAAATCAGAATTGAAATGCAGAAAATAACTTTGGGATAAATTTAATTTTTTTCAAGTGTGATTAAAACATGATTGAAGAGGCATACTTTAGGTATAATTAAAGTTGTTTTGTAATTAAGAGATTTAAGCATGTATAGAAAATGATACAGCTTAGTTTGGAGATTTTACAAAGGCACCTATTAAACACTCCCTCCCCAGCAAGCCCATGACTCAAATGTTTTCACATCCTAATGCTGATTGAGCCCTTCAATTTCTTAAAGCTGTCAATTTCACCATTTCTAAATGCTTTATACTTCCTTCATGTGTGAGTAAAATAAAACAGCCTATCTTTTTGTATTACCCAGAACAGGGATGCAGAATACTCTAATTTCAAAGGCTCCAAAGAATTCCCAGAATCTCAGACATGGTTTGATTTATCCCTTTCTTCTCCACTGTATCTAACACCATCTCTGACCTAGTACATAAAGGGGGTGTGATAAATGGCTGTGATTGAATGAGCAGAGTGTGTTTGTGTATCCACGTGAAGGATTATCATAGTAATAAGAACACTTTTGGACATTCTTTATGTGCCAGGCCAAGGTGCTATAATACATTATTTAATTTAATCCCACAACAGCCCTATGAGGTTGACATTATCAACCCTATTAGACATATACATAAGCTAAATCAAAGAAAGGATGAGGACTACACAGAATCACACATTTTAATACTAACATAGCAAGAGGATCACCTTTTGGGCTAAAGAATGAGGCAGAAGAAGTTTGTTTTCTTGGTCTTGTCAATTTTTGTTAGCCCCTTTCCCGCATCCCAGTTTCTCAATCGTCTAACCTCCCCAGGGGTTGGCTCTTGGCCTGCCTGTAGGGCCGGCCCTAAAGCATCCTTCTGGTGGGAAACAAGGCTTCCTCTCACTAGTAATAGACCTGGTTTAAACTGATCTTACTGGCCTGTCATTCATTTTAGCTGAGTATCACATGGAATGAGGCAAAATTCATACAAATGTATGCATACTAGAGTGTTGGCTCCTGACATTCAGAGTTAGGAGGCTTTTACAATAGTCCCACAGTGCAATGGAAATTTTTTATACAGAAAGGGAGCCATGGAAGAGACTGCAGGGATCAGGAGGCATGGGTATGGAGGAAAATAAATCATATTCATGAGAGTAAGAAAAATTTATGCTGGATTGATTTTCCTGGTGACCAAGAACACATTTCCTAGCGTCTTTCCCGTTTCTCATCTAAACAGTCTCTGAGATATGAATAACCTTTCAAAGAAAAGTAGTTGTTTCTTCTCATGCTTTCTCATATGTGCCTTTTACCCACAACTTTCAATTAAACCACACAGATAGATGGACAGATGGATAGAGTAGATACACACACACACACACACACACACACACACACACACACACACACTATAGCTTTGCAAGCTTGAGTATAGCAGGAGATTTAAGGGATATTGCATACTTAAAGTTACTCTTTATGTTCTCTGTATCTCCCCGATAGATTATTCCACTCCAGTGACTGTGCCTTCTTTCTGTCCTAAAGCATCATCACCTCACTCTCTTTTACTTTCAGGGTCGCATCTAGATAGAGGGCCCCATACGGAGAGTTGGTTCTGTGAAGTCTCATGATTCTTTGGTGAGGTAATGGCATTCTAAACTGAATACCAGGACTATTCCCAGTGTATTTCTGACTGGCAAAGCCATCATGAACTGATTCGTGAGAAATTATGACCATGTTTATGGAGTTCCATAGAAAACATGCTCGGATTCCTTCCCTGTTCCCAGGTTGCTGGTTATTCTAGCCACTGACTCCCAAAATGAGCTGCTGTTTTTTACAGAGAGTGGATTCAAGGAGAGTCAGGAGGGACATATTGATTTCATGTGCAATTTAGTAGAAACAGAGGGATATATCTCACTTGAAACTGCACCTCTTAGACCTTAGAAAAATGTTACACGGTTGTTGTTTTTTAAGTGATGAGGATGGTCGCTGGATGTTAAAAGACAGATTAGCACCAACCAGAGCCTGTCTCCCTTAAGCAAACGAGACATTTTGATCACAAATGTCCTGTGAAAGGGAGGATGGGCAAGAAGATACGTTTGGAGTGGCAGTGTTTCTGGTACTTCCTGGGGAGAAGGTGCCCAAGTTAGAAAGCAGTATCTGCCCAGGCTATGATAAGAAGAATCTCCTCATTGGATGACAAACAACCAAGCAATCTCAAATTGATTTGGTACCAGCCAGTGACATTAATAGACATATGCTCAGAAAGTTCTATTTTTCATTCAGAATAAATTAATTTGTTTTCTGTTAGAAATGAGTTTTTCCTGATATGAGTGATATAAACCAGTTTTTCCAAGGACTTGTTTATCTCAGAGTGAATATACAATTAATATTTATGATCTGCAGAGGTCCTAAGCCAAACTATTCAACACAGAAAGAAAGATATTTATCTTTTCAATAAGCACCATTTTTTTCTACAGTAGTATTTCTCAATATGAGTTTTTTTATTTATTTTTACTTTCGAAAAAGTCTAGAATGACCAATTGCCTCCGCTACATGCCCTATTCTTAAATTTTATTGCTTTATTTCAAGCAATGTTTTGCTTTCACTTCTCCATTTAGACATAACCAATCTTCTTCAAGGGAGGGTAAAGGGGGGGGAGGGGTAAGAGATGAACCAAAGGACTTGTATGCATGCATATAAACATAACCAATGGGCAGTAGGGGTGTGAGGGCATGTGCTGAGGGGGGAGGCGGTGGCCAGGGAGAGGTCAATGTGCGGGGGAGGAAGGAGACATATGTAATACTTTAACAATAAAGAATTTAAATTTTTTTTAAAAAGAAACACTTTTTTCACTAAATCTGCCTAAAAATAAAACTTCATTCTCTATAAGTTCTGGCAATTCTTGCCTGCACTTCTAAACTAATAATTCTATAGTCACAGGTATATATCACATAGGGTGCTGATATATGTATTACTGCCCTGTATGTAAAATTAAGGCATTACGTGAAGGCATTACATGAAGATCAGGATAGTCTGGTCCAAGTCCTATCATTGTATACCAAGCAAGTGATGTTTTATCTCAGCCTCAGTTCTGTCCCCTGCAAACTGAGAAGGTCGACCTATTATTGTCTAAAAAGCCATTATGACCCTTTCAACTTCTCAGCTGGAAACGCCATTGGATATATTTTGGAAAAAAAATTAAGTGAATTATTTCTTTTTGTAACATGTTTTACAGATCACCTGGAATCAAAAATTGTGATTTTCATCTTTAGTCATAAAAAATGTGATTGCAATGTGAATATAACCTCAACACCCTAATTAATGGTCTAAGACTCTAAGCCATTAAATTATCTTTTCTATCTTAAATTCTAATATCTTGAATAGTTTTCTATTTATGGAGAAAGTGACCTAAGTATAGGATTAAAATAATTTAATTAATCATTCAATGAAACTCTACTTACTTGCAGCAATATTACATGTGCATTTCTACACTTTAGTTGTATTAAAAGAGAGCTTCACGAATATATAGTCGAAAGAGGAAAGGTATTTTTCATGCTCTATAAATCACCTTGCTTTTTGGGAAAATAGGTAGGTGAGAGGGAACACAGTGTTTTCTTTGTGGCGACTGCAGCTACAATAAGGGGAAGGAGAGTGGCATACCTCTGGAGAGCTTGTTATTCATCAGAAAGTAAGTACCCAGCTTTCTGGCCACTTAAGAGCAGTGGCAATTTTCAAATACAATACAGGGAAGAAACACTGTTGTCTGTGGAACTGCACAGTAAGAATTGTCAAGATATATCCACAAATACTAGCCTCTGACTGGACCAACCCCAGACTCTTCTTCCTTTTATTCATATTTTTTAAATCAGTGGTATGTGGTTGGGTAATGTTAAAACACACAACAAAACCTTCATTTGTATCTGCCAATTGTCTCTTGCTGAAGATTCTCTTTTTAGGCAGAATATTTATATATGGTGATAGTTAATTCCTTGTGGGAGATTTCTTTGTTCTTAATGGAAAAATGCATTATTTCCTTGCCTCTTCTCACTTTTGCATCCTTTGTTGGCCTTTGATTTGTTCAGTGCTCTTTCTCATCCAGGAGAAGGATCCTTAATCCTAACAGTTCTGTTGAACTTTCTGCATTGCTTACAGAGCAAATACAATATTTATGTGGTGAGGCTAGCACAGTTTTTGGAATCCTTAAAGTAATGTATTTGTTGATATTATACTTTTTATACCTATAAAAGATTGATATTTTATAAAAATCTACATCTATTTAAGTCTAAGCAGCTTTTTATTAAATTAAAAAATACAAATTCTAAATGATTTAGTTGGGGTGTGTCTTCTTTCTAAAGTGTATATAAAATAATGATCATCCTGTAATCCAGTGGTTCCTTAGTTTGTGGGTAAATAGGATATGTTAAATATATAATTAAACCTTCTATTCCCTGAGAGGGCTTTGGGAACTTGCAACTCCTAGGGTTAATGCTGTGAACCTTAATCATTTCACAGTGCATTGTTGAATACAAGCTACTGCACAGGTCCAGAAGAAAGGAATTCAGAAAGGTGCTTAGTAAACATACCCCCCTGGTGGTCTTCACTTGATACAAGAGTGCCCCCTAAACTGTGAATCTATTTCAAACCCAACTTCCCTGTTTCCACTTACAAATACACCCATTAAAACAAAAAGGGGAGGCATCTGTTTCTGACCCTAAACACAGATAGAGTTACTAATTATAATTTTAAGATTTTAAGTTTGGTTCAGAAATCAGTCACACACACACACACACACACACACACACACACACACACACACACAAACACACACACACACACACACCCTGGAGGCAAGGAGTTCAGGTCAAAGATGGTTTCTGAGATGCAAACAGCTTCAGGCGTGGAGCCAGAAAAAAATAACACAGGATAGATGGAAAGATGAGACACTCTGAAAATGCATTCTACGGAAAACAGTGTGGAGTTTCCTCAAAATATTAAGTATGGAGCTGCCATTTGATCCAGTCATCCCACTTGTAGGAGTATATTCTAAGAAGCACCAATCAGAAAGAAAAGATGCACCCTTTTGCTCATAGCAGCACTATTTACAATAGCTAAGATCTGGAAACAGCCCAAGTGCCCATTAGTAGATGAGTGGCTAAAAACACTGTGGTACATTTACACCGTGGAATACTATGCAGCAGTAAAAAAGAAGGATCTCTTACCCTTTGACACAGCATGGAGGGACCTGGAGAGTATCGTGCTAAGTGAAATAAGGCAGTCAGAGAAAGACAAGTATCACATTATCTCACTCATATATGGAATCAAATAAACAAATGAAACTGAAAAACAAAATAGATCCAGAGACATGGAAGTATGCAACAGAATGACGAATCTCAGAGGGAAGGATGGGGTTGGGGTGGGTCAGGAAAAGATTAACCAAAGAATGTACATTCATATATGCATAACCCATGGACACAGACAATAGTGTGGTGAAGATCTGGGCGGGGCGGGGAGGGGGTAGGGAGTGGGGAGGAGGGGATCAATGGAAGGGAAAAAAGGGGACATCTGTAATACTTTCAACAATAAGATAAATTTTTTAAAAAAATAAATAAAATGCTGATAGTAAGCATTTGTTTTGAGACAAAAAATTTGCATTGAGACAATAAGATATCAAATCCATTCTTTCTAGTCATGGGTCTTTCACAATATGCTTTGTTGTTAAAGCTTATTTGCCGCTTTATACAGGGTAGAAAGTTGTTGAGTAGAAATGAGGTTACTACCCAGGCCAGGTAGCTTGATTCATTCTCTCTTCTCTCTCTCTCTCTCTCTCTCTCTCTCTCTCTCTCTCTCTCTCTCTCTCTCTCTCTCTCTCTCCTTTACTCATTCTCTAAAATCAATACATTAAAAATAATAATAATAAAAGTAAAAAAATGAAGTTACTGAAATGCTAGAGAGGAAAAGGGTTAAAAAACAATTGCTCTCTGATCATAGCAAAATATGTATAATGAATTCATCTTATTTAAACTTTTTCTACACCTTCCTTCCCTTAGATTCCATCTGCCTGCAAATTACAATGTGTATCTCCATCAAAATGATTCAAGAACCACTGGTACCTTTTCCCCCTGAAATCCCATTGTACATGCTGATGAGAACATAATTTGGCAGTTTATTGCACACAACATTGTCTAATTTCTGAACATATATTCATTCAGGAAAATGACATTTACTGAGTGATATATGACAGCCTTCATTTGTTTGCACATGCATATATACATGTACGTATGTATTCTTCCTCCTTCCAAAAATAATTTGAAGCTGCTTATGATAAAAGTCCCAAATTTAATCAAACCTTGAAGCAAAGTTTAAGTTAAAAATTGATGAAGCAGGGTAAAAGGAGATGGTTAAGGACTCCTTTTTCAATTGAATACAAAACTTGAAGCAAAGTTTAAGTTAAAAATAATGAAGCAGGGTAAAAGGAGATGGTTAAGGACTCCTTTTTCAATTGAATACAAAACTGGCTGTGCTTCCCTTCCATAAAGTCAGACAAAATAATGAAAATAAAGACTTATACTTTTCTATGAGAGATAGCCACTGTCATGTGAGCTGAAAACTAGATCTGTCCCTTAGATCCTCCAAGTAAGCAGTTGGAGGATCTAAGGGACAAAAGCAGGTGATCATCTTAATTTGGGCATTAAGGAGATTAAGTCTTTCTTCATGACAAAGACTTGGCAAAATGGTTCAGTTATTTCTCACATTATTCCTCAATTATTATTGTAAGAGCACATGACAAACACAGATGATCTACTAAGTTAGTAAGGAGGACATATTCTGGTTTATCTAAGGTTGTTCCATGATGTAGTTATACGTTGAAAATGTAGGACTTTGGATTTAGACATGCAATGTAACATAATTGTGTTAGTAATGATTCTTTCTAAGGATGATTTATAGATTTTATGATTCTCTAGATATTATTTTTTTTAAATATCTATGGGACACCATGAAAGCAATCATTCTACATCAGAAGCAGCCTGACATGTATACAGTTTATGTCCATGGATTCAAAGACCATTCAATGTGTGTGTATGTGTGTGCATGAGTGCACATGCTCAAACATCTATATATATAAAAGCCTAAGCAACCATTTGACCATTTGACCAGTCGCTATGATGTGCACTGACCACCAGGGGGAAGACGCTCAATGCAGGAGCTGCCCCCTGATGGTCAGTGTGCTCCCACGGCGGGAGCGCTGCTCAGCCAGACACAGGGCTCACAGTTGGCCACTGCATCCCAGATACCACAGTGGAGCAGCAGCGAGCCTACCAAGAGGAGGCAGCAGGCATAGTGGGGGCCGGATGAGCAGGAGCAGCAGGCAAGAGTGACAGGCAGGAGCAGCAGGCGACGTTGGACTGCCAGTTTTGGCCTGATCCCCACAGGCCACGCCAAGGGACCCCGCCCTCTAGTTTAATTATAATATAGGCATTCCATATTCTAAGAAATTTGATGAGGACATAATATTTATGGCACACCATATAGACACCCTAGGTTACAGCTATTGCCTCCTTTCTCCAGTAAGCAAGAGTTCTGATTTTGTTTGTGTGACATCACTATGTCCAGAGAAAGCAGACCTGTCCTCCAGCCCAGGGGAAGAACCATCACTGGCCAAAACCAGTCATGGGAGGCATTTTCTCTTTGCCTGTGATTAGAAGTGGGAAGGGTCATGGCTTAGTCAAGCAGGCATAAAGGAAATCTGCTGATAGCTTTGGAACATTTTCCTCCCATTGCCATGAGAAAAAGTCTGCCTCTCATATTTTTGCTTTGAGTGGGACTATTTGAAGAGGTGACGTTTGGCTCTGTGGTAAACATATTATCTTCTTCCCAAGATGGGGAACCCACAGAATTCCAGTAAGGTTGTCTCAGAGTCCTGCATCCTGGAACTGCTGAGGTAGCTAACCCTGGACCAGCTACCTCCAGAATCCTTGTTCTGCAAGATAATGTAAGTGTTTGCGGTATAGGCCTGTAATTGGGCATTCTGTTACCTGCAAGCCAAAGTTTCTTAATAGATAGCATATCTTATATTTCTATATTCTACACAGAAATGAGCACAATTGGCATTCAACAAATTCATAAAGAATGAAAGACAGGGTAAGAAATTAAAAAAACAAAAACAACTTTGTAGTCAAACAAACAAGATCATTTACCATCACAGTCATGCTAATCTTTGTAAAGTAGAATTCTTTTCTATAATGATATCTAATAGCACTTTTTTTTACCACACTGAGATAAATAATTGAGCAACCTAATTTAAAGTTACTATAGCCCATGATAACACATCTGTACAAGAAACCACTATTTAACCTAATGCCATCACTAGGGAGTGTTATCTTTCTAAATACAAGCTTTAGAAAGGAGTATAAAAACAATAGATCTGCATTTTTATCTCCTTTGACAACATTTCTCGTGATTGGCCACTATTTAATTCATAGACATAAATAGCAAACCACTGCTTTATTCACTGGACTACAAGAAATGAGGTGCCATCTGACATATATAGGAGCAAGATGCCGCCATTCTGCCCAGTTATTTTCCAAGTAAAATATCATCAGGGAAAAAAAACCTCAGTATCATCATAGTTTTTTATAAATATTTAGCATGTGAAAAAGTTTATCTACTCCCTCTTTACTTTTTCTCTTTTTAAAAGTATTTAGTCAATTTTACATATTCATTTATCCTGTAATAGTGGCAAACACTTCTAGTTTTCAAACACAAATTCATTTCTCATTATTTTTTCAGATTCTGATTTTCTCCAAGGTAGTGGCATACCACACTAAAAATATATTTCCCAATTTCTCCTGTAGCTGGAAGTGGCCCACTGACACAGCTCTGGAAGTGATATGAGAATGGAAGTCTATGGGGAGAATGTCCACGTCACAAAAAAAAAAGAAAAAGGACCAAATGCTCAAGGAAAAAGTTTGTTTGGTCCTTTTTTTTTTTTTTTTACAATTTCATATAGTTCTTTTCCATTTGTTAAACAAACAACAATAACAAAGAAAAAGATCCCACCATCACTGCAATAAAAAAAAAAATGGAGAGCAGGAAACAGGGAATTGCCTTACTTTGATGGAAGAGTAGTTGTCACCCCAGGATGATTTACCTCTAAAGGACATTTGGCAATGTCTAGAATATTACCTGTTGTCATAACCAGAGGGGTGAATGGAACATGCTACTGTATCTAGTCAGTAGAGACCACAAGTATTACTAAACATCCTACAATGTACAGGATACTCCCTCTTGGCACAAACTTATCTGGCCCCAAATGACAATAGTGCCAAGGTTGAGAAATCTTGTCCCAGAGTAGTCTTTGTTATCTTTTGGGGGACCTAGAAAGCAGACATGATGCTAGAGGCACAACAGCAATTTTATGACCATGAGAAGAAAAGTTCCAAAATGATAAAAACAAGCTGATTCCTAAATGATTAAGCAACTGTCTTATGAGTTTTTATGATATAAGGTAAACTCTTATTTGCTTAACCCACTGTTAGTCGTGTTCTATTGCCTCATAACCAAATGTATTTTTAAATGATGCATTTAATATTCACTTGTGGTCTCCTTTATGTTCAGACATGGGGCTAAGCATTCTGAGTGAAATGATAAATCAGGTTTGGTTTTTGACCTCTGGGAACTTGCTATCCAGGGAGGGTGCCAACCATCAAGAAGTGTGAAAAGTAGGCTACTCCTGGTATGAATCAGGTCTTTTGAAAGCTCAGAGTAAGCATACAGGAAGGAAGCAGGGTGATGGAGGGAAGACTATTCTAAGAAAACAAAATGTTCTAGAGTCCTACAGTTGCTGAGTGTTTATGTGGGGGGAAGAAAGGGGCAGTGGGAAATAATTCATAAAAAGTGTTAGCATAAGCAAAGCATGTACTATTGAGGAAAGTAGTAAATAAGAGTCTTGTGAAGGGAATAATGAATATACTGGGGAGGAGTTCCAAGTGCAACGTGTTTAAATCTAAAAAGTAAAATTGGGGAGTAAATACTGAAAGGAGTTGAATGCCATTAGTGTTCTGGACTTTAGCATTCTAGCTATAAGGAACCACTGGCCATCATTAATAAGAGATCTGCAAGGCCAGACCTATGTTTTAAGAAAACAAAAAATAAGTTTGCTGAACTGGACTCAAGTGATTCCCTTTACAAAATAATTGAAATATAACTGAGGAATCATAGGAATTCAAATAGGAATCTTCCCACTTACAATCTAATAAGATGAAAATAAACATCAACCTTCACTTCAAAAGACTTTAAAATGTGCAAAAGTGTACTGTTGAATTGTTGTGGTTTCAGATCTCACTGTCCATTCCAATTATGTTTTGCTTACAAAAACTACAAATTAGTATTTGTTAGGTAAATCATAAAATAATTCCTTTGTATAAAAATTTTTAAAAGAATTCTGAAAATAAGCTTTGCTTAAAAAATGTTATTTTTCATCTCAGAGAGCTCAGATTTATATATGTATTCTCTAGTTATAGTTACTTAATTATCCTGTAAAAAAATCCTAAAGAACTAATTTAAGGACATAACCATGTGGAAGTAATAGAAGGGGAATAAAATATGAGAAGTTCCAGGTGGGAAGAGACTTTAGAAAGGGAAGTCACCCAGGCGTGCAAAGTCATCAAGCCTCTAACACTCTACCTGCAGCAGATGAAGTTCTTAGCCTGCCTTCTGTGAGTCTATATTCCATCTTCAACTTCAAATCAATCCAGACATTTATATTTGAAAATACATTATACCTAAGTATTAAAGGAAATTTTCACAAAATAAAACACTGCTGAGGGAATAAAGGTAAGATTGACAGGAAGTACCTTGGGGGTGGAAGGAGGGAGGCTGAGAAAAGGAGGGGGAGCTAAAGAGGACTTTCTCTGCCCCTCACTGCAGGAACTGGAGTGTGTAGTCTGCTGAAAGACTGACTCCCTCAATTTCTGCTTATGTTAAGAGGATTGGAAAGGCTAACTGTAGAATAGCAGGCTTACAGAAAACAGTTACTTCTTTTAATCAAACCATGTAATCAGAGGGCCTGCGTAATGATTAACTTCCACTTTCTCTGTGAATCACTCAATCACTCAGCAGTGTGTATAGACTTAGATTCATTCTCTGCCAAGGGCACAGTAAACAATGTTTTTGTACTTAACATTTAATATTTAGAATCCGTGCTTGGCCCTTGCTTCTGAGCTCATTTCAGAAAGCTAGTGTTCTGCTGGTTGTAATGGCTGATTGAAATGCCAAGACATTCTATAGGTTTCACACTCAAACACAAGTACCCCTACCTTTCCCTAGTGATATTTATATACATGTGATCCTATTTATAATCAAGCACAATAGATTTTTGAGAAATATATTATGACCCAGTATTTTTTATGTACGGTATGAGAACTTATATAGAGAAAATAGACTACTGTAGTTTCAGTATAGAAAGAACAAAAATTAGTATATTAAGTACCTGTAAAAATGCAGAGAATAAACACCAGGTTAGCTAGCTTTCTAAATTTACATTTCCTAAGTCCTATGTGGTCCTGGAAATGAAAAAAGAATAGTATAAATACCTTTGTGGAGGCCAACTGCTCCTGACTTAGAATAATCACAAATGAATCAAATTTTAGACACATAACTTCCCTCATCTCTATAGGCACTAACAACCTCCTCTGGAATAAATTATTCCCAATTTTAAATTCCCTGCAGGTGGTTTTTCATGTCTGCTCACAAAGCACTGGGCTGGACAGTCAGAAGCCAGTGGAAAGCGTTTTAAATGTTTAGACTACCTTCTCTCCCCCAAGGGGTTTATCGCCCAATAATGTGTCATCTAGTCGCTGCTCATGGAGGGGGATCTTGGGGAGTGACATCTTGGCTCGAACCATGCAGATCTGAAAACCACTTGGCAGAAAATGTGGGGAAGAACAACTTTCTTATCCCAGCCAAACTGAGAATCAGAGCCACCCCAGGAACCACCCCAAGGGCCGTGGGAGAGCAGGCGGCTGGAGGCGGCTCGCCTGCGCTCCGCCCGGGCTTCAGGTTCTCTTCTGGAGGCGGCATTGTTCCTCCATCTGCTCAGCCTCCGCATTTCCCGGGAAACCCTCCCGCTCTCTCTTTTCCTCATTTCTTTGGTACCTCTCGGCCGAAGATCGGCTCTCGGTCTCGGCGGTCCCTGGGCACCTCTAGGGTGACAAGCTGCAGTGACTGGGGCGCCGCTCTAAGGCGTTGGAGGCGACTGCACTCGTCCGCCGTGCGCGCCTCCCACTCGCTCTCTCCCTTTTCTCCGGTCTCTCGGCTAGACGGGCTCTCCCGGCCTCCTGGCCCGGACTCCCGATCGCCTTCCCGGCGATCCCTCCTCTCACCAGCTCTGCCGGCTAGGCGTCGGCCGCCCGGACAGCGGCCCCAGGACAGACGCCCCGCGCCCGGAGACCGATACCGGGGACTGAAGGGTCAGGGCGCCGCGGGGAGGCGGGAGGAGGGGCGAGGAGAGCCGGGGGCAGGTGGGGGGCGCGAGGTGGGGGGGCGCGGTGGGGAGAGGAAGCCCCAGAAGAGAAGATGCATCTGCTCTGAAAGCGCCAAGGGAGCGAGGACAGAAGGGGCAGGACTGGGAAGAGCGGAGAGCACCCACCAGGAGGGGTGGGCAAAACCGGCAATTTGCAAACTTCCGGGGCGAGAGGTGGTGATCGGAGGAGGAGAAAGGAGGGTGGAGAGAGAGAAGAGAAAATAAGGCAAGTTGCCCCCTCTCCCCGAAAGGTCGAGTCTGAAAACGCGTCCCCTGAACTGGGAGTTACACGGGAACTGGTCACGCTGTGTAAACCGTAAAGGGTGGTTTTAAACAGAAATTCAGTGGCAGCCGTTGTCCCTACGCTAGGCTCACTCCATCGCGCTGAACTCTGGTAAATGACCCTCCAAGTGAAAGGAATCGGCTTCCTGCAGACACCGAAGCTGAATGTCCTCCACAGTGGGCTCCTCCCGAGGTATCGGCTTGGTGTCACATGAAAATAAGCGTTTGGGGGAGTTCCATGAACCCCAGTGCTAAAGAAACCACCCAGTTCATTAAAGTTCTTTTTTTTTTTTAAGTGATTTTTATTTTTGTCAGAGGATAGAGGTGAGGGGTTGGCACCAAGAGATGTGTAAAACAGCTATTTAGGTAGCATCGCTTTTCAAAAGAGACAAATGGGTTTCCTAAAACAGCTAAAAGGGGATTGGGAAACTCAGCTCCTGGGCTTGGGGGAGGGGGGGAGGAGAGAGAGAGAGAAGTATTTAAACTCTTCCAGACGATTAAGCCTCCAGCACCCCACCCCGCTCCCGTTGGACCTGGAAAAGGGTAAGCGAACGCAGGAGACCGAGCCGGGCAGGGTTGGTGGAAGGCGGGGAAGGAGAGGGAGAGGCAGGGAGTAGGAAGTTCTAGCGATTCGGGAATGAAGATAAACGCTGGAGCTCGGCGGACGCAGGAAGCTCCTTACCTTTCTCGCTAAGTCCCGTTTGCACCTGATCTGCAACCATAAATACTTCGAGATGCTTAGTGTGCAGCCAAGCGATGGCCGAATGTTAAACAATTCTTCACGCTCCCTCCTTTTCTGAGAAAACAGGCTCCAAAAAATGTTCAGACTGTTCTCGTTATCCATCGGCTCCAAAACATTCCGCTTTGTCGGGAAGAGAGACGAAAACCAAGTGCCTGGGCACGCGTATATGTATTTATATGTGATGCGGTCGGTATATAAACATATATACGTTTTCTGCATAGAAATCCAAAAAGAAGAAGCACCACAGATGCCTCTGAAAGACGGCGGGGACACGGGAAGAGAAAAACTTGGCAAACCAAATGTATCCAAAGATTTCTTTTCAGGAGCCACCTGCTTCAATGTGCAGAATTCCCGAGATTTAGAGGGAGAAGGGGAAAAAAATTAAAAATAAAATACCCAAAACACACACTTGAAACTGGAAGAAGGCTAAGACGCGTGGGTACGGAGAGGATGAGATGGTCTCCCTCCCGAGGGTACAGATCCGTCAGCCAAGTGAGCAATCGCCTCGGAAAATCACAGGCGGGGAGGTGGCTGCAGATGCGTCCCCGGCTCCGGTCCCCGCCGCCGCCGCTGCTACCTGTAGACACGCGCACACACGCACACACGCGCGCACACACACAGCACAACCTCCTCTCCCTCCTCCGCCCCCCTCCGTGGCGTTGCCGGGTGCAGGAGTCTGAATCAAGCTAGACCCATACTTCAGACCTCGTCCTGCCCGCTCCGAGCCACGATTTCCTCCCCTGCCGCCCCTCCCGGCGGGGTTTATCGCACAGCATCCTCTCCCCTGCCCGCCTTCTCCCCCACCTCCCTCCCCCCCCCCCCCCGCCCCGGGCAGGAGCCGCGATCAGTGGGGGTGGGCTTTCAGGGACGCGGGTCCGGGGTGGCCGACTTGATGCAGGTGGTGGTCCCTGCTTTGACAAGTTTGGCCCTCCTCCCTCCCACCTCCCACAGAGATCCTGCAACCTCCGCCTGCAGCACCCGCAGCACCCGAGGCGGCTGGAGGGGTTAAGGCCCCCGGGCGTCACTTGTGACGTTCACCGAGCCACTCCGAGTAGCTTGTGAGTGAACCCGCACCGCCACCGAGCTGCGAGGCCTCGGACGCGATGAGTTTCCCGGTTCTCGGCGTCACTGTGCTCTCTTTCCAGGCGTCTTCGTCTGGGAGGCTGATAAGTAGAGTTGGAGGCAGCAGCCTTCAACTGAGCCTCTACGGGATTTTTTTTTTTTTTTTCCGCCGCTTGGTAGATCTCTTGCCACCAAACTCCCACCACCACCACCACCACCCCCGCATTCTTGGTTTCCACCAGCTAGAGGCAGAAGAAGCTCCGAATTGTAACGCCTGTTTTAGTCCCCTTGGTAGGAGTAGTATAAATGCAACGCCACTGCCTTTGGCCTCTTCCCTCTGGCTGCGCCCACATCTTCTGCCGCTGGATGGGTGATTGTTAAAAATTCATCATAGCTAATCGGTGCTGGCTTTTATGACGGGTGTGACTCACTATACCACATTGTTTCACCTATCCACTTCCTACAAGGTTTTCTGTGTGAATTTTTAAATAAGTGAGTTGGGGGACGGGGCCATTAAATTAATTGATTGCAATGTGTAATAATCAAAACAACAACAACAAATATCCACCAGAAGGAAATTGTTAGGGTATTTCAGTGTCACTTGGTCTAGAAAAGTGTTCCTTTTTTTTCTTAACACACTCTTTAATTCAGGGAAAAGAAGGAATTTTGAAATAATCAACACTTAGATTGCAGTTAACAATAAATAAGAAGCCCAGGTTCCAATATATGTGTTCTGATTTTTCAAACAATCTTAAATATGAGATATCATTCCTTCTTCTTAGAAAGAATTCAGTACCACATTTCCCCAGGACCTTTGCACTCACCATTCCCTCTGCCTACGCATCTCTACCTCTAGGACTCCCTTCTGTTTTCACATAAGTTTCTGATTAGATGTCTCCTTCAAAAGATGTCTTCACTGACTACTCTCGGAAATAGCATTCTCCTCCCCTTCACTCTCTGTCTCCTTAACTCTTATATTTGCCCAGAGTACTTATTATAACCTGATTATATTAATTTTTTATTATATGCTTCTCACCAGAAGGTAAGTGCCAGGAAATGAGAGACTTAGTCTGTTGTGTGTACTGCTGTATGCCAAGCACCTTGACTCCTAGAAGTATGCCTGATTCATTGTGGTTCTCTATACATAGTTGAATGAATGAATGAATGAATGAATGAAGTAAATTTGACTCACTAATAGCAATCTTGGGGGCATGATTATAGACTCCCTCTAACTTCAGCCAACGATGGAACATAAAGGCCTAGGAATTTGCTGAGATGTTCTTGAAGACATTTCTTAAAAATGTATGTCTTACTTAAAATACATTAAAGCCATAATTATAGGACATAGGTCCCACTTTTTTGAGATAATGTTTGGAATGGACATAAATTAGCCCTAAATGTGTTCATAAAGCAATGATACCATACTTTCTAAGACATTTTATTCATTTAAGAGCCAATGGCACTTTATTACATATGACTTAGATTCTGCATTTGCTCATTTCCCAGAGTTTTACTATTTTAAGTAGTGTATCTAAGTAATGTTCTTTTCTTAAGTTCTGAAATTATTTTTTTCATTACTATTTTAAAATATGAAATTTATAGAAGCAGTTATAAAAGCCTGAAATCACATTTATAAGATACTATGAATTTAGTTCTTGAGTCAAGATTGCTTTATATTATTCAATAAATGACCTCTCACTCACCAATCCTTTGAGTGCCTATCTTTTCCTGTTACCTCATTGTTGAAGGATCAAAACAACTATGAGGCATGGTCCTTTTGCCATGTGTACAATATCTTTCGGGTAAGATCATACCTAGACAATGAGATGCCTTCGTGCACAATAAAAAAAGAATTTCCAAGGAAGGACATTCCAAGCAAAGAAGCAACATATGTAAAGGAATGAGCTCGCTAGCATGCAAAATGTTATTAAAAGCAAGTAGCTCAGTTCAGCTGGATCATGGGAGGCATGTAGGGGACTAGTAAGAAATGAGTAAAATGGGTTAGATAATGAGGGGACTTGTGTGTCAGGCAATGAAATTTGGACTTGGCTCCTTGGCAGGACCAGTGAAGGGCTTTCAGCAGGGAGTGGTGCAATATTCTTGCCTTTTAGGAAAGACTGTCCATGGCAGCATGGGAAGTGCATTAGGAGGAGAGGTAAATCCAAAGGCAGGAAGCCAGTTATGAAATTATTGCTATAGAATACAAAAGAGATGCAAATGTTTGAACTACATAGTGACAACAAGAAAAAGAAATTAAGAAGAGTGAATTAACACAACACTTGGTAATTGATTGGCTATGGAATAGGAGAGGCAATTTTAAAAGATTTTTATCTTATTTTTGAGCTGGAGCAACTGGATTAATGGTATTGTCAATCACATCTTCTTTATGAAGTAGGGATTTTTAGGATACCTATTTTACATATGGAGAAATTGAGACTCAGGGGTAAAATTACTAGATCCAAGCATAACAGTGTAAACTTCAAACGATGCCCTGTGACTCCAAATTCAATTAACTTACCACTATTACACATTATCCTCTTGAACTAAAAGAATGAGCAGATATGAGAATATGGCTTTCAAATATTAGTTGTTATAAGTTTTTACTTAATAGGAGTTTAAGAGAAAACTATTTGAGTTGAAGATTACTAGTAAATGTCTGAAGTTTAATTATTCTACATTGCTAAAAAAAAAAAGTCAAACTGTCTATAACTTCAATAAGTATACAAAAGAGAGATCAGGAGAGGGAGAGAGAGAGAGAGAGAGAGAGAGAGAGAGAGAGAGAGAGAGAACCAACCCAAGGCAGCTGGAAAAAACTCAATGGAAGATTGAATTTTTAGTTAGACTTATAGGATTAATTAGACTTAAATATGTGGAGGAAAGATAAAGAGCTCATGGTCTGAATAAACTTGTCTTCTAGATAAACATTTTTTTTAAGAAATTTGAAGAACTGGCTTCTGATAATGGCTGAATAAGATCCTATTAGACTGACCTTCATAAAGACTACAACTATAAGCTCTGGACATAACACAAAAAAACAGCTACATAAAGAGCCTTTATAGTAAACAGAGACATGCAGGTTCTCACAGGGAATCCACACACAGATATATTATATATATCAACATATATAATACTTTAAACAATAAAAAATTAATTAATCTAAAAAGAAAACAGATCTCAGTTAGCATTGGAATTATTGTTCAAATAGTTTGCACCTGAAATGCAACCAAGATAAGTTTTTGCAAAAATAAAAGAAATAATACTCTTTAGAGGAAAAACAGTATAATTCATAGTCTCCGTAACCTAATAGTCATAATGTCCAAGATATAATCCAAAATTACCTGAGATGCAAAAATTCAGGAAAATAGAGTATGTTCTCAAGAAAAAGGAAAATCAACTGAGACCAAAACCTACACTCTCTGTATGTTGGAATGAGCCAACCAGGATTTTAAAACAGCCATTATAACTACCCTCACTGAAGTCAAAGAATGTGAATTAAAAATAATTAAACAGATCAATATAAATAATAAAAAGAACCAAAGGACATTCTAGAACTGAAAAATAATATGTATGAAATAAGAAAAATTCACTTGCTGAGCTTAAAATTGAAACAATGGAAATGACTGAGAAGTGAGTCATGAACTTGTAGATAGAACAATAGATATTATCCAATGTAAAGAACAAAGAAAAATCTAAAGAAAATAAAGAGACAATATAAAGTATTTCCAAAAGGAGAACAACAAAATGGCCAAGAATCTTTGAAGGATAAATGATAGCTTGAACTATCATATATTGCTGGTGATATGCAAAATGATGCATCCTGTTTGGAAAATTGTTCAGGGGTGTCTTATCACAATAAACATATTTGTCAGAGAACCTAGCAATTCCACTCATAAGTATTTATCACAAGAAATGAATGTATAGGGTCTGCACAAAGATTTTTGTGCAAACTGTTTCTCATAATGACCCCAAACTGAAGCACACTAAATGTTCATTGATTGGTGAATGCATGAACAAATTGTATCACATCTATACTTTGGGATACTAATCAGCAACAAAAAAAGAACATTTAATATTGAAAGCCACACTATAAACACAAATCTCAAAAATATATGCTAAGTGAAAGAAGTCCAACATAAAACTTCTTGCTTCATGATTCCATTGATATAAAATTCTAGAAAATGCAAAATTAAAAAATAGAATGAAGATCAGTGGTTGCCGAGGGCCTGGGTTGTGTAGCCTATAATGGCCAAAGGTCAGGAGAGAGCTTTTGAGACTAGTAGAAATTTCTATGTCTTAGTTATAGTGGTGGTTCTAAGCCTACAATTGCCAAAATTCATCAAAATCTACAATTAAAATGGTTGAAATTCATTATATGAAAAGTATATCTTAATAGAGCTAAGTAAAAATAAAGAGATGGTATATAGCTGAAAAGCTAGTGTTGTGAAATCTTTTGGAAGATTTTGCAAATGAGGCAAATGAACTTGTACTTGCTAGTAGTGTGACTCATAGTGGAAAAAAATATGTAAGTTTTTATTTATGGGGAAACAAAGCGATGCCTTACCTTTCAGAATGGCTATCATCAACAAATCAACAAATGGTAAGTGCTGGCGAGGATGCGGCCCTCTTGCACTGCTGGTGGGAATGCAGACTGGTGCAAACTCTGTGGAAAGCAGTATGGCGTTTCCTCAAAAAATTAAAAATGGAATTTCCATTTGACCCAGTGATCCCACTTCTAGGAATATATTTAAAGAAACTAGAAACACCAATTAGAAAGGATATATGCACCCCTATGTTCATAGCAGCACAATTTACAATAGCTAAGATTTGGAAACAGCCTAAGTGCCCATCAGCAGATGAGTGGATTAGAAAACTGTGGTACATCTACACAATGGAATACTACGCTACTGTAAAAAAGAAAGAACTCTTACCATTTGCAACAGCATGGATGGAACTGGAGAGCATTATGCTAAGTGAAATAAGGCAGTCAGAGAAAGATAAATATCACATGATCTCACTCATTTGTGGAATATAATGAACAACATAAACTGATGAACAAAAATAGAAACAGAGACATAAAGGCATAGAACAGACTGTCCAACCTTTGAGGGAAGGCGGAGGGTGAGGGGGATGAGAGATCAACCAAAGGACTTGTATGCACGCATATGAGCATAACCAATGGACACAGACAGTAGTGGGGTGAGGGCATGTGCTGGGGGTTGAGGGTGGCTGGAGAGAGGTCAATGGGGGAAAAAAGAGACTCATGTAATACTTTATATAATAAAGAATTTAAATTAAAAAATTAAAAATAAATAAATAAAGCAATGCCTTAGAAAGACTAGGAAAGGAAACACATGCACTATGAAATCTGTTCAGGTCATAAGGTCAAACCTTATGTTACCAACTGGAATGGAAAGAGATTTCATCTGAAAGATTTCAAAGGAAGAAACTATTTTTTATAATATTATTCACTAATAAAAGAAAAAATTAAAAGTACTACACATGAATGTAAACTTATGATAGGAAAACATTCACCCAAAATATTTTATCAGTGTTAATGCTATCAGTGGAAGTGGAGTTCTTGGGGTGTCATGGGGAAAATAATTTCCTGAGGCCCCCATGGGAGGAGAGTTTTACTGATGATGTAAAATTAAGGGGTCTCCTCTCTAAGGTCCTATCTCTGCTCATTATGGAAGAAGTACAATCTTGTCTTCAGTAGGGCCAGAATTAAGGCCATTGCCCAGAATTTCTGTTCCATATTAAAGTCCAGTGTAGTTCAGCATCTGGCTAGCTTACCTTGTGTTCCCAGCTGCAGCCCATTGGGTGTGGGGTCTGCATGGCCATGGGCCCTGTGGCTGCTTAAGGTCACATGGAAGGGGAGGGTGTTGTGGAGTAGGATGGTGTAAGGGGGAACCAAAAGGAAAGAGAGAGAGAATTTTTTGTCTGGGGATTTTACCCTTCCAAGATTTCATGAGTTTCTGATGGGATCCACCCATCAGAAATTATCTTTTTTCAAGGCAGCTACCTTCCCTAAGTCACCCTGACTTCACTGCACATGCGCCCATCTACCCCTTTGTCTGCTTCCTTCCCCCAGTGACCTGCAGAAAATGAACCAGTGGTTCCCAGGGGAGCATGAAGCTATACTTCCTGGTGAAGCTGCCCAGTTGACCATGCTTGCAATGTCTGGCCTCCCCTTTGTTCTCTTTCTATTATTGATATAAATAATTAGCTAATTATGATGATAACTTTAACACACTAGGAGAGAGTGAGAAAGTACACTTTTTACTTTTTATACCATATACCTACCCCACACTGAGCAATTTATTTCAATCACTCCCTATTTATTATCTTTCTTAATTTTTACAACTAGAGTAGGAGTTAGATTTACTAACCCCATTTTATAGATAAGGAAACTGAAGTCCCATATTTAAGTGAATTAAGATCACACAAACATAGTAAAGCTGGATTCAAACTAAAATATGCTACAAAGTTAATTTTAGTCCTAGACGATCTTGAAAGAAATAAATTATTAATATTATCACACACTGTAATGAAGTTAAGGAAAATACAAACGAGAAAGAGCCATTGAATCTAGCAAAACTTTGGCGAGAAAATGTTTGAGTAGAAAAAAGGGGGAATACCATTTGGTTAAGAAGATTAAATGAAAGGTTGATACGAAATTTTTGGACTGGAACCCAGATTCTTTGTCTGCTGGAGTCGAAGAATGAATTCACAGACAGAGGGTAGTATAGCAAAGGTGGAGATTTATTGAAGAACAAGTACAATCTCCCATGTTGGGAGGGGAAAGGGTCCCACCGATTTCCTATTTTCATAGTTTATAAAGGCTGTAGTTCCTGTGTCTTGATATCCCCTCTGATTGGTCAATATTTCCTTTCGAGTTGGTTACTATTAGTGACTCCTGAACTCAAAGGTCAAACACCACATGGGACATGTGCTGCCCTCCTCCCTCATTGTTCTTTTCTTTCTGGGCTTTCTTCCTTCTTCTATATTTTATAAACTAGAGGCCCACTGCACGGAATTCGTACATGGGTAGGGTCCCTAGGCCTGGCCAGTGATCAGGGCCCATCAGGGCCTTCCTTCCCCCTGCTGCCAGCTGCTGACCAGGGCTTTCCTTCATTCTGCACCACCCCCTCGTGGTCAGTGCACGTCATAGCGAACAGTTGAACTCTTGGTCCATCGTCGAACTCCCAAGGGGACAATTTGCATATTAGCCTTTTATTATATAGGATAGAGACGTTTTTGGCTACTTCCAGCTCCCTTGTCTTATGTAAATGCAACTGTTGCTGCTCCCTGCACCTGGCTTCCTTGTGTTATGGAGATGTACCTTCTCCCAATCTGTAGCCCTGTTTCAGAATTTACCAGGTGACCAAAAAATACGCAGGAGTACCTGGAGATACAGGAAAACCCATTTATTTCCAGATGTACTAGTACCGTGACTCAGGGGAGCCTGTTTCCAAATCCTGAGTAAACCAATATGGAGGAAGCTTTCTCTTTACACCCTTTGGTTTCTTTGTCCCCATATATGGATCAGACTTCTGGACCTTTCCCTGGTTTTGCAAAAAACCCCAATGTCTTGAGATGGGGGCCAAGAGACCACACCTAAAGGCCTGCCCTGGCGACAGCGCTGATATTGTTCATGGTTTATAGCCTCTGTAAAATGTGAGTATTTAGGTAAACAGGTCTTGCAAGACCAGATAATTAAGGAAGTGGCAGTGACTAGACTATAGGCTAACAGGAATGTGCATTAGGGATACTAATTAACTAGGTACAGAGTTAGGCTGCTGGTCTCCTCCCCACCCCCCAAAAAATGTATTATTTTCCTCATCAGCCCTATGTTTTTTTACCATGGACCCCAATTCTAAAAATTCCCTAAACCTGCCTATATCCCCCTAAAATTCCTGTTTCAAGGTGATATAATTTTTATAACATAATGCTTTTTTCAAAATCATCAATAGTCTTCCATCTTTACAGTAAAAACAAAGACTACCTTTCAACATCATCACTCTCTTTATAATGTAACTGACTAAAACAAACTCAAGCCCAATAAAATGAAACAAGCAAACTCTTAAAAAGCAAAAATATAATGTAGGAAGAAACCAAGATGGCAGCATAGGTAAACACCTAAACTGCTGCCTCACACAACAATATCAAAACTACAACTAAAAGACAAAATGGACACCATCCAGAACCACAGGAAACCTGGCTGAGTAGAAATTCTACAACTAGAATAAAAGAGGAAAGCACATTGAGACTCAGAGGTGCTGCAAAAGGCTGAGGTACGGAGACTCGCACGCGGAGAGGACGGGCAGCTGTGTGCACAGGCGGCTGAGTGCGCGGCTGGCCTTCTAAAGCAGGAGGGAGAAGGAAGCTCCCAACTGCACTGAACTCCAGTCCCGCGGGAGACCCTGGGAAACCAGACTCATTTGGAGGGAATCTGGACTGTCAGGAAAAGAGAAAGCACACTGATACTCCGGAGCTGCAGAAGGCAGAGGTCCGGAGGTGCACGCGAGCAGAGAGAACTGACTGCTAAATGCACAGGCAGCTGAGTGCGCGGCTGGCTTTCTAAAGCAGGAGGGAGACGGAAGCTCCCGACTGCGCTGAACTCCAGTTCCGGGCAAGTTTCTGGGATTCCCGACTCATTCGGGGAGAAACTGGACTGTCTGGCAGTGGGAGAAACTTGAGGGCAGCTTTCTCTCAGAGGTGCTTGCAGCGATTACCGATGGACACTGAGACCCTGGGGCCTCATAGGGCAGGGCTGATGGGAAACCAAGGCTGTCTGCTCCACCCTGAAACTCCTCCCCATCCAAGCTGAGCACAGAGGCTTTTGCATTTTTGCAAGTCTTGTGTCATAAGAGTGTCTCCAGCACAGAAGTTCTCTCCAGTGTAGACATAGCTGATCCTCACAGCCTGGAGGTCAATTCTTCCCAGTGATACCAACAACAATCAAGACTTAACTACAACAAGGCTGAGCACACAGTCCACAAAGGGGTGCACCAAGAGTGTCCACCTCAGGTAACTGGGGAGGCTGAGCCACTGTGCCCTAGAGGACACCTACCACACAAAGCTACTCTACGAACTCAGGGAAGCAGCCAAATGCAGAGACAAAAAAACAGATCACAAATGAAAGAAATGGAGGAAAAGAAATGACTGGATATAGAGTTCAAAACCACGGTTATAAGGTTTTTCAAGAATTTCCTAGAAAAGGCCGATAAATTTAGCGAGACCCTCGAGGATATGAAAAAGGACCAACTAGAAACTAAACATACACTGACTCAAATAAAAAATATTATACAGAGACCTAACAGCAGACTAGAGGACCACAAGAATCAAGTCAAAGATTTGAAATACAAAGAAGTAAAAAACACTCAGCCGGAAAAGCAAAAAGAAAAAAGAATCCAAAAAATTTTAAGGAGCCTCTGGGACAACCTCAAGCGTACCAACATTCAAATTATGGGGGTGCCAGAAGAAGAGAGAGAGCAAGATACTGAAAACCTATTTGGAGAAATAATGACCAAAAACTTCCCCCACCTGGTGAAAGAAATAGATTTACAAGTCCAGGGAGTGCACAGAACCCCAAACAAAAGGAATCCAAAGAGGACCACACCAAGACACATCATAATTAAAATGCCAAGAGCAAAAGACAAAGAGAGAATATTAAAAGCAACAAGAGAAAAACAGTTAATTACCTACAAGGGAGCACCCATACGATTGTCAGCTGATTTCTCAACAGAAACTATGCAGGCCAGACAAGAGTGGCAAGAAATATTCTAAGTGATGAACAGCAAGAACCTACAACCAAGATTACTCTACCCAGCAAAGCTATCATTCAGAATTGAAGGGCAGATAAAGTGCTTCACAGACAAGAAAAAGCTAAAGGAGTTCATCACCACCAAACTGGTATTATATGAAATGCTGAAAGGTATTCTTTAAGAATAGGAAGAAGAAAAAGGTAAAAATAAAAATTATGAACAACAAATACATGTCTATCAACAAGTGAAACTAAAAATAAAGTGAATAAAAAATCTGATGAACATAATAAACTGGTGAATATAATAGAATCAGGGGCATAGAAAGGGAGTGGACTGACAATTCTCCGGGGGGAAGGGTTTGGGGGGTGCAGGAAGAGACTGGACAAAAAGCTTACACCTATGGATGAGGACAGTGGGGTGGAGGTAAGGGCAGAGGGTGGGGTGGGAACTGGGTGGACGGGAGCTATGGGGGGGGGTAGGAAGAGTAACAATTGTAATAATCTAAACAATAAAGATTTATTAAATTAAAAAATATTTATAGTGTAGCGGGTTGTGTAACTGAGAAGTTTAGGGGGCATTGAGCACTCGTCATGACTATATTCAGAGGCCTAACGGAGGTCATTTTTTCTCTTTCCTTGTCTTCCTTCTTCAGCTTGTCTCAGCTTTATTTTCAGGCAGTCTCTCTTCAGGTCTGGAGCATGATGACTGTCAGCAACTCCAACAGCCCTTCAAACAGCATCCCCAGGGAAAATTACTTTGTGAACTCCAGAAAAGAAATCCTATGGAGGACTTTAAATGATTTCGCTTGAATCACTGTGACTAGAGATGGAGTTATTATGGTTTACCAGGCCCGGGGCACATGATATACCTCTACACTAGATAAGGGGGCCCATCAAGATTTACACAAACAGTGGAGGCTGATGTAGTAAAAGCCTAGGATAATGACCAGTAAAAGAGAGGTGAAAAAACTTCCTGGGCAGACTTAACCTACAGCCATAAGTATGGTTTGCCACATGCTGCTCCCAGTGTTTCTCCCATTCACTCCTTCCCAGCTCCTTCTATCTAGCAAATGTAAATTATATGTTGCAAAACCACATCTTGTGCTTTTTCATCTCTGAGTCTTTATTCAATTTGTTTATGCTATTTTGAGTTCCTTCTCTATACCTGCCTGATGAAATATAAATTCTAGAAATTCTAGCATTGCACATATTAGATGCTTAATGAATGGTCATCAGAAGGGGTTGCTTAAGTAATTCATTACACATTCAGGAGACAGGAAGATGCACAGACAGAGTCACTACCCTCACAGAGCTTTTACTTAGAAAGTTAAAGGGAACAATACACAAATGACCAAAGTATGAAACAAAAGAGTGAATAAAAAGAGTAATGGGAATTCAGAGAAGGAAAGGATCAAGGGCTGAGGAGAGGGGGAAATTGACTTCAGCAAAGTCTTTGATAAGAAGGAAGTAGCTTTTAAGTAATTGAAATTCAGTGCTTATTTGTTTTGAATGAATAGATGAACAACTGAGTAAATTGATGTAAGTGAACAAACCAATAAAGCACATAAAATTTAAATCACCCATAAAGGAAAGAAGGTTAGGTTTTTAATTCAATAAGACAGTGGAATAAAAAAAATATGTTTTTTTATTTATTTGTTTTGTTTTGTATTTATTTAGAGGAGAACTGTGCATGTTTGAAGAAGAGAAACATGAAATGGGATATATTAAATTCATTAAGAAAAATCCTACTAGAGCTAATATTTAGGTTCAGAAAAGGTGAGGAGAATGAGATCCAGAAAATAAATGCAGTCTTAATGCCAAATCTTTTAAGAAAAAAATCTTAAATAGATTTAAAAATAATAATAATAATAATAATAATAATAAATGTTATAGGAAAATCTCCTTTTTAAAATGAATGGCTTAAATTTAAAATGGCAAAGCTTAGTAGTTCAGAGTGGATTTTGCTATTTATAATGAATAATTTTGTTTTGTTTTAAATATGCTCAATTATAATTTATGGACTACATTAAGGTAGCAAAATACTTCCTTATATAATATACAGTGCCTATTTCTTAATAATCTACTTTAGTTGAAAGTATAAAAGTGTTCTTCCAGTCATTTATGGAAAAATAGAGGTGTCATATGTCTGTTACAGTATTAGGAAATCAATATAAATATTTTTTTGTAAAGGAAACAAGAAATGACTTAAGTATCTTAATAATCAAGTTGGAGATAATTGCCCTCTCACATTGCTTTCTCATTTTCTCTGTTTCAGAGAAATAAAAGGACTTATTTGAAACCTAAAATAGTAATTATAATTTTTAAATTCATGAACCAGATTGCAAGCCTAAAATAGCAGGTTCACATTTATTCTATAGTCCTCACAATGGAAAATATATCAGAACTCTAAATTTGTGATGTAAATATGAAAAGGAATCTTTTAGACTTTACCTTAAATCTATATTCATCTATGCTGAGATCTCTGTTTATTTATGTAACAACCACTTAGAGCAAACTATAGCATTTTGATCACTAGAAGTATTAAATATTTGTTCCTCCAGGTACAGGGAGGTAATGTGGAGCTTAGAAGGCTTCCCTAAGAGAAATTTTCTCTTGTAAACATTGCATGGGGAGGGAGGAACCAGGTAAACTGTAACTCTAAAGTTGCTACACTTGATGGGTAATGTGCACTGAAGGGCCATTTCATCATTCTGAGTCAAAGCTAATTTTTGCAGAGTCCAGAGAGATCTCCTTTTTTTTTCAATTTGGTAAGAATTTCAAATATGGCCCTACCTCTGTATGTTCCTAATAAACTGCAATGTACAGAGGGGAAGGGGATGTGGAAACTATGCACTCCCATGAATTTTGCTAAGCATTTATTTCTCAGCTTATCTTCTCCTGAACACTTCCTAGCACCCTGCCTGAGGAGCAGGTTGAGTGATTTGCATACCCGCACCCTACAGGTCTTACTTCATTATGTTTTATCTTCCCAGAGCATTCCCTTTCCATGCACTTCCTCCCCTTTATATTTCCCAACCCGGCATTCTCAAACACATGTAGAGTTCAGCTCAAACATCCCCTCTCCCATGAAACTTCCTCCCTCCCCCGCCCCCTTCGCCCCCTCTAAGATGGAAGTAATATTTTTTTCTACTGAACTGCTCTGGCATTTCATCTGTAATACCCTTGTAGCAGACATTACTATTTGATTCCTAATGATTTTATGCATTACTCATCTACCCATTTGTAAAGTGATATATAGTTTTCTTTTCTTTTTTTATTTTTTTTATTATTTTTTTTAAATATATTTTATTGATATTTTTACAGAGAGGAAGGGAGAGGGATAGAAAGCTAGAAACATCGATGAGAGAGAAACATCGATCAGCTGCCTCCTGCATACCCCCCACTGGGGATGTGCCTGCAGCCAAGGTACATGCCCTTGACCGGAATCGAACCCGGGACCCTTCAGTCCGCAGGCTGACGCTCTATCCACTGAGCCAAACCGGTTTCGGCTTCTTTTTTTTTAAATTGTTAGTCCCTGGCACCTTGGTTATCTTGCACATGCAAATTCTTCATAAACATTTTTTAGTAGATGAATAAATAAAAAATAAAGACAGGCATACCTCAGAGATATTGCAGGTTCAGTTCCAGACCATTGCAATAAAGTGAGTTAATCTTTTTGCTGATGGGGGGTCTTGACTTCCATTTGTAACAAACGCAACATCTGTGGAGCACAATAAAGTCCAATAAAACAAGGTCTGCCTGTACGTTAGAAAGAAGAGTAGTTAAGAAGTTATTGCAGTCATTCAGTGCTGCTCACACCCTCATACCAGGATGACGGTAGTACAGACTAGGGTTGTGACAGTGGAAATGGATGTAAGTGGAAAATTGTGAAAGCTATTCAGGTAATAGAGTTGATAGGGCATGGTGAGAAAGGTGAGGAAGAGGGAGCATTCAAGATCATCTCCAGATTTCTCACTTGAGAAAATGAGTAGCTGATTGTACCTACCATTGAATTCTAAAGATAGAGCAGTTTAGGGAAAAAAATAATTCATTTTATTTGGATATGTTCAATTTTAAGTACCTGTGAAGTTCAAGTGGATAAAACCAACTAGGCAGGTGATTATGGGTCGGAAGTCCAGGAAAGCAGTGTGGATATATATTTTGGAATTGTCAGCACATGCATAGTAACTGAAGTTGTACAAGTGACTGGGAGAGATCATTAGGGACAGTTTGTAAACAAGGAAGAGAACAGGCCTAGAACCAGAGAATAACAGCATTTTTGAGTTTAGATTAAAAACAACATTTTTGAGTTCAGAATCTGTAGAGAATGATAGTGGCTGGGGGAAGGACTGGTGAAAAACATCAAACACTGGTGAGAGGGAGCAGAATGAGAACTGGACAGTGTCCAAGAAGGACATTGGTGGCCTCCTTCTGTGAAAACATTCACTAAAGCATAGTCAAAGCAACACCACACTGAAGTGTGTTTAATGGTCAGAAGAGAGAAAATAAAAACAGCAACCACGGAAAATTCATTCAAGAAATTTTATTGTGAAGAGAAGGATAAAGATAGATTTGTAGCTGAAGAGTGAAACTGGGTCAAAGGAGGTGTTTTTGTTTTACTTTTTTGTTTTTATTATTGGAGAGATTGATCTTGAAATGTTCATAGGAAAACAACAAGTAGAGAAGGTCAGGTTAATGGTAACAGAGAGAAGGCTGATAAGGTTCTTGAGGAGGTAGATTGGCCATGAAACTAAAGCGAAGAGGGGGGAGATAAGCACAGATCCAGGTAAACTTGTAAATTTGATGGGAAGTTAAAGGAGCTTCTGCCTGATGGCTTCTATTTGTTTAGTGACAAGATTCAATGTAGAGGGATGCTGAAAATTAGAAGTGGCGAAACAATATTTTAAACAGCATAAATACATATGTTTAATAGTCAATAAAACTAAAAACTAAATACAATGTCAATAACAGCCACATTTAAAGTTCCCTTTGTGTGTGTGAGAACAGACTTGACCATTTTATGGATTTAAGATGGTAAGGCTAGTGGGGAGAGCCTAATGCACAATGTATAAAGAAGTAAAGGTACAGAACAAAAAAAAATACAAGGCTATGACTACTTAGGTCCTATTCCATGCTTTGTCCCAGGAATAAATAACTGAATGCAAGCAAAGACACACATGCCATTTAATTTTGTATATACACATAAATACAAATAATAGTAACAACAATAGACAACACCTATTAAGAGCTTTCTATGAGTCAGACACCATTCTCTTTATATGATCTTTACAATCCTATGTAATAAGTGCTATTTACTATCTCCATAATATAGCCAAGGAGATTTAGACACTGAGCTTAAAGATCTTGAAAGAATTTGAAGAATTATGAATTCCCACAGAGGGAGAATTGTTGGGACTGGGATCTATATCTATATCCATATCTAGCTATCATCTATCTATCTGTCTATCTATCTATCATCTATCTATCTATCTATCATCTATCTATTCTTATTACCTCTGTGGTACAATTTCATGCACTATTTACTATGTATAATTATCCAAGTTGTAGTACTAGCTAAAGTATTTATTTGTGTTGTTAACCATACACTGTTTACTATGCACATTTGTCCAAGTTTTGTTACTAAATGGAAGTGTAAAATTGATCTCATCTAGATTTCTGGTCAAGAAACATAGGCTTATGTTTAAGTGCTCTTCCCACACCAAACTTAGATCAGCAGCAAAATACATATTTTAAATAAAATGAAGCAGAGCAATTAATTTTTTGTCAACTTGACTAGGCCATGGGATGCTTAACTATTTGTTTAAACATAATTCTGGATATGTCTATGTAGATGTTTCCATATACAATAAACATTTGTATCAGTAGACTGAGTAAAGCAGATAACCCTCCCAAATGTAGATGGGTTTCAATCTATTGAAGGCCTGGATAGAACAAAAAGGAAGAATAAGAGAGAATTATCTCTCTTTGCCTGACACTCTTTGAGCTGAAACATTAGTCTTCTCCTTTTTTTCAGACTCTGACTTGGACTAGAACTTACACCATCAGCTTTTCTGCTTCGCAGGCCTTCAAACTCAGATTGAAACTCTTCCACCAAGCCTCCTCAGTCTCCCATTGACAAACTACAGATTTTAGGGCTTGTTGGTTTTCATAATCATGAGTCAATTTCTTATAATAACTCTATATACATATATACTGCAAGTATATATACAGAAACAGCCAACAGAATATATATTTATATGCATATAAAATACACACACACACACACACACATACAAACACATACACACACGTTCTATTGGTTATGTTTCTCTGGAGAATCCCAAAACAAAGACTGTAACACATCTCCACTGGCCCAAAAGGAAAAAGAAAAATACAGCGGTAAGGAGAGTAAAGGTCACAGGCCTGTTGGCTTCTAGATCTGGAAGAACTTAAGCAGCCATAAGGAAGTCAGCTCCTGCAAATAAAAGGGACTAAAACATTACTATACAGCCAAGGACAAGAGACTGGTTCTTTTGTACCATCAGGGATTAGAACTAATAAAAACAGTGACCCCTACCTACCTGCGTCTTCTCCTATGAGCAGGGCAAGGGGCAGCTATGCAACCTGAACATGGACAAAGCCATCACTGGGTTGGAGATGAGTTGTGCAATTTTGCTATATGTGTATTAAGAGCTCCAAGTTACAAAAATAAGATCTTGTTCTGAACTTGGGACCCAGGATAGAGGGACCAATAAAATTACTAGAGAAAGGTGATGGGCACACACACACAGAAATCAACTTCTAAAAAAAAAAAAAAAGGTTGCAAGTTAGCATCCTAAAGTATAATCAATAAATATTGTTGAATTGTTGCAAAAATCAATTAACAAAAATTACAATCCAAAGACAAATTCACTCCCAATGAATTAAAAATAACAGAGCAATCTAAAAATCATCTTACCATAAGTATACTTAACATCATCAAAGAGATAGAGTAAGAAATGATACCCTTAAAAATAAAAAATAGGAATCAAAATTCATCAGCTATAAATCAAGAATAGAAAAATAGGAAAATAAGTAGTCCTGGAAACAATTATAAATACTAAAAAATAACAAAAAAAATTTTTAAATCTCCAGACTGTAAATTGAGAGATCATATTGAGGATCTCACCCCAAACATAGCAGGAAAAGAGCAAGATAATAAATATTTTAAAAAGTTACAGCACCAGGTGCTTCTGCCTGCGCTTCAACATATGGAGTGTTGCGCCTACCCTGAGAACAAGAAAAAGCCTGGGAAACTGCAAAATTAGAACCTCTCTTTAATCCATCAGAGAGCTAAGTTCAGAGGGTAATTAGTAGGATGAATTCTGTGGAAAAGGGTCCCTCCAAGCAGAAACAGGGCATGAACACACTCCACCCATGTTTGATAGTGTGAGGAGAGGGAGAGATGGATGCCAGATGCACACAGGCAGAAAGAATTCAGCTAAAATGTTCAGGCAAATTCTGAGAGCAAAGACTCCCTGAGAGCCACGTACACAACGGGAATCCTCACCCACTTACAGTCCCTTCTCTACAGGCTTCCAGAGGATGCTAATGAGAAAGATTGCTGGCAGGGCTGGTGGCTAGAGGAAGCTTCTCTCAGTGGTGCGGGCCTGGAGGAGGAAAATGTCCTTTCTGAGGGGAAAGCAGGAAGCCCCCATCACCTGAGGAAGGGCAGCAAACTATCACCCCCAGAGCACAGTTGAAGATCCACTGCAGCTGGGAGATGGATAGAAAAAAATTAGCCCTCTACTTCACACTATATATGCTGCCAGAGATAAGTCTGCCAGCTTACTGGCAATTTCCCCCTGTAACAACATGGTTTATATCTTTTGCTCTGTTTTTTTTAAATATATTTTTATTGATTTCAGAGAGGAAAGGAGTGGGAGAGAGAAAGAGAGAAACATCAATGATAACACAGAATCATTGATCAGCTGCCTCCTACACGCCTCTTACTGGCGGTCCAGCCTGCAACCTGGGCATGTGCCCTGACCAGGAATTGAACCGACCTCCTGGTTCATAGGTCGATGTTCAACCACTGAGCCATGCTAGCTGGGCTCTGTTTGGTTTTTGTTTTTGTTTTTTAAATAAAGACATAATAATACATAAAGCTGGATGACTTCCTGGGCAGTATAACTTAAATTTATCTATCAAATCAAAAGCCATGCAAGTTTCGCCGAATAATGTTCTCACTCTCCAGGCAATCACCTTCTTCACAGTTGTTTTATAATAACCCTTTAGGCTTTTACTATCATTATTTTTTTAAATGATCAATAATTTTAACATCAACGATGCAATGATCATCTACCTTCTTATCAGCCTGCAGACTTATCCAAGTTTATGTGTTCTATGATGAACGTGCAAATAAAATTATCCCTCATCATTTCAAAAATGTATTAGAGCGTTTTGAGAAAAGTGTGTTCTTGGATCATCGAAGCCTGATCACTGTCCGAAGAGGATGCTGTGCTACTGCTGACACGACCACAGGCCACACATTTCTCCAGACTGTCCCCTCAACCTGACCCTGAACAGAGCTCCAGGCACAGTGACTCCTCCCCAGCGCCTTCCTCCTGATAACAAGAGGTTAGGCATACTGCACTTCTCTTCTGCTGAAACTGTTACTGTAGCCTCATCATTCAAATGCGTTATTATCTCTAAATTGCTGCATTGTTTAGGAATTAAGTTAAATAATGAGATAAGAATTCAGGAGCAAACGAATGCGTACAACCACCTCTAATGAACTGTAATTAAAGACTATTTTTATCCAAGTTCAATGCCCTCAATAGCTTGTGCAGAGTATTGAGTAACTAGAATTACACCTGGAGGCTAAAATCTCAAGAGCCAAATATTTTCCTGCTATCGCCTATAAAGAATTCACCATAAAAAACACCCCCCCCCAAAAAAAAAAATCTTAAGCCAACCACACCAAATAAAAACAGCAGACAAGTTGAGGAACATACTATCTGTATGCTGAATCTAATAGCCTCATCTCTTTCTGAGATGACATCCTCAAACACTACTGTTATAACTATGTCACTTACCACTTTTATCCTTGGTCATGGGCAAATGCAAGCCTCTGTTGGGAACTACTGTGTCAATCCCTCCATCCACACACAACTTTGTGATTTCTTCCTTTTGACTTTTTTTTAAAAATTGATTTTCCTGTCAATCTATCCCAATGTTCTCAAGAACCCTAGTTCTGTGGCAAACATATTTATCTTTTTCACCGAATGCTTCCTTAAACTTCCTACACTAACAAAACCAAGTAGGGGCATAACTTCCCCTAAAGACCTGTCAAGTACAGCCTGTTTATACTCATATGCCCTGGTTCTGTGACCTAAGAGAGCAACAGGCACTTCGGCAATCTCTTGGCCTAACATTGCTAACTCCAGATATATTACTTTTTCTCTTGAGTGCAAACTCTTTCCTGATTTGATGGGTAATATTTGGTACCACTCTTCTTTGCTGCTGTCACCCATGGACCTCTGGTCATTTCCCTCTGTTGAACATTTGATAAAATAACTCATGATTTTTCTTTTCATCACAACCCTGCCCTCATCATAGGGACCTTCAACTTCTGCTTGAACAACCACCAAGATTCTCAAAAGTGCTTCCAGGATTGAAAGTTCTCTAGAACAATACTGTCTTATAACAATTATCCATGAGCTTATGGTATTTTAAAGCAATTATTACATACCAAGAGGGTCTATTTCATTTCAAAAAGCGATGGATGTATGAATGTTTATAAAAACTACAAATAGTTACATTGTACATGTGCCATCCTCTTGAAACCCTTTGCTAAGTGGAGGGGGAGGCCGGTTAAAGGAAATAGTTCTGTCTCAGGTCTTTTGCATTTGCTTCCTCGTCGTCCAGTGCTGCCATCTGCTGACCTCTTCTGCATCCCACACTCTTTATGTCCTGCATTAAATCAGAGCCAAGGTTATTAATTTTAATAGAAGCTCTCAAACTCCCTGGATGGAGCTGCCTTACATTCGGACACTTTGGAGGTTTTATCTGTGGTCTTTCTATAACCTGTAGCTACTCCATTGTCTGCATAATTCTGGGATTTAAAATGTACTCTTCTTCCAAAAGCTCTGAAATATGCCCATCTCAGCCACTTAGTGCCTGGGAATGGTCTTTCTGTGTGACATGCTCTCTGCGTTCTGTGCCTTCCGACTCCTTCTAGCCCCTTGTATACCGTGCCGCATCTGTAAGAAGCCAGCTTATTAGCTCTCTGGCAGGAAGATGGCAGTTTGGTCCATCTCTGTTCAACAAAAGCTTCTCCTTTGAGTCCCACCCCACAAAGGCTCCCTGTCTGAACAGAAAACCGGAATCCAAATTACTTGCCCACAATACCTGATACTTCTTCTGGCCTCAGTTACCAGGGTGGTATTGCTCAGCTTTCTGTGCTCACTTTCTGCAGACAATAGGCAGAAATTCCTGTGAGAAAAAGAATTTCACAGTCTTAGTGTCATACTTTCCTGGGTGATTAGGAAGAACAAAATCTGACTTCTGAGCTATGGGTCTGAATCATTCAAGTATTATTTTGACATTCACATAGTTAACAGAAATCAACTATGCATCAATTCAAGTATCACAGAGTTCAACATGTGTCCATAAAAATATTTCACCTTTCCAGTGAGTTTGGGCCAGACCTTAAAATTGCTCACAGAGAACCATTAATATGCAGTATGGCTGGTGCCAGAGTATTTCAAAGTATGGTCTGGATCCCTCTTCAGACCCACTGTTCACAAGCTCTGTGGAGTTGGGCCTGAGGATCTGCATTTTCAATGTGCTAAACAGGTAGTCCTTATGCACAAAGTTGAAAATCATCGTGCACATGAAGGCTCCATCAATAGCTCTACTGTGGCTATGCATTAGCATCCTCTGCAGAGCTTTTAAAAAAATACAAATGCCTGTTCTCCACCCCAGACCTACACTGACTCAGAGCTCATGCTTATCAAGTGCTTCTGATAGAGAACTACAGTCCTAAACATCTACAAGAGATTAAAAATAATAGACACCACTTATTAAACACTTGATAAGCAAAGTACATGTCAGCATATCATTTAATTCTCACAGTGATCATATGAGACTGGAAATATTATTAAGCATTTGCTATTGTTTCCATTTTTCAACAGGTAATTTAGAGATCCAAAAGAAGTCACACACTGAGGAAGTTGTAGGACTGGGATTAGAACCGATTCCGTCTGACTCTCTGAGATGACCTGCTCTTCCTCACTGTCGCACATGGACATTGCCTCCCTGCCATCGGGTGTTTACAGCCACCATTTTAAATATGTGCACAAATTTTCTTCCCTTATTTTGCTTTTCTCCTGTTTGGTTTCAAAATTAGCACAATCTTCTTACGTTTCAGTTCTTTATTTTTTTCTTTGAGATTGTTGAGGTAGAATTAATTCTCTGAGACACCTAACTGATATGCCACTTGTGCACAGAGCATTTCATGAGAGGAAGAGGTTTACTATAATAGATGATGGCTTAGCTTGTCACCAGAGAGAGTCTTCACCCACAAGGGGATTCCTTCCATGGTTATTCATTACTCCTCGTCCAGTGAATCAGGCAGGGTGCTCCGCAGGTGTGTTCCTTCAGCAGGCTTTCTCTAACTGTGTCTTCCCTGTGATCCCGTGTTATTGTAATGATACAGTTGGACTGTTCTACCAGATTATGAGCTTCTGAAGACAGGAGGTGGTGTTGCTTAGTTCCCCGGGCCCAAGGCTGACAGACTGAAGGCTTTCAGGACAGTGTGTTGAGAAGCAGATGGCTCAGTGCACCACCTCCACTACACGTCTGCCATAGTTATATATACACCTGACCCTAAACTTCTCAGTCTTTACTCCTCTGTCTATAACACAGGAACAATAATATGTATCTGTTAGTCTTGCAGGGAAGTAATGCACACAAATCATGTGATGCTGTTAAAACACATAGAGTGGCTATTATTGCAACATAGTATGCAATAAAATGGTCATTCATCCACTCTTCACTGAATGCCTACCGTTTATGCCAAATACTGTAATAGATTATATTGATATAGCAACAATGAGCAATATAAAGCTCATAAGACAGTATGGGACATTGAGATAAGAAAAACTACACAATTTTTAATAAATTATATGAATAAAAAAATAGGAACAGAAGAAAGGGTGATTTGAAAACATATAATAACAGTAGATAACTTCATCTGAGGCAGAGCAGAGAGTCACAGAAGCCCTCCTGAGAAAGCCAAACTTGATCTTCTCTTTCTCTTGGCAAATTAGGAGGCAGCATTAAGCCCCAGGTAGAGAGGAGAGAAGAAAGAGAGAATTGAAATAACTGTGGCAGGTAATGGAAAGAGATCTGACTGTAAATGATAATAGAACTCCCAGACAGTACTGAGGAATCAGTTCATGATGGACATGAATTCACAGTGAGAGAAAAAAATCTTAATTGCATGGTTTTCTCAAGGATTCAAGAAACTGGAAAAAATGAAGTTGTTTAGTTGTGTTCATTCAGGTTTGCAGATTGACCAAGAAAGTGGTAAAGGGGTTCAGAATATTGAGAAAAGGGTGATTAAAATTATGGACCATGTAATCTTGATTAGATACAGATGAAATTAACAACAATAGATGACTGACAGGAATGCTGAGAGAGGCATTGAGTGGAAGTCCTGATGAGACCAGAAAGCTTATAATGGAAGTAGATGAGCAGATAATTTGAATTTAGAAGTTGTCATTCGAAAGTGTAATGCTTGAATTAGGTAATTCACAGATGGACCAGTCTGGGGGAATACCAATCAAGATTGTGACCATGGAAATTGGGTGCCTGAGGTGGAGAGATGGAGAACATCACTGAGTTCCTAGAGGCTTGGAGAGTGGAGTGCTGAAGTCTGTCTGGACTTGCACAATGATCCTGGCCATTACCACTACATAGTGAGAAGGAATAATCAGGAGGTTAATAACAACTATGCAGGGGAGAGAAAATGAGACTGCATAGGAACAAGGAGTTCGGCAGAATGGCCTGGAGGCAGCTAATGGGAGCAAAGAAGACACCAGCACCACCTGAGTTTAGTAGGTTATGAAAGTATAAACTTCTCCCGAGTGAGAGTTCTGTGGAGCATGTGTTGTCCTCGGGGGGTAGCCAATTTTAAGTTAGGAAAAGAAAGTTGAGATAATATTCTAAAAAGGTGCAGAACATAAAGGAATATTTTGATCATGGAGTCCTAGGGGCTCAGGAAAGAGAGGGAATTAAAGAAAAATTAGGTCAGGAAGAATTACACACTTTTTTACATAGTGTATGTGTGAAAAAAGTAGGTGAAAGATACTTGTACTAGACAAAAACAGCAAAGTTGGGAATGGAGATTTCACCCTATTCGTGCCTTGGACAATGGAGGATACTTTAACGTACAAGTAAGCAAATTCAACTGCAGCCCAATCGAAAGCCTCAAGTTTGGGGCTTAGGTCCAGACATTTCCTTTTCATTTCGTCCCTTACTTATTTGACAAATATTTTTGAATGCCTGCTATAATCCTGGGCTTGTTCCAAGTGATTGAAATACATCACTGAACTAAACCAACAAAGAGCACGGCTCCTAGGGCGTTTATGTTTAAGAGAGGTAAGGCAGAAAATAGACAAGCAGCTATACATGAATAAGAGCATCGCATAGTATGTTACAAAGTGATGGGTGCAATGGAAATGAAAAACACAGAGCATGAAAGGGGTGACAAGAAGAATGAGCTGGAATGGCACAGGGTCAGGTTAGGACTCAGTGAGATAGTGATATCTGAACAAAGCTTAAAGGAAATGATGGAATTAGCCATGTGGATACTTGAGAGAGGAGCATTCCAGGCAGAGGGAACAGCCATTGCAGTCACTAAACAGGCATGTGCCTGGTTCTATTTTAGGAAGAGCCAGAAGCCATGTGGTTAAGCAGAATGAGGAAATGAGACATCGGAAAATCAGAACTTCTCTAACTTTAATGTGCATACAGATTACCTGGAGATCTTATTAAAATGCAATATCAGTCCTAGGCAGTTTGGTTCAGTGGATAGAGTGTCGGACTATGGACTGAAGGGTCCTGGGTTTGATTCCAGTCAAGGGTATATACCTAGGTTGCAGGCTCAATCCCTGGTCCTGGTCAGGGCACATGTGGGAGGCAACCAATCGCTGTACCTCTCTCACATTGATCTTTCTATTTCTCTGTCTCTCCCCCTTCCTTCCATTCTCTCTAAAAAGAAAAATGAAAAAATGCAGTGTCAGCTTTAGTAAATGTGGCATGACAGCTGAAATTCTGTATTTCTAGCCAGGTAACAAAGATGCTGCAGGCCCGTGGCCATGCTTTGAATAACAAGAATTTAAATGACTCTCACTTTGGAAGAGTGAGAAAGTAATTAAATTATGAAAGCATAATATTGTTGTGGCATGGTATTAAGGACTCACCTGAGATTTCTGGTCATGAGCTTAACACAATGTGGCTATGTGTTTTCTTTAACCACATTCAGCTGTATAGAGACAGGCACAGAACTGGTAAGCATTGGATTTAATCAGGGTGGTAGTTTTGCCATGATGAGGAGAGAGAATCTAATGGAATCAAACATGTACATAGGAATAGTATAATGATTGACCATGGGATGAATATGGGTAATGACGTGGCTGACAAATCAAAGAGGCCTTGTGGCTCTTCACAGCTAACAGGGCAGTGGACTTAAGTCATAGTTATTAAACATGCGATCTCATCCCTCTTTGGGTCAGTGGTAGCTTCAATAGTATAATGGAGAGAGAGTAATTTCAAGGCAACTTGCATTGATGTGTCAATGATGTCAGGAAGTTTGTGTTATTGATGTATGGATGCTGTTCTCTCTCTCTCTCTCTCTCACACACACACACACATACACACACATACACACACACACAGTAATATGCTATATTGTTAGGAAATGGAAATTTGAGATTTAGGAACTATCCCATCATATTGTCTTTTTATTGTAGTTCTGCTCACCACTGTTTGAGTATCTGCTGTTCACAGCCTTTAATTACTTCATTAATGTGTAATCACTACCGTGGCTACAAGCAAACCCATCACTGACTCTTTAAAATTTATTTACCCACCACTACAAAAACTTCCTGAAGACTCAAGAGAAAACCCCAAAAGCCCAACTTATAGACTATCACACAGAACTCTTCCCTCCTTTTCCTTAGGTCTCAGTTTGTACGCCACCTTGCTCTCTGGTTCCATTACTGGTATTCATACGGATTTTGATCTTGGTCTCCGATTCTTGGAAACTGAGCATTTTTCCTACTTCACCACTCATCTCCCAGCATCTAGATTTTTGTACTGAAGATTTTCTGGGTTAGCTTGCCCCTCTGGCCTTATTATAGTTTTAATTAGAATTTCAGGAATCAATTACTGACCACTCCTCTCCTCAACCTCATTTTTCCCAAAATCACAGAGAGAAAAGATGCTCTGTTTCTATTGCTCTCTTTCCTCCCTTCTTGTCCATTTGTTTCCCTTAATATAACACATGTTACTCTTTCTCACACAAAATAATTCCATTTCTCTATACTTTATTCTTCCTTGTTTCCTCTTGAAGAAGTAATCAGTTATATCATGGGGCTGTAACTTTGGGGTCTTCATTTTATTCAGGCTTGTTCATTTGTTTATTTTAAATGTCTATAGGGAAGAATTCCCCATGATAAATGGAAGGAAATGGACAGAGCTGATACTGTGTGTGCATGTTTTCTCCAGTTGTCTTCAGATTTGGACCAAAGCCTGAGGTTTAAGGATGCCTGGTCTCCAGAAAGCCAGCTTTACTGCAATAAGCAAATTGTACATAGAGATTAACACTAATAGCTACAATGGGAAATAACATTAACTCTGCAATTAAGACAAAAACTTTATATACATAAGGAAATGGGAAGGTTCTTTATGACATCATAATCTTTTTTTTTTTTGTAAGCTGGATAGCACTGAGAGATCTTTCAGATAAATCCTGAGATGAGAAAAATTAAATATGTTCTTATCAATATATGTTATCACCTCCATCCCTTGGAGGCATTTACTACAAGCTATACTGGAATGATAGAGATGAGATATTCATTATTTCACATATCTATTTATATGACTTTAAAACAATGTTTACATTTCTCTGTCTCTAAAACACCTGGTTCACAGCTTTATTATTCTGCTTTCTACTCAAGGCATATCTGGAGGTACAAGAAAGAAGACCCAGAGAAATAAAGTTTCCCTCTGAACATTTAGGCTATTTAAAAAACACATATTTTGAGGAGTCATGTCTCCCTGAAATAGTTAGTTGCAGTTTAATCAGTAAAAATAACTTGTACAAAGGGAGAATTTTAAAAATCTGTTGTTTTCTGAAGACTCTTTAATCAGTGTAGCATAGAAATTACAAATGTGTCAACTTTAGAATCAAACTGGGTTCAAATCCTGGTTCTTCCATTTCCTGACCATAAAGTAAGCAAATGACTTAACCTTTCATTGTTTCATTTTCCCTAACTATAAACTGAGAATATTGCCTGCCTCACAAATTGTGTTAAGGATTAAATATATAACCCACACTAAGCTCAATATAAGTCTTCAATATTATTATTGATTAGAGGCACGATGCATGAAATTCGTGCAAGAGTAGGCCTTCCTTCCCCCAACTGCTGGCACCAGCTTCTCTCCGGCACCCAGGACCCGGGCTTCCCTCACAGCCACGGCTTCGTCTGGAAGGTCGTCCGGAAAGACGTCTGGGAGGATGTCTGATCTAATTAGCATATTACTCTATTATTATTATAGATAATTCCAAAGGGGAGTGACTTGGAAAGGTAATGTGAATATTCTGATCATAGCAAAAGAACATCTTCAGTGATTTATTCATCAGTATCCAGGACTTGGTCATTATTTCCTTGATTGAGAGGTTGATCATCTCCCTTGACTGCACTGATAGTGTCCAGTTTCTAGACCTACAAGGGTGACCAATACACTCTGGACTAGAGTAAGTGGGCTCATACCATCAACCCTGACGACCCCGTGCATGCAGAAGTTCTTCTATTTAACACACACTCCTCCACACTATGCTGCATTCCTTATTCACCTGACTGCACTGATAGTGTCCAGTTTCTAGACCTACAAGGGTGACCAATACACTCTGGACTAGAGTAAGTGGGCTCATACCATCAACCCTGTAGTCCCCTCACCTGTCGACCCCGTGCATGCAGAAGTTCTTCTATTTAACACACACTCCTCCACACTATGCTGCATTCCTTATTCACCTGTCTGCCTTCCACATCAGATTCTGGGCTCCCCAGGACAGGGACCAAACTTATTTATGTTGGTGTCACCATTGGGCAAGAGTGCTATTCTTATATTTGAATAGAATTTGAATGCTGCTCTGGAATATAAACATCTTACAGGCAGTGCCTATAACTTATTTATATTTGAAGTGCTAGATTATAATGCAATGCCTAGTGCACAGTAGGCACTGAGTGTCTATTGGGCAAACCTGACTAAATAAACGTTGAGGGTTTTTTAAATGATAAATCTAGACAATTCAACGCATAAGTATCAGGGTTTCATAGTGTTCAGTTGATAAGGGCTCATTGGCACAACAGCTCACAGAAAAAAAAGAAAGTAGATTAACTTTTTCCTTTTTAAATGAAATGAATAACATTATTCACAGATGTCAATCATTTCATTTTAAAAATTAAAAAATATGGAAGTAAAATATGTTTTTGTAATTTTTTTATGTTTTTGTGGTATTTTTAAGAATAAAAAGTTCCTCACTATTTCCCATGTTTATAATAAAATGGCTTTTACATGTCAATGATTCCTTATGAAAATAAAAATAGGAATTTATGAGGTGACATTTCACAAACTTACAGTGAAGCAAATATTAAACCACCAAGCAACCTGAAACAAGCTTTCCTTGTTTCATGTTTTCTGTGCAGAAATAGGTGTTTGCAGAGGGGACAGGTCATTTCTTAAGTTTCACACTGTTCCAAGCCATAGATTTTATTATGCTGATAACTCCCACCTCAAAATCTTCCAGCTCAAGATCTGTTTCAGAATCAGAATTTAGGAACGTCATCGAGAGTATAAATCCATTCATCTGCTTTTATGCCCTGTCTATTAAAGGACCGAAGTTATCTCTGGTCAAGCACTGAACAGATCTTAAAATCTCAGTGAACACCAGCTTTAATACAAACAACTGGGAGGGATGCTTGGGAAGACCAAAAGGACCATTCAAGGGCTACCCTCAAGAACAGAGGGATTTCTTTCTTCAGAATTGATTAGAGTTTTGAAAGGTAGATCGAAAGCAAGACCTAACTTGCTGGATGCCATTCTCTGGACCGCGATGTCTGAGTAATTCCTGAGACACATGTAATATAGACATATAATTAGTATCCATGCCACAGTACATCCTCTTTTAGTCTATGATGGCTCTGAAGCAGTTTTCATTGGTGAATAAAAAAGCACTTAAACAGAAAGAAGAAAAAAAAAACACAAAATTTTACTGTGTAAAGTTACTTGGCTTGTATTCTCATGTTCAATTATTTTATTCCAAACATTTGAAACAAGGAAAGAAGAGAATAGAAAGAATCACAGGAGTTGAATGATTACTTTGAGTCAATTATAACTGAAAAAGAATGTTGCTCATATTTTTCAAACTGCAGACTTTACTTTTCTTGTAAGTTTTTCCACATAGTTCTTAGGGACACGTGATCCCAAATAAAAGATACTGTGATCGAGTAATGGTCCCTCAAAGGATGTCCACATCTTCACCCCTGAAAACTGTTATCTTACATGGAAAAGAGACTTTGCAGATGTGATTAAGTTAAAGATCTTGAGATAGTTTCTCCTGTAATAGCCAGGTGGGTCCAGCGTAATTACAATGGTCCTTACATAGGACAAAGAGAGGCAGGAGAGTCGGAGTCAGGAAGCAGGTGTGACAAAGAAACTTGGGGTCTGAGTGATGTCACCATGAGCCAAGGAATACAGGTGGCCCATAGAAGCTGGAAAAGGCAATAACACATACTCCTCTAGTGCAGCCAGAAGGAGTACAACTCTTCTGACACCTTGATTTTAGCCATATTTTAGATGTGTGACCTCCAGAAGTGTAAAATAATACATTTGTGTTATTTTAATCAAACAAATGTGTGGCAATTGTCATGGCAGCAATAGAAAACTAACACAGATACTATAATTAAAATTTAGATTTTGATGAAAATGTAAAACTAGGTTTCTGAGTCCTGAGTGGTTGTCCAGGCAAAACAGGATTACTGAAGTGATCACACTGATACAATGGGTCACATGGGGCAGTGGTACAAGCAAAGTTCATGGTAGAACTAGGGAGGGTGCTAAGAACACAAGGTCCCCTAAAAGTAGTTCAAGGGGCATGTATGAGAAAAAGGAAAGTTAAAGTTCCAAATTCACCCAAGTTTGTGACACTACAATAATTCATATGCAAATTTTTCTGAGAAACTGAGAAAAAATGACTATTATCTAGTATCTTTGACTTTATATTGTACCATCTAACCAACAAATAAATATTTTATATCTACCATTTAATTATTGTTCATCAATCTTCATCTTGGTTTGTCTCATACAATACATTCCCACTTTATCCTGAAATCACTATTTCCTGGTTTGACACAAGTTCAAAATGAGTACATAAAGAGAGTAAAATTGTACAACTGGGATTCAGCAGGTCAAACATCTCAGGGAAAACACAAATGATCTTGAATTTTTTTATCAGAAACATACATGAATGACTATCCCAAATTATAGTACTGGCTGTACTGGTTAATAATGACGGATTTTGTAATCAAAGAAAACACGATATTTTCAAGGGAAACATCAAAAGTGCTTTATCCAAAGTAATGTCCATCGCTAGCTATACATTTTCCCATCTTCCAAGTAATTTGTGGATACCGTCCCAATAGAACTTTTCTTGTTTTGAGGCAAACCATTCAGAGACCCAATTTTCCACTTCTTTGCACGTTTTGAAGTGCTGCTCAGAAAGTGCATGTGCCATCCATCAGAACAAGTGGTAATCTGAAGGAGCAAGGTCTGGTGAATGCAGCGGGTGGGTTAATACTTCCCAGGCAAGATCTTTTAAAGTGTCTTTAACTGGTTTTGAAGTGTGTGATGGTGTGTCATCATGAAGCAAAATTACTTTGCCGTGTCTTCTGGAATATTCTGGTCATTTCACGATCAAAGCATGATTCAAATTGATTATTTGTTATTGGTAGCAATCAGTATTAACGGTTTCACCTGGTTTTAGAAGCTCATAACACACCACACCTTCCTGATCCCACCAAACACAGAGCATTGTCTTCTTTCCGAAGCAATTAGGCCTTTCAGTCGATGTTGATGGTTGACCTGGATCAACCCATGATTCTGTGCATTTGGGATTCTCAAAATAAATCCACTTTTCATCGCCAGTCACAATTTGATGCAAAAAAGACTTTCTTTCATGCCATTGAAGCAACATTTTACTGATGACTTTTCAGTTTTCCATTTGTCTTTTGTTCAGTTGATGTGGCACCCATTTTCCTTCCTTTAAAATCTTTCCCATTGCTTGTAAATGATTGGAAATTGTTTGCTGAGCAATGTTTGATCTTTCTGAAAGTTGTTTTTGAATTTGACATGCATCTTCATCCAATAATGCTTGTTGTAATTGTTGGTCGTCAAACTTTTTCAGTTGACCTGGAGGTTCTTTGTCTTTCACATTGAAATCATCACTTTTAAAGCATTTAAACCAGCATTCACAAGTATCTTGAAATGGAGCATGTTCACCATAAGCTTCCCAAAGTATCATCAGCACTTCAAAATAAAGTAATAAATGATAACTTCCCACAAATGCTCTTTTTTTGGTATGAAATTTGACATTTTTAAGTGTAAAAATATGTATGATGTTAACAACTTCAGCAAATTTGACATATGAAGTTTTGAAACTTGTTCTCAATACAACAAAATAGCATACGTATCAAATCACATATATATCAACATATGTGTAATTCCATCTATTGAAAAAAAAAAACACGCATTATTAACCAGTACACCTAGTATACTAGAGGCCCAGTGCACAAATCTGTGCATGGGTGAGGTCCCTTGGCCTGGCTGGCGGTTCTAGCTAGGGTGGAGGGGCCATGGGAGGTTGGCCAGCTGCAGGAGGTTGGCTGTGGGAGCGCACTGACCACTAGGGGGACAGCTCCTGTATTGAGCGTCTGCCTCCGGGTGGTCAGTGAGTATCATAGTGAGGAGTCGACCAGTCATTCATTCATTTGGTCGTTTGGTCACTGAGGCTTTTATATATATACTAGAGGCCCGGTACATAAAATTCGTGCATGGGGGTGGGGGTGTCTCTCAGCCCAGCCTGCACCCTCTTCAATCTGGGACCCCTCACAATCCAGGACTGCTGGCTCCCAACTGCCTTCTTGATTGCCCCTAACTGCTTCTACCTGCCAGCCTGATCACCCCCTAACCACTCCCCTGCCAGCCTGATTGATGCCTAACTGCTCCCCTGCCAGCCTGTTTGCCCCTAACTGCCCTCTCCTGCAGGCCTGGTCACCCTTAACTGCCCTCCCCTGCAGGCCTGGGTCCCTCCTAACTGCCCTTCCCTGCAGGCCCAGTCATCCCCAACTTCACTCCTCTGCTGGCCTGGTCACCCCTAACTGCCCTCCCCTGCAGGCTTGATCACCCCCAACTGCCCTTTCCTGAAGGCCTGGTCCCTCCCAACTGCTCTCCCCTGCTGGCCATCTTGTGGCTGCCATCTTATGTCCACATGAGGGCAGCCATCTTTGACCACATGGGGGAGGCCATCTTATGTGTTGGAGTGATGGTCAATTTGCATATTACTCTTTTATTAGATAAGATAAATTAACCTGGGCCTATGCCCTTTGTTATTAACTTTTCAGATATAAGCATGCTGAGCTTTATTTTTCCTTTCCCTATGTAAAATACAGTGGTTAAAATACACCTTTGAGTCAGCTGACCTTGGGTTTACATCCCAGCTCTCCCATCTACCGAACCCTTGCTTATCTGCCCCTGAAGCTACTTAACATCTGTACGCTTTAGTGTCATCATCAATAAAGTAGTGATAACAATATCTTGCTCATCATATTGTTCAGGGATTTAATGAAAAAAATATATAAAACAGCAGAGTTCAACATAAAGTTCAATTAAAAGTAGATAATATAACATTATTATTATTAGTTATTTCATTCACATCAAGAGAGCTAAATCATTAATGACTATTCACTGTATTCTAGTAATAAATTACTAAAAAACATGTCTATAATACATTTTGTCAAAGGAACTTAAGTTATAAATTGAATTTTATCATATCAAGGTCTGCTAGTTCTTTCTTGCCATTAATCTAATTACCTGGCCAGGCACAAAACAAAACAACAAAAGAAGAATGGAGAGTCTCAATGTTCTTATCTTTGGAAAATTGTGTGGGGGGTTTTGTGTGCAAGTTTAAACATGTTTTCTTCCTATCCTTTTATCAGTTATTTGGTGATTTGCCAATATGAACTTTATGAAAAACCCACTATATATACTTATTTCCTGCCTGGTCTGCATTTTTATGGCCCAGTTTTTATACATCTATTTTAACACTTTATAATGATAATATTTGTAGGTTGCTACCCCCAATTAAACTTCTCCTTTAGAGAAGACATTAGTCTTATTTATATCGAAATATTCTATGTGTATTAAGTGTTCCAAAATGCTATATGCTTAAGTAAAGGAGTGAGAATCATTAAAAAAGAATACTGTGTTTGAGCCCTATCTGTACCTAATACCTGAATGGTGAATCTATAATTTGTGTTCTCAGAACTAAACCATATTCTGTTACTTTCCTAGTAAAGGACCTGTCAAGGGACTGACCAGGGCATGGGGCTAGACTAACATACCACTTATTGCAAGTAATATTCATAAATTAAATGGCAATTTAAACAAATAAATCAAATTTAAACAAGTAAATATTTCTCTTATTAGCTGAATCTATATGTTAAGACTATGGGCAGCCAATATTTTAATTATCCCCACTGTAGGTTTTCAACACAGTCTACTTCATCCTTGTTTTCAAAGAACTTACCCCCAACCCCACTGCCCCCACTAATCTTGACAGCACAAATTTGACTGGGTTACTGTCCATCAGTTTAAACAGTCATACTCTTGCTTGACAGAGAATAAATTCTACCTGAAAACTAATAGATTTTCAATAAGCAACCTAGTGATCAAAAGGATACATATGTAATAATTGCACTCTAAAACTGCCAAACCATAGTTTTTCAATGACATTAATTATGTAAGTAAACTTATAAATATCATAAAAAGAAAACTTACATAGTTTATTAACCAATCCTATTAAAACACTTTGTCATGAAAAGGCTATGTACACTAATTTATCTTTATGGGATTTTATGAAAAGCACTGGGCCAGTATCTTTCAAAGTAGATCAACAGCTGTCAAAAGGGAGGGAACTAGGGGCTGGGTGAGAAGAGTGAAGGGATTAAGCAAAGAAAGAAAAAAAAAAGACTCATGGACACAGCAGTATGATGATTGCCAGAAGGAAGGGGGGTAAGGGAGGTAGAAGAAGGGAAAGAGGGGATTAATGATGAGGAAAGGAGATTTTACTTTGGGTAGTAAAAACATAATACAATATATAGATGATATATTGTAAAATTGTAAACCTAAAGCCTGTATAATTTTATTAACCAATGTCACCCCGATAAATTCAATTTAAAAATGGGTCATCAATTACCAATAAGAGTCTATTTTATTTAATCAACATACCTGTCAATTGATATTTTGAGCATTAGCAAGCGTGCAGCAAACTTGTTAAGTGGAGAGAAAAATGGAAAAGTGAAAATCTTTACTTAAATATCTTTATTTTGATGCAGACAAGAATGAAACTATGGTTGTCAAGGAAAAAATGCGTAAAATTGCATGTGGTTGAATGCAAAATAGACCTTAACAATGTGAGCTATTTAAGCAACAACTTTGAAAACATATTAAAAAGCAGCAGAAATAAAAAAATAAAAAACCTGCTTTCCTCCTTTGAAAACTACCTAGATCACACTTTTCTTGTGAAAACAGTAGATGATGTGCTACCAACTAAAATGAAAGCTTTGTTTCTTCTCTTTCACATATGGGTTCTCAATTGATGGATAAAATATTTTGGGAAGCAAAGCATATGAAAATTACCAGGTTGATTTTGTTCTTGAAAACAATTTTTTCTACTTTTTTTGTGTAGAAAAGCTGATCATACTTTAGCAGATATAAGGCACCTTGTGTGAAGTTGGTTCATGTCACTAGCAGCTACTGTTACCTGGCAATACACATCAGAGGCTTTTATTATTGTACTAGAGGCCTGGTACATGAATTCATGCACAAGTGGGGTCCGGCCGGCCCACCCTATTCAGAGCAATCAGGGCTGATTAGGTGGGGTTGGCCAGGGAGAGTGGCCATGGGCAGTTGGTGGGCTGGCCCCACCCACTGGCTGAACTCCTAGTTGAATTCCCCATCGAGGGGACAATTTGCATATTAGCCTTTTATTGTATAGGATTAATCAATGAGGTGAACTGACATTTAGAATGTGTATATAACAGACCTGGTGACTTTCTCCTTATAATCAAAATATTCTAAAGGTATTTGAAATAAACATCTCTTCTTTGTTTCATTTTTTAATTCAGAGGTCAAAAAAACTTTTCCTGTAAAGGGACATAACAATTGTGTTGTGTGTGTTTTTTTAACCACTGAGGTCCATGAATGTCCTCCTCCTCTTACTCCTTCCCCTCCTCCTCCTCCTCCTTGTTTTTCCTTCTCTTTCTCACCTTTAAAATTTAAAAACCTCTTAGCTAGTGGACTGGATCTGGCCCATAGGTATCACTTGCTGACACCTGAATTAATTAGTTCAACAAGTAATTTTAGGCAATATGGCCACTGCTCTCGTACACCTTACAATCTACTAGCAGAAACAGACAAATAAAAAAGCAGTTAGTGTGTCTAGTGCTATGATGTAATACAGTTTGCTATACTTAAACCTCAAAAGTGAGCCAATTCGTGACAAAATTATTAATAGAAGGAGGTGGGGGTTAGAGGTGAAGACTTTCTAGGGAGAGAGAACAACCTGTATAAAGGCACTAGAGTAAGATTTTGGTATAACTGAGGAATCAGAAAATTTTTACACATGCAAGACCTTATATGCCATGTTAAAATGTTTAATCTTACAAGCAATGAGGAGCCACTAAGCAATTTAATAAAGGATACGAAGTGAGCAAATTTGGATTCTTAAAATATCCCTTTGGTTGCAAAGGGAGATTGAATTAGAGAAATTCAAGGTAGGAGGGAGGTCACCATTTAGGAAGTAGTGGCAGTTAATATACAGAAATTAGCTCAGTTTGAGTAGCTAAATATGGAAGGATTAAAGTTGAAATCCCATTTCTAAAAATCACTTACTCTCTTGGCATCTACAAAACCTAACAAATGATATTTCCTCACTGACTTGTCTGTGAAGCTCAAGTGGAATAATGTATATAAAATAATTTAGCAACTATGAAATGCTACACACTTATGAGAATATCAATGTTCATTATTATAATCATTTAAGTTGAAATTATTAAACACAATACCCTCAATAAAATTGTACTTTGAATACCATTCAAGGAGAGAACTGGACATTTGCTCATCCTACTTTATCTTTTCTTTCCTAGATCAGGAGGCTCATAATTTGCTCCAATATAGCCTCCTAGTAATTTGTTGTGTTGTTGTTTTTTATAAACTGTTTCTAGATATCTAGCCCCCTTGTTGCCTCTCTATATTTACTTTAGAACTGGAGAAGTGGCAAATAAATGATCATCTTAAAATTTAGCCCAGAATTTTTAGGAATTTAGGTCACACAAAAAATTACCTTTGTTTAGGTAATTTTTGCCCTTGTTTAGGTTACAAAAAATTACCATAAATGTTTGGTCTACATAATATCAAAGGTATTTCAAACACTTCAAAGAAAATGATGGAACTTCTTTGTTTGGGAACAGGAAAGACTGTAATTTTTTTCCCTTCAAGGAGGTAAGGGAAAAAGAAGGCAAGGAAGAAATGGGGGGCAGTGAAGAGAGGAACCTGAGAAGGAAGTAATGATGGGGAAGGAGCCAGGGGAAGAACCCACAGGAGTACAGAAAGGAGACATCTAGTTTCAACCTTAAAAGTGTCGCTATATGATAGGTAGAGACCACTTCCCATTTTCCATTCCTTGGGGGGTTCTTCAGCACTTCAGAAAATTACTATCTTAGTCATGCCATAGTCATGGATATTTTGTGAAGACTAGATGTTGCAGGTAATTGTAATGGTTGTGAGTGAAAATTGGCAAGTGAGTTGCATTTTGAGAGAGCTTGTTTAGAGGTTTTAGCAGGGAAGCGCAGCTACTCATATACCCTTGAATGAAGACTGGTCCTCTCCTCTGGGGGAAGGTACTCCACAGCTTCAAGAGGGACATACCTGGATTGGTGAAGGAGGGGGGACACCCACCTAGCCAGCCAGATCAGTCAAATCAACCTTGGTAATCAATGGGGTGACAGATGTGCAATCATGGGAGACAGATGTCACAGCCAGATCGCCCTCACGTCCGTGCGTTGCATTTTGTAAGACAGTACCAGGTGGAAGCAGGAGATTGACTGATAAAGGAGGTCATGAGGATGTGAAACTTTGAGGTCCTCTTTATTTTTAATATATATCTTAATTTTAAAATATATTTTTATTGATTTCAGAGAGGAAGGGAGACGCAGAGAGAGATAGAAACATCATTGAAGAGAGAGAATCATTGATGGGCTGCCCCCTGCATGCCCCCTACTGAGGATACAGCCCACAACCCAGGCATGTGCCCTTGACTGGAATTGAACCTAGGACCCTTCAGTCCACAGGCCAATGCTCTATCCACTGAGCAAAACCAGCTTGGGCCCTTTGAGGTCTTTTGGATTCTACATAGAACTCCAAGGAGCAGAAGGCCTGCCTCTCAGCTGACATGTCAGTTTCAGGATCATCATGCATTATCAGGATGGCTCAGAAAGCAAGCCTTGCTTCAGGTAACCAAGTCTATAGCTAGGAAGGTTTGAAACCTATCAATGCAGGGTGTTTAGAGATAACCAGCTAATGTATATTCTTCATACTTTATTCATTACTAGAGGCCCGGTGCACGAAATTCATGCATGGGGGGGGTGGTGTCCCTCAGCCCAGCCTTCATACTCTCTAATCTGGGACCCCTCGAGGGATGTCCGACTGCCCGTTTAGGCCCGATCCCATTAGGATCCGGCCTAAATGGGCAGTCGGACATCCCTCCCACAATCCAGGACTGCTGCCTCCCAACTGCTTGCCTGCCTGCCTTCCTGATTCCCCCAAACCACTTCTGCCTGCCAGCCTGATCACCCCCTAACCACTCCCCTGCCAGCCTGATTGCCCCTAACTGTCCTCCCCTGCAGGCCTAACTGCCCTCCCCTGAAATCCTGGTCACCCCTAACTGCCCTCCCCTGCAGGCCTTGTCACCCCTAAATGCCCTCCCCTGCAGGCCTGGTTCCTCCCAACTGCCCTTCCCTGCAGGCCCGGTCGCCCCCAACTTTCCTCCTCTGCTGGCCTGGTCACCCCTAACTGCCCTCCCCTGCAGGCTTGATCACCCCCAACTGCCCTCCCTTGCAGGCCTGGTTCCTCCCAACTGCCCTCCCCTCCTGGCCATCTTGTGGTGGCCATCTTGTGTCCACATAGGGGCAGCCATCTTTGACCACATGGGGGCAGCCATCTTGTGTGTTGGAGTGAAGGTCAATTTGCATATTACTCTTTTATTATATAGGATTAGTAGTATAACCTATCAGATGTTCAGGTAAACAAAGTTTTCTGTGAGCCCATGCCTTGTTTTTGAAAATTATCTGATTTCTCTTTTCTTGATATATGAAAATGTAAAATATTAGAAATATATGCAGTACATTTCACATGAACATTTAAAAATTACAAATATGGAACAACATTTATATTCCTTCTGGGAAAAAGATATTAGTTTAGCCACTATATGGATGGAGCAATGAAATGTGTAAAATATTAATAGCTGATATATCACAGAGATGTTCTAAGAGTAGTAAACTTCAGCCCTTTCTTGCGTACTATATCTTTTAGAATGTAGAAGATAGAGCACTGGATTAAATCCCCATGGTTGAATACCAGGTCTAACACTAGATAGCTCTAGGAACTTTAATGTATCAATTCACAGCTCTGTGTCTCTTGTTTTCTCATTTGTAAGATGAATTGTTGAATATATTTTTTACTTGAATATCACAATTCTAATGAATTGCAATGGAAAGGCTAGAAATATACCATGTACTCACACTGTTTTCTTAGTGACAGTTAAATTTCTCTCAGCATCACAAATTCATGGTAATGTAGATGGAATTACTTATTAATCCATGTAACTAGTAGGATCATAAAATATCAGAGTTGTAAGGGATCTGTAACTACCAGCAAGCCTCTACTTTGGTACAATATAATCAATACATCTCCAAAGTGATCTTTCTCTAGAACATCTCCCAATACAAAGAATTCATTAATACATGACATCTATGTGCTTGTTTGCTGGCATGAGGTCCTATGATTTATTCAAGACATTTATTTTGATGTCAGTTGCAGATAATGATAACTGTTAAGTACTTTTCTGAAAGACAATGGAAGGCCCCTCTTCTTCTCCTTGCCCTGTAATTATAGATCCCATATAAACGAGTGTTATTGTTTTTTTCTCTAATTCATCATCTACACTGTTATTTCCCTTTTATTTCTTATTTTCAAACACACACAGAGATTCTTTGCAGCAGATAGATAGAAACTGTTGTGCACCAGTGAATAGGTCAGTAAGGTCATATAATGCTAATATGGAAACCACTGGCTTCTATCCAACAGTGCATAACAATGCATGACCAGACAGAGCTGGATTCACACTTATTTTATTTTTTGTCACTCCTAATGGAGTAGTACAGCAATTTTCAACTTTTTCCCTTTCATGGCATCCATAAACTAATTACTTAAATTCTGTGGCACACCAAAAAAATATCTTATATATTTTTTTGCCAATCTGACAAAAAAAAATAGGTATACTTTTGATTCATTCACATTGGATGGCCACTGTTGTATTGGCTGTTGTCATTATTTTTTTATTTTTTATTTTTTTACAATCTAAGGGAAAAGTGCTCAGGGCCCCTGACTAAATAGTCAGGTATTGCATATCTTTTTAAATTCTTGTGGCACACCAGTTGAAAACCACTACAGCTGATATATCACGGAGATGTTATATTAACAGATGTTAACCAGCTGTTAATGAAGAGAGAGAATCATTGATGGGTTTCCCCCTGCACGTCCCCTACTGAGGATAGAGCCCACAACCCAGGCATGTAGACAGATAACACGTATAACCATTTCTATTTTAGAGATGAAAAAGAATCCTTGAAATATCATATGCATTTATCTTAAGGAAGATTTGTAAATAGCATGTTCTTATCTTTAGATAGATGGTACCATTTTTGAAATGTTTAGCAACCCTTTTTTGAGTACACTTTTGCAGCCTTTATTCCTTAAAATATTTCAATAATTGTAACTAAATAAAAGGCTTAAAGCTCAATATTCTCTCTTTCATTAGAAGAGAAATGTTGAAAGTGGACTCATCATTCAATATGAGAGCGGTGCCAAACGAATGAAAGAACCAGTTACAGGGAGAAACAGTAGAGGCTGCGTAAGTTGCCTCGGGACACTTGGGTTAACCTTCCTTCATATTGGAATTAAAAACGTGAATAATGTTTCATCATTTTTTTTCCTGAATTCTAACAATGAAGACAGTCTTTGAACTTGTTTTACTTGTTTCTTGTTCTTTTATCGAGGCAGAAAGAGGCAACAACAAAGCAGGCTTTCAAGTCAGAAAGCCCAGAGCTTCAGTCCAAGCGCCCTACTTCACTGACTTTTCATATGATCCTTATGAATATTCTTAACCAGTGTAATTTCATTTTTCTCATCTAGAAATTAGTTACTGAAACAATGACTATAAATAATAACATTACAAGGATTAAACAAGAAAATTACCTGTAAGTGGTTTACCATGTATCTATACAAACACATTCCTCAATAAATCATACCTATTATTATTATTTGGATATATTGAATACATACATTGAACCTGATTGTATATATTGAGGAACCACTAAATAAAAATAAATGACTAAACTCTTAACTTCTGGATTTATAAAATTTTTTCCTCTATTAAAAAATATAGATGAACAAATAGTCAAAATGACTATATACTCAAAAATATATACTGGAATAAAAACATGTGTAAATCAAGACACTTCTGTATTTTCAGAAGTATGGAGCTATAGGATGGTTTAGTCTATCCTATGTTGCAGATGGTTGAATTTACCTTATGTTGCAGAGTCTTTAGATGTTTAGAGAGGAGAATGAAGCCAAAGGACTGAGTCCATTTTACTCATAAGAATAACTTTTCTTAAGTTGCTAAAATAAAAATCATATTGGTAATTTATGTTGGACATTCTCTATTTTCCCTCTCAGATACTCTCTCTCATCTTCCGCACCGTGCCCTATATCCCATAAGACCAACCTCAGTTGTCTACATCAGCCATTTCTCCTATCCGATACCTTCTGCTTGAGTTCAGCCAATGGGAAGCACCAGCAGGACATAGAAACGAAGCAGCAAAAATTCCTCTCTTCTGGCCAAGATGAAGTAACATAAATCATACTTAATTCCCTCCCAAAAACACTAATGAATTATACAAATATAAAACAGTAAATATCAGCTCTCGGGAAGCAGGCAGTGCAGCACTGTAATCACTGAGAGAGGGAACAGTTTCGCAGGCTGCTGCCAGGAGAAAGTTCCCAGGTTGCAGTGTAGGAAGTGGAGATCTCTGTGTGAGAAGAGGGAAGTGGGGAACAAAGAAGACCAAGGCCGCTAGAGCAGAGAGCTGCACCGAGAGAGAGCTCTAGATAACTACAGAGGGGCCCCCTGGAGTCTTCAGCTGAGTACTAATGAGCATGTGTGCTATGAGAAAATGATCTAAGGCCTGAGGGAAAAAACAAAATCAAGGAATAGGCAGAACAATCTTTGGCACTAACACAAGTCAGGAATAGTTTATGTTCCCATCAGACAGTAAAAAGCCTCAGAATTAATGGGGCATTAAGTAAAGTACTCAAAATGGTGTTTATTCAGTTGTGGGACAAAATGAACTCTAACTAAAGGTTCTTTTGGTCCTATCTAACAAAGCTTAAAAGCAAGGATCAAACCACATCCTAATAATTTAACTGTTCTCCAAAGGAAAAACAAGACAAAACTCAGGAATATTTATGGGAATACAAAATATCAAATAAACAAAAAAATAAAATCTGCAATGTCTTCCAAGCAGGAAAATACAACCCACAATGAAAACAGTAATCACCCAATAGAAACAGACTATGAAACAATCCTGATAATAAAATTCATAGATAAGGATATTAAAGTAATATAGTTAAATATTTTTAAGAAGGTAGAAAAGAGTGAGCATGCTAGGTATAGATGTAGAGATATAGAATGCAATATGTATGTGAAGATATAGAATATAATATGTATATGAAGCCTATGTGTACAGCATTTATTAAGGCTACATTATCCGCGGCCTTCGTATTCACTCCCACTCACTTACTGACCCCCCCACAGCAACTTCCTGTCCTGCAAACTCCATTCATGGTACGTGCCCTATACAGGTGTACTATTTCTAAACATTTATATCATATTTTTATTGTACCTTCTTATGTTTAGATATACAAAAAGCAACATTATGTTATAATTGCCTAGAGCATTCAGTACAGTATCATATGCTACAGGTTTGTAGCATAGGAGCAATAGGCTATACCATAGAGCTTACGTCTGTATTAGGCTATACCATTTAGGCTTGTATAAGTGCACTCTATACATAATGTCCGTGCAAAACAAAATTGCCTAATGATTCATTTCTCCAAACACGTACCTGTCATTAAGCAGCACATGACTGTTTTGGAAGACTTGGTATTATTAAGATGACAATTCTCTCCAATTGGTCCACAAATCCAATGCTATCCCAGTCAAAATTTCAGCATGAATTTTTGCATAAGTTGACAAGCAAACTCAAAGTCATACAGAAACACAAAAGATTATATAAAGAATTAAACAATGGGAAGGTCTGCAAATCATGAAATTAAAACAGTTTATAGAGGTATTAGTATAAAGATAAAGATCACCTTAGTAGAATAGAGAGATCAGAAAATATGTGTAAAATTCACACACATATGGTAACTTAAATTTTGTGAAAATATAACATTACTTCAGTCAGAAAAAAAAGTTTTGTTTTAACTAGGGGTGCTTGAACAATTGGATATTTATATGAAATTCAACATGAACTTCAATCTCTATTTTAGTCTGCAAGCATAAATTATTTTGAGGTGAATCATAGATCTAATGAAAAGCTAGGATCATAAAACTCCTAGTAGAAATTATAGGAAAATAACATCATGAACTTTGGGTAGGCAAAGATTTTCTTTTCTAAAAGTATAAATTGGTATATTTATTTAGAATGAAAATAGAAATAAAAATAAATTATAATTTTTAAAATGCCAACAATTACTGCAAGTTGTCATGAAATTCAAGAAAATAATATTAAATTGACTCATCATTAATTAATTATCTGCTTGGCATATTTCTGTATGAATATTTTCTAGCTTAAAACACTTTGATTGCCTTCTTAAATGATAATTATGCAATATTTTCTATAGAGAAACTTCAAAGAGAATTCAATCTTTCCTTTAAAATGATTGATGAAAAAGTTTCACTTATTGACCTTTAACAAAATCTTTTTCGGTTTCACAATTTGTTATGAGTAATGTCATATAAATTTTTAGGACTGCTTTTAAATTGGGAAAAGTCTACTCAATTTTTTTTTTATTTATTTAAGAGCTATAAGAGTTGAGAACATTTAAAATTTTCTTGTGCAACAACTAATCTTAAATATTCTTTGAAATGATATGCATTAACCATTTTGTTGTCAAAGATCCATTATGGGCACATATAAGAATTTTATGTGATCTTCATTCATGTCATATTTTTGGAGATGCATAAAATGCATGACTTGAGTCAATATTTTTGTGAAAAGGTATAAAACACACAACTTGTCACACTGAAGTACCCATTATTTGTAGTACTGCTTAAAGTTTGTGCTCATAAATACTAGGATTCTTACATATTCTTTTTTCTCCAGCTTTACTGAGGTATAACTGACAAGCAAAAATGGTATGCCATTGTGTACAATATGTTGATGTGGTGATTTTATATACATATACATTGTGACATAATTACCACAATCAAGCTAATTAATATATCTATCAGCTCATATAGGTACATTATTTGTGTGGTAAGAGCAGTTAGGATTTACCCTTTTAGGATATTTCAAATATATTATACAGCATTATTAGTTACAGTCACCATGCTGTATATCAGATTCCCAGAATTTATATTGAAAGTCTGTACCCTTTGACCAATATCTCCCCAATTCCTATATCCCGACCTCCAGCTTCTGGAAACTATTATACTACTCTCTTATTCTATGAGTTTGATTTGTTTAGATTCCACATATAAGTGAGTGCATCCAGTATTTGTCTTTCTGTATATAATTTATTTTACTTAACATAATGTATTCTAGGTTCAGTCCATATGATTACAAGTGACAGAATTTCCTTTTTTGATATGGCTGAGAAATATATATATATATATATATATGTATATATGTATATATATACATATATATATATATATATATACACACACACAACTTAAGTTGTTTCCAAATATTGACTATTGTGGATACTGCTGCAATGAACATTAGAGTACAACTATCTGTTTGCAATAGTGCTTTTGTTTTTCTTAGATATATGTATATAATATTTCGCATACAGCATGCCTTAAAAATAATAACTTGCTCAAGACTTAGGTAAATTTCAGAAAAGTAAGATGATGCTAGAAATGATGAAGATAGAAGAGATTTGAGAGCATGGAACCATGGACAAAGTCAAATATTTGTGTAAGAGGGAAGGAAAGCACATGGAGAAAGAAAGGACAGTGAACATGAGTTAACTCATCAACACCACCTTAAACCTATATATTTTTATTAACCAACTAGAGGCCTGGTGCATGAAAATTCGTGCACTGGAGGGGGGCCCTCAGCCCAGCCTGCCACCTCTCATAGTCCAGGAGTGCTCAGAGGATGTCCTGCTGACTAAGCCATAGTCTGGCCTCTCTCTGGGGGAGGCAATTGGGCTGATCAGGGGAAAGCGCCACCCCATCACCCCACTGCTGCTGCCACTGGTGCTGGACCAGCCCACACCGAGGCCTCTCCCACGCCTCCTCTGCAAAAGGGGCCATGGCCTCGGCCTCTCATGCCATGTGGAACCGGCTCTCCCAGGGCCTTGTCCACTCGCACAGCGCCGGCTCTTTGTGGCCTCAGCCTCTCGCAGCCGCCGCCTCTCCCGCGCCACCAGCCCTTGGCCCTCGCAGCCACTGTGGTTTTGTCCGGAAGGACATCGGAAGACGTCCAGTCTAATTAGCATATTACCCTTTTATTAGTATAGATGTAACCCCAATAAATTTTGCTTTAAAAGCTCAAAAAAATTCCCACCAGATTAAAAAAACAACAACACAAAACTTGAAAGACAATAATATTTTGTTATTATGTACAATAAATAAGAAAAATAGTTAAAGGCAGATAATGAATAGTATCAAACCTGAAAATTTAGAAATGTGAAACAGGGATATTGTGAGAAAGTTTATGGCAAACAGAGGCAAAATAAATTTCCCAATAGTCCCTTCCCTGACCAATTCTAGCTCCAATTTTAACATTGCCCTTGCTTTGAAATTCCATACTGGTTGAGAGAAGAATAGTTCGATTCTGACACAAAGAAAAGAAAAAGATAGTGAGAGAAAAAGACTGTCTTACTTTTACCTTTTTTCATGTTGTGACTCCTCAAATATATTTTTAGTGTTCATAATTATCTTAAGGAAAATATATTCTTCCTTTTTTTTATCAACACAATAAGTCACTATATGGTTATTATGTTAGAATGGATATGTTAATTTACTCAGTTGAATCAGTTAGGATAATCTCCCAAAAGAAAAAAAACATTTTTACATTTAAGTAAACACATCTTGTGTGACTTACGAGCAATTGTTAAGCTTATTTCTCATCTTGGTATTATTTTCTAGCAGGTCTATTGACTCTGACCTCTTGTAGAGCAGAGAAGACCTTTGCAGATGGTAAGGAGGACAGTTTTATGTTATTGTCATAATGTATGCAAGGGTCAACCAACAGGTATAACAAATCCATCTGAAAAAGCGTTTTCTACACTTCAACTGTATTTACTCTTTCAGTTTGGTTTTTCTTTTAATTATTTAGACTTCACCTTGCCAGTCACCATGTCACTGAGAAAAAGAACACATTATGTATAGAGGAACAAAGGTAAGTAGGCAGTGATTTCTCGTTTGAAACAACTCAAGCAAGAAAACAAAAGAGGAATATATTTAAACTAGAGGCCCGGTGCACAAAATTCATGCATGGGGGTGTGTGTCCATGAGCCCAGCCTGCACCCTCTCCAATCTGGGAACCCTCGAGGGATGTCCGACTGCCCGTTTATGCCCGTTCCTACCACGATAGGCCTAAACAGGCAGTCGGACATCCCTCTCACAATCCAGGACTGCTGGCTCCCAACTACTCCCCTGCCTGCCTTCCTGATTGCCCCAAACCACTTCTGCCTGCCAGCCTGATCACCCCCTAACCACTCCCCTGACAGCCTGATTGATGCCTAACTGCTCCCCTGCCAGCCTGTTTGCCCCTAACTACCCTCCCCTACAGGCCTAGTCACCCCTAACTGCCCTCCCCTTCAGGCCTGGTCACCCCCAACTTCCCTCCCCTGCCGGCCTGGTCACCCCTAACTATCCTCCCCTGCAGGCTTGATCAACCTCAACTGCCCTCCCCAGCTGGACATCTTGTGGTGGCCATCTTGTGTCCACATGGGAGCAGTCATCTTTGACCACATGGGGGCAGCCATCTTATGTGTTGGAGTGATGGTCAATTTGCATATTATTCTTTTATTAGATAGGAGGATTAGATAGGATAGAGGCCTGGTGCACAGGTGGGGGCTGGCTGGTTTTCCCTGAAGGGAGTCCTGGATCAGGGTGGGGGTTCCCTTAGGGCATGGGTGTCCTGGGTGAGGGGTCTGTGGTGGTTTGCAGGCTGGCCACACACCCCAGTGACCCAAGTGGAGGCCCTGGTATCTGGGATTTATTTATCTTCTATAATTAAAACTTCATAAGCCTTCAGCATAGCCAAGCCTCCTGCTCACTCCCTGGCTGAAGCCATTTTTGTTGGGATTTATTTATCTTCTATAATTGAAACTTTGTAGCCTTGAATAGAGGAGGCCAAGGCAGGCCAGGGCTGTGGAAACTTGGCTTCCTCCATTGCCGGGGAAACCCAAGCCTCCTGCTCTCTCTGTGGCTGCAGCCATCTTGGTTGGGTTAATTTGCATACTCACTCCTGATTGGCTGGTGGGCGTGGCTTGTTGGTGTGTTGGAGTTATGATCTATTTGCATATTACTCTTTTATTAGATAGGATTACTGAAAGAAATAAACCATTAACCTAGATTTCTATAACCAATGAAAATACTTTTTAAAAATGAAGGAGGCTGACCTGGCCAGTGTGGCTCAGTGGATAGAGCATCAGCCTGTGGACTGAAGGGTCCCAGGTTCGATTCCGGTCAAAGGCACATGCCTGGGTTGCACGTTCAATCCCCAGTGTGGGGCATGCAGAAGGCAGCCAATCAATGATTCTATCTCATCATTGATGTTTCTCTCTCTCTCTCTCTCTCTCCCCCCCCTTCCCTTCTGAAATCAATAAAAATATTTTTTTTTAAAATTAATATATAAATAAAAGTGAAGGAAGAATAATAACTTTTTCTGATGTACAAAAACTGAAGGTTTTCATCATCTGCAAACTCATACTACAAGAAATGCTAAGGGCAGTCTTTCTATAAAAGGAAAATGATACTGTATGGTAATCTGGATCTATACACAGGAATGCGAAGCACTAAAAGTGATAACCACATGGATAAATCTATAAATTTTTTTTGTTTTGTGTAAATCTCTTTAAAATAAAATTGTTTAAACAAAGATAATGTAGTGAGTGGTTTACAACAGACAGGGTGGAGCAAAAGTAGGTTTACAGTTGTTCATATGGAAAATCCTATATAATAAAGAGGTAATTTGCAAATTGACCCCCACGCCCTCACATCACAAGATGGCCACCCCCACATTGTCACAAGATGGCCAGCAGGTGAGGGCAGTTGGGGGCAACCAGGCCTGCAGGGGAGAGCAGTTGGGGGGGACCAGGCCTGCGGGGGAGGGCAGTTGGGGGCAACCAGGCTGGCACAGGAGGGCAGTTGGGGGCGACCAGGTCTGCAGGGGAGGACAGTTGCGGGGGACTCAGGCAGGGTGCCGGTCACTGTCATCGGGGTGAGCCTCTAGTGCAGTGGTTCTCAACCTTCCCAATGCCGCAACCCTTTAATATAGTTCCTCATGTTGTGGTGACACCCAACCATAAAATTATTTTCATTGCTACTTCATAACTGTAATTTTGCTAGTGTTATGAATCGTAATGTAAATATCTGTGTTTTCCGATGGTCTTAGGCGACCCCTGTGAAAGGGGTCATGACCCACAGGTTGATAACTGCTGTCAGGGGTCGCCTAAGACCATCGGAAAACACAGATATTTACATTACGATTCATAGCAGTAGCAAAATTACAGTTATGAAGTAGCAACAAAAATAATTTTATGGTTGGGGGTCACCACAACATGAGGAACTGTATTAAAGGGTCACGGCATTAGGAAGGTTGAGAACCACTGCTCTAGCAGTTAGTGAAAATTCTTTGCTCCCATGCACCACGGTCCTGCCAGCCCTCACACCTGCTGCCAGCGCCGGCCCTACTCACACCCATTTGTACCCACTGCCAGTGCCGGCCCCACTCACACCCGCCGCCTGCTCCAGAGCCACTGCTCGCACCCACTTCTGGCACCCAGTGCTGGCCCCAATCACCCCTTAGGGCTTCTCCACCTCCCCGTGCTCTTGAGGGTAATTGGGGAAGCAGCTGCCACGCACACCTGCTGCTGGCGCTGGCCCCAATCGCTGTCGGTGGGTGTGAGCCGGAATGGTACTGTCAGTGGTGGGAACGGGAATGGGGCTGCGGGCAGACAGGGGACCAGGGGCCATGGTGGGAGGGGCTGGGCAGGGACCAGAGGATGAGCCGAGACCCAGCCCTGTGCCCACCACAGCCTCGCGGCTCACAGTTCCTTTCAAGGTGCACAAATTTGTGCACTGTGCCCCTGGTAATCTATAAAAGGAGAAAATGATTACAAAGAGGACAAAGGACATATGAGATAAATAAAAAACAATTGCAAAAGATAGATTTAAACCTAACAGTATGAATCAAATTTAATGACATTTAAGGCCAGTTATCTAAATACTCCATATAAAAAAGAGAGATTGTCAGATTCGATATAAAGCAACTCCACTTATAAGGAAACACACTTTAAATATAAGAAAAAATTGGTTAAAATTTAAAAGGTGGGAAAAATGATACTATGCTAACACTAAAAAAAGAAAAGGCCTGGAGTGGTTATAACATGAAAGAATATTTAAAGCAAAGAATAGCAGGTACAAAAAGGTCATTTCATAATAATAAAGCTTTCAGTTTATTGAGAGAATTTAACAGTCCTGAATACATACACACTTAGTCACAGAGCTTCAAAATATATAAGGCAAAAATGAATAGAATTACAGAAAAAAAATACATCTACAATTATAGTCAGATATTTTAATAACTCTATCACTATAATTAAGGGAATAATTACAGAAAAGCAATACTATCAACCATCTTGACCTACTTGGCATTTATAGAAAATTTCACAAAAATACAGCAGAGTACACATTCTTTTAAAATGCATATGGAAGTTTTATAAAAATATACCATATCCTGAGCAATAAAAGAGGTATTAAAGCATTTGAAGGACTCAAGTCATACAAAACATGTTCTCTGACTAAAATCAAACTATTTTTGTAATTACACTTAAGTATTATTTGCTTTTCTTCACTCTCATTCTCTCATGTGTTTGTGGTGGAGTTTTTCCAAATCTACATGATGTGTGATATCACAACAGATTGAATGCAGAAGCAGTTATGAAAATCCAACTGCTTTTTTTCTTGTCATACATTAAATGTATTTTCAAAATTTAAAACTATACTACTCTGCTCACTAATATTTTTTGAAATATGGTTATTTTTTCACAAAATATATTGATATATAAGACTTAAATTATTTTTAATTGTTTAATACTGATTCTAAAATTTCTCAGTGTTAATTTCTAACATTGTAAATATTGATAGATATAACTCACATAAGATAAAAAGGCCCTTCGGATTCCCGGTCAGGGCACATGTTCGGGTTGTAGGCTCCGTCCCCAGTGTGGGGTGTGTAGGAAGCCCATCAATGATTCTCTCTCATCATTGCTGTTTCTATCTCTCTCTCTCCCTCTCCCTTCCTCTCTGAAGCCAATAAAAATATATTAAAAACAAAACAAACAAACAAAAAATCATAGGCACTGACAATAGTATGGTGGTTACCAAAAGGAAGGGGGGTGGGAGTAGTAAAGGGGGCCAAATATATGGTAACAGTAGATGATTTTGACTTGGAGTGCTGGGCACACAGTGCAATATAATCATGTATCACAGAATTGTACACTTGAGACCTATAAATTTTATTAACCAAAGTCATCCCAATAAATTTAATTTTTAAAAAGAAAGAAAGGTCCTCTTTGGAGACTTCAATAATCTTAAAGCATGAAAGGAGTACTGAGACCAAAAAACTTGATAACCATTCCTTCAGAACAATTCAAACATTGCCACTCTTTGACTCATGAAAACATTGCTGATTTTTCAACTGGATATCTCCATCTTGATGTGTCACTCACACTCGAAGTTTAACATACTCAATACCAAACTCATCCTCTTCTCCTCTCCCACCAAATCAGTTCCTTCTATTGACATGTCTGTTTTTGTTAATGCTTCATTTTTTGAGACACTGACACTTGAAACCTTGAAACAGGTATAATTTCTTCTCTTTCCCATTTTTGGTCTCTCCATTAAGTGCTTGTATTTTGTTAGTTTATTTTATCCATCTACCCATTAGATTGTAAATTCCTTGAGGATAGAGTCCATATATTAATCATCTTTTTTATTTCCCATAATAGTGATCCCTTACTCAAAAATAAGACATATTAGTGGAATGATTCACAAATTACTGATTGATACAAATGACAGAAAATTGGTACTAATGAATTAATTCATTATTTAATGCAAAATAATAAGTCTGTTCATAAGCCTCTGGTCATAATTAAACACAACAATGTGATTTTAATTATCTTAGAATTAGCACCATCATAAAATACCAATATGTTAGGTAATGAAAAAATATTAATACATTAGTATATGGAGAGCTCAAGATCAGTTTAGAGCCGTGCAGAGAGTGCACTAGGTAACAGGAGCTTCCACATTGCCAGGTAGTTTAGATTTTGCGTTAAGGTTTTTGCACCTAAATTTATGCCTCTAATTAAAATAGCCAGGAGTGATGAAAGCTGGGTAAAGCATTAACAAAGGCACCTGTGCCAGGCTCTGGCTTTGTTCAAAGTAGAGATATTTCCAACCTTATGATAATGATATTTGAAGAGGGTGAATTGTAATAGGGTCCTGACAAGAAACTGGGCAAAAGTTTGACAATCTGGCTACTGAATGATGCTTACTCTTATGCATGCTGTGGGAAAGTTCTTGCCCAGGGGTAAAAAGCCAACAAATATAGGTATTTGAGAGTGGGATAATATTTGAGGCCAATGTAAGAACACTGTTTGGTGGTGAAGAAGTGGTAGGACCTTCATTGCAGATTGTCTTCTGTGGTTGGAGCTGACTGATATGCGAAATTGCCACTTTGAAGTTGGCCAGACTGAAGACACTGTCTTGCTTACTAGTGCCTTGTTTAGGTTTACCTTTATGAAACACAATTTTATTGACATTCTGCAATGATTATGTAAACTTATTACACTGACCCTAGACCACAGAAAACTATATTTACTTGAACACTAACACAATGAGAGAATCAGTACTTCCTAATGGTCTAAACTAATAGGTGAATCAACATTTGAGAAATTGCATTACTTTTAAAGCATAACTACTTTCTTTTCCACTTTTGTTCAAAACCATTTGCAAATTCGAGTTTAGACCTTAAACTCTGCAGCTATCAGCTATGCCTACAGTTACAATCAATTGTGCTATTTTGACTACATTTATTTTTTAATCAAGGATATCATGTTAACTTAGGCCAGACATCATTTTGTTTTTGGCTAGTCAATTCAATTAAAATAAATATTGGAATCTTAAAAGCAGCAAGAAAAAAACAGGTAGTTACCTACAAGGGAGTACCCATACGACTGTCAGCTGATTTCTCAGCAGAAACTATGCAGGCCAGAAGGGAGTGGCAAGAAATATTCAAAGTGATGAATAGCAAGAACCTACAACCAAGAATATTCTACCCAGCAAAACTATCATTTAGAATTGCAGGTCAGATAAAGAGCTTCACAGACAAGAAAAAGCTAAAGGAGTTCATCACCACCAAACCAATATTATATGAACTGCTGAAGGGTATTCTTTAAGAAGAAGAAGAAGGAGAAAAGGTAAAGATAAAAAAAATTATGAACAACAAAATGACAACAAATACATATTTATCAACAAGTGAATCTAAAAATCAAATGAATAAAAAATCTGATGAACAGAATAAACTGGTGAATGGAATAGAATCAGGGGCATGGAAATGGAACAGACTGATGATTCTCAGAGGGAAGGGGGCATGGGAGGTGCAGGAAGAGATTAGACAAAGATCTTATATGCATTTATGCATTACCTATGGACGCGGACTGTGGGGTGGCGAGGGCCTCAGGCAGGGTGGAAACTGGGTGGAGGGGAGCTATGGGGGGAAAGAGGGACCTCTGTAATAATCTCAACAATAAAAATAAAAAAGGAAGAACAGTAAAAAAATAAAATAAATATTAGAAATAGTTTAAAATTATAAAAATGCAGGAAGAATTTTTTTTTAGCTTATTTAATTCACACAAAAGTGAACCAGTTCAGTTTCTAGACTAGAAAACCATCTCAGGAAGAAAAAGAAAAGCACTATATTTATTTAATTTTAGTAATCTTTTGATGATACCTTAAGTATCAATTTTTAATTTATAGTATGGAAAAGTTGAAGGTGGTTAAGAAATGAATCACTTTCATTCAATCACCAAACATCTATTGAGTGTCCAGTAGATGCCAGGAACCAATAAAGAAAATCAGTACAGAGAAAAACCAAGATGGCAGCATAAGGTATACACCTGTATGTGCTGCCTCTCACAACCACACCAAAACTACAACTAAAAGACAAAACATCTATCACCCAGAACCACAGGAAAGCTGGCTGAGTAAAAGTTATACAATTAGAAGGAAAGAGAAAAGAGCATTGAGACCAGGTAGGACGTGCACAAGCACGGAAAAACACAGGTATGGAGGCGCGCTAATCGGGCTGGCGGCTGGCGACTGGGTGCACTGTTTTTTTCAACCTGAAGGGAGACACAAGATCCCTACTGCTATGAACTCCAGTTTCCAGCGAGACTCTGGTGACCCAGACTTCTATGGGGAGAAGCTGGACTGTCTGCCATTGGGTTGGAAAGTGAGGGTGGCTTTCTTGCAGAGATGTGCACAGGAATCATTGTTTACTGTGCTGGGGCGTGGGAAGAGGGGACGTGGAAACGTGGGGACGTGGAAATGTGGGGACGTGGAAACGTGGGGACGTGGAAACGTGGGGACGTGGAAACACGGGGACACGGAAACGTGGGGACGTGGAAACGCAGGGATGTAGAAACGCGGAGACGCAGAGACGGCTGACTGGCAGCCATCGATGTTTGCCACACCCTAGTGATTCCCTGAGACCCCACCCCGTCCAATTTACAAACCCACCCAAACTGTGCACAGCGGCTTTTGCATATAAATGGCCTGTCCTATCACAGCTTAACCTAACAAACTGCAGCTCTGGTCAGACAGCTCTAAAACTTCCAAACCCCAAGCAAAAAGGAGAAATCTGCAGATATTGCTGTAGCTCCTGCTGGGTGGCCTCAGACAGTAGTTGACCTGCACCCCAATGGAGATCCAGGAGCCAGTGTACCTAGTGGTCAGTGTGAGACAACACTGGATTTCAACTCCTCACATCCATAAGTGACACATTCAAGAGGCAGACTCAATGAGCACCAAAGCCCCACTGAAACAAGTCCTGCCCCATAAGGGTGTCTCCAGCACAGCAGTTCTTCCATTATAGACACAGCAGGTCCTCACAGCCAATTGGCCTGGAGGTCAATTCCTCCCAGTGTACCAACAGCAATCAAGGCTTAACTACAACAAGACTGTGCACTCATCCCACAAAGGAGTGCACCAAGAGTGTCCACCTCAGGTGATTGGGGAGGCTGAACCACTGGGCCCTATAGGTCACCTACCACAGAAAACCACCCCATCAACACAGGGAAGCAGCCAAAATGTGGAGACAAAGAAACATGTCATGAATGAAAAAAATGGAGGAAAGCAAACTACTGGACATAGAGTTCAAAACCACAGTCACAAGGTTACTCAAGAATCTTCTAAAAACCTTTGAGGAACTTAGTGATACCTTTAAGGATCTTAATGAGAATGAAAAAAAAAATGGAAAAGGACCAGTCAGAAATTAAGCATACACTGTCTGAAATAAAGAATATACAGAAATTCAACTGTAGATCAAAGGACCCCAAGAATCAAACCAAAGATTTGAAATATGAGAAAACAAAAAACACCCAACCAGAAAAACAAAAAGAAAAAAGAATCCAAAAATATGAAGATAGTGTAAGGAGCCTCTGGGACAACTTCAAGTGTACCAACATCCAAATTATTGGGGTGCCAGAAGAAGAGAGAGGGCAAAATATTGAAAACCTATTAGAAGAAATAATGACAGCAAACTTTCCCTACCTGGTGAAAGAAATAGACTTACAAGTCCAGGAAGCACAGAGAACCCCAAACAAGAGGAATCCAAAGAGGACCACACCAAGACACATCATAATTAAAATGCCAAGGGCAAAAGACAAAGAGAGAATCTTGAAAGCAGCAAGAGAAAAATGGTTAGTTACCTACAAGTACCCATACGACTGTCAGCTGATTTCTCAACAGAAACTATGCAGGCCAGAAGGGAGTGGCAAGAAACATTCAAAGTGATGAACAGCAAGAACCTACAACCAAGATTACTCTACCCAGCAAAGCTATCGTTCAGAATTGAAGGTCAGATAAAGAGCTTCACAGACAAGAAAAAGCTAAAGGAGTTCATCACCACCAAACCAGGATTATATGAAATGCTGAAGGGTATTCTTTAAGAAGAGGAAGAAGAAGAAAAAGGTAAAGATAAAAATTATGAACAACAAAATGACAACAAATACATACCTACCAACAAGTGAATCTAAAAATCAAATGTATGAAAAATCTGATGAACAGAATAAACTGGTGAATATAATAGAATCAGGGGCATAGAAAGGGAGTGGACTGAGAATTCTCGAGGGGAAGGGGGTGTGAGGGGTGCGGGAAGAGACTGGACAAAAATCTTACACCTATGGATGAAGACAGTGGTTGGGGGTAAGGGCATGGGGTGGGGTGGGGAATCAGGTGGAGGGAAGCTATGGGGGGGAAAAGAGGAACATCTCTAATAATCTGAACAATAAAGATTTATTTAAAAAGGAAAGAAAATCACTACATAAAATATCCTAATTTTTTTGATAGACTGAGGCAAAAGTCACTTCTATAGAAAGTCAATACTCTAGAAAAAAACTTGGGCCCAACTTTATCCATTCATTTCTATTATAAACAGAAATGTTATTAATAGCAGCATAGTAACATCCTTAAAAACAAATATCTATTTTAGTATTCTTCAATATGGTTTAGATAAAAGTGAATGATTTAAGAACTCTTCAGTCACTGAATTATTAATAAATTATAATGAAATGAAGCAGTTAAATCAAATGTACCCAATCTCATTACAAATATAGATAAGATAATTGCACAATTTTAAGACCATTTTAACCATCCTTCCTTCTACCCTAGAGATATGGAAAAAGTTTTCTGTTCTGAAGACCAGGTCTTTGTCTCAGTCTATCCTTCACTTTTTGGGCCAACACTCTCACCTTAAGGCTAACATTGACACTGAACTTGCTAACTAAATAGACCATCTCTTATTACAGTATTTCTGTGCTGTTAGACTGTTCCACTCTTGTCTAATTTCCCTGAACTTTCTGTTCACTGTTGTTTCCTTTAATGTCATTGTTTGCCCATATTGCTATTGGCCTGTCTCTATGCATAGGTCCTAAAACTTTCATCTGAGACTTTTTCTCTATGATTTGCTTTTGCATTGATTATTTGAAAGTTAGGAAGGGTTCTTTGTCTGCCACTTAGAAAATCTTATTATTCTGATTTGAAGCTTCCAGGCTGTATTATCAGAAAGGTACTTGGATACAAGGGAGAAAATACACAGCTTCTGCAACATGCCCATTAGCCTTCATTGATAAAGCACTTGCCACTCACAAGGCCTCCAGCAGAAATCAGACCCTGTAAAATCACCATGTCTATAAATCCATCTTTAATTATTCCTTCTTCCTGGGTAAGTAAGCAAGTGATGTCACAAGAAGATTTTTGAGTAACACAAAATGAATTCTAAATCATTTCTAAGACCCCTTTTCTTCTAATTTTAAGTCACCATGAATAGAGGAGTATAATCTAAAAGTTCTGAGCATTTTTTAATGTAAACTGGGCCAGCATTTCCTGGAATTGATCTTGATTGAAGGCATCTGGTTTTTAATCTCAGCATTACAAAAAGGTTCTGAGACTCCAACTTGAGCTGGAAAATGAGTTTCAGTGGTTTGTGTCTGGAAAAAAAAGCTTCTCCTTTTGGGACATCAAATTCTCCAGGTTATTTTAAAATTGAGTTACTTTGTGAAATCGGCACTGACATACTTTAAAGTTCCTTGAACTTCAAAATTCTAAGAACATGAGATGTGATCTGACAGTAATTTTTGTCTATAGACTCAGAAAGTTGATGAGTCACTATAAAATTCAGAGGTTTCCCACAATAATTAATACATCTTGGGTCACCATGGCATCCTCTTTTTAAAAAAGGGTCTCATTGCTTATTCCCATAAAATTGACAAGTAGTATTTATTCTAAGAAAAGTCTCTTCTGCTCATTGCACATACATTTATCTTTGTTCAAATGAATCATCTTCATAGGCCTGATAGTTTTGAAATATGTTCTAATTGATCCATTACAGTTGTTTTAAAGTTTTTTTCTCAAAAGTCTACTACATAAAACTTATAAAAATGATGTTTCCCAAATTGAGGAAAAGGAGGAGTGTCTTGGACCTGAACTACTTAGCCTACCTTCCTTTCCTGTTCCAATTCCAGAGGCACCTCAGCAGAAACCCAATACTCTATAACCCTCAGATAGAATAATTTGAAGCTTTTCTAATAAGCATTTCTCAAAAGGGTAAAATAGAGAAAATGTGGCTTCATGTTTGGTATAGGGAATCATAAAAGGCATGGGCTGGGAATGATAAGGCAAAAATCCTAGAGTCTCACAGTTGGACAATCTTGGACAAGATGCTTAACCTCTCTGAACCTTTATTTTATTCATCTGCAAAAGGAACAAATAGTATCTAACATATGGTTTTGATTCATATTTTTTGAAATTATTACAAGGAACAATTTAGTACAGTACTTGTATATAATTGTTACATTATTAATTAAAATAAAAACTCCTGTAAATTAAAGTTATTAACAAAAATTAAAACAAAATTAAATCTTCACATGTGGTCAAACATTTTTAATATGATTCCAAAAGTAACCAGAAAGATACATACATAGTTTTAGTTTTTAAAAATTCTGTTCTTGGGAAATCATTCATTTTTTCCTTCCATGCAATCATGCATTTTTTATTGATAAATGTTTATCTAACACGTGCTCTATGCCAGCACTTCCTGAGTGCTGGGATACATAGTGAATTAGGGTTCTGAAGCCCTTCAATCCTTCTGATGTTTTTTGACTTGGCACTGAGTTTATCTCCACATGACTCTTAAAGGTTCACATGCAGAGAACAAGTAATCAACCAGCTTCAGCTCAGCTCTGGCCTTCTTTAGGGAACCATCTTGGTTATTTTGAGAACAAATAACTGCTTACTCACAGTGACTTTTCTGCATGGCATCTTTTCCTCTATAATAGAATCTGCCATTTCCCTGATATTTCTTTAAAATTAAGCCCTTCCTTCTGATTCTCTATGGCCCTCCCTATGATGGACATATGATACATCCCCAAAACAAGTTGATTGTAGATAACAACATATCTGAGCTGTCTCAGCTTGTTGTCCATAGAAATACCTACACCAAGTAATGCTTCAGTATTATGAACTGAGCTGTTATCAAAGGCTGATACAAGAAATGGCCACTTAAAAAACGTTACTGTATTTTCTGTAAAACATGGGTTGAAAACATTATCCATCATTCTTACTCAATATCCACACGATAAATTTCTTCTAGAATTTAGGGACAGGAAAGTATTTGTGTCACTAATAAGCTTTTATGTTTTCTATTATCTTAAAAAAGTAGTATAGCATGGTACTTAAGATGATGGCTTTGGAGTCAGACTTGGATTTGAAGCCTAGTCTAAACTTTTTTCTAACTGGAAAAATTTGAAAAATTTAACTCTTTAAGCTTTGTTTTCTCATTTGTAAAAAGAGACCCTGGTTTTGTTTTTTGTTTTTTTTTTGTTTGTTTTTTTTTTTTGTTTATTTGTTTTTTAAAAATTCAATAAGATAATACATGTCTCATTGTATATAGTAAACACTCAATTAATATTATCTTTTATGTTTACTATGATAAATATAAAACCCTTGCCGAAACCGGTTTGGCTCAGTGGATAGAGCGTCGGCCTGCGGACTGAAAGGTCCCAGGTTCGATTCCGGTCAAGGGCACGTACCTTGGTTGCGGGCACATCCCCAGTAGGAGGTGTGCAGGAGGCAGCTGATCGATGTTTCTCTCTCATTGATGTTTCTAGCTCTCTATCTCTCTCCTCTCTCTTACTCTCTGTAAAAAATTAATAAAATATATTTAAAAAAAAACACACAAAAAAAAAACGCTGTAACTTTTTCTACCTGCCCTGTCCACCCCTTCCATACAATCTAACCAAAATTCTGACTTTCATGGCCATCAGTTCTTGATCTTTTGTATAGAATCATTAACTCTATGTCTCCCAAAAATGTCTCCCACTTGGATTTTTAATTTTTTAAATTTAATTTTTGAATATGTTATTGAATACATTATGAATTTGCTTTGGTCCATTATTATCTTGGAAATTGTTTTCAATTATACATCTTCAGGAATTATATTGCTTCAGATATTTTTATTTATTCCTTTATTCATTAATTTATTTATTTTAAATAAATTTATGGCCATGTGGTTTACAGTCAATAAAATGAACCTATTTTAAGTGTACATGTGGGAAGTTTATGCACTCATGTAAACACCGCCAAAATCAAGATATAGAATATTACATCACCTTATAAAAGCTTCCTGTCACTTTTCCAATTAAATCCCTCACCACCCTCATCCCTAGACCCAGCTAACCATGAATTATGTAAATAGTATGATGTTGAAGTCCAAACCTGCATGAAAGTTGGCCTTCAGTTAACATTTGTCAAGATAAACATTTTTTTTCACTTCGATTCCAAACCAAGATAGAAGTTTCCTTGTCTTCTTACCTTGTTGACTAGTCTATTCTTTTACTAAAGTTAAAACTCATTAAAAATTCCACTTCAAATGAAGAACTCACTTCCAATTCTCACATTACATGGAACCAAGGACTTGTCTTGTGTTGTATTGTTAATACAATGCAACTTTCTTATTTTAGAAGTTACAAAATTCCCTCAAGAGTTTTGCAGTTCTAGAATTAATTTATCCCTCTAGATTTTAGCCATTTTTATTATTTACTAGAGGCCTGGTACACAAAATTCATGCAATCGGGGCGGGGGGGGGAGGTCCCCCAGCCTGGATTGCGAGAGGGTGCAGGCCAGACCAAGGGACACCACAGGTGCACAATTGGGGCTGGGGAGGGACGTGGGAGGTTGGCCAGCTGGGGAGGGACTGTGGGAGGGCTCCAGGGCGTGTCGGCCTGTCTCGCTCAGACTGGATCGGCAGGACCCCAATAGCAAGCTAACCTACTGGTTGGAATGTCTGCCCCCTGGTGGTCAGGGCGTGTCATAGCGACTAGTCAACCAGTCAACTGTCCGCCCTATGGTGGTCAGTGCACGTCATAGCAAGCGGTTGAGTGGCCTTAGCATATCATTGGCATATTGCTCTTTGATTGGTTGAACGAATGAATAGGCGAACGGACACTTAGCATATTAGGCTTTTATTATATAGGATGTTGTTAACGTAAAAAACATTCAAACCTGTAAAGAATTTTTGTGAGTTTACTTGAGCCAAACTGTTGACAATTGCCAGGAAGCAGAATCTCAATGTATTGCGATAGTGCTCTGGAAATGGCATTTTTCCACCTTTTTTTATATATTATAATCAAAGGAGGAAATGTAAGTGAAATTCATTGGTGCTAGATCAGGGAGGCGGGAGAAAGCAAAATGGGGGAACCTCTGGTATTGGATAAAAAGCAAAATGATAGACACATGCTTCCTACCTTACACAGGTAGGTATAGGATAGTTAACAGTCAACAAGTAACAGGATAACCATAACAATGAGGGAATTTGTGGTCTCTGCCAGGGCACCAGTGCTGTGCCTTGAGGGGTCTGGAAAAAGAGAAGTTACAAGTTATCCTGACATTTCAGGGGTATATTATTTTAGATGCAAAAAGAATAGGCTCAGTAAAGATTGAAGTTAATCTTTGTCAGGGAAGATACTGGCCTAGGACACGACTACTCACTATAAACTTCCTTTTAAAAAAAAAAAATTATTGATTTTTTACAGAGAGGAAGAGAGAGGGATAGAGAGTTAGAAACATCGATGAGACAGAAACATTGATCAGCTGCCTCCTGCACACCTTCTACTGGGGATGTGCCTGCAACCAAGGTACATGCCCTTGACCAGAATCAAACCTGGGACCCTTCAGTCTGCAGGCCGATGCTCTATCCACTGAGCCAAACAGGTTAGGGCTATAAACTTCTTTTTAATTAAAAGTTTTAATTTCAGACCATCCTTTATGGTTACTTTAGGTCTCTTGAGTTTACAAGGCCACCATGCAGGCCTTTCCTGAGTTAGTCAGGTTAGGATGTGGTCCCTTTTTGTCCACAATGTCTGGGTTGTGTTTTTGTTTATTTTATTTGATCTTTAATTTCTTGAGGTCTTTTATTTTTTATGGTATTTATTTTATTTGTTTTAAATTGGGGAATTTTCAGAATAATTAATGACTAAATATAGCTAAAAATTGGTTTCTATGTCACTTTCACATTCATAAAACAACAACAACAATAAAAGTTATTTGTTTATCATTGATGCTCAGGGTACCATGCATGGCTGTGCCATTACCAGCTTGCCTAATGTTTATTTGTTTTGGTTTGTTTTTTTAAATAAACAGTCCATGGAAACTTGCAGACATGTGTGGGAAACGCATATCTTACTGCAGTACCAGAATAAAATGACAATTTGGAATCATGGCTAATCAACTGAGAGGCAATACAAGCTCACATCAAATGTGAGTAGTGCTTGTCTTAAGGATTGGTTTGTTGGTTATTAAAAGCAACAAAACAAAAGTGGAGAATAACAACAACAACAAAAAGTTCTCACCCAAATAATATGGTAAAGAGTTTAGGAAAAACTGTAAAAGATTTCTGAAACTTCATGACACTATTTCGGTCTAGAAATGCCCACTGGAACCTAACAACTCTCATGAATCTGACCTTTCTCTACCTCTTCATTTCTCTGAAATATACACTTGTTTTCTATCTCATGTCATTTCCTTGGGGTTCTGCTGTGTGTTAATGACTTTTAATAAGATGGAAAAATGCATGCTATTGTGTTTGGGTAGCAAATGATTTACCCAGGAAATATAATGCCTAAACCTAATTAAATTGCTTGTCTCCACAAAGCCCTCAAGGGGCAATGTTAACGGTGAGATTTTCAGACATTGTGTCAGCCTCATGGGGATCTATTTTTCATTGTGAGGGAATTTGGCATTCTTCAAATTTTACTACCACTGAATGGAAGATCACATTGTGCTTTTATACTGTAGTGTAAGCACCCAGTTGATTTATAATATAATATCCTGTGGAAGTTAAGAAAGGTTTACCCTGCACAAAGAAATTTAAAAGTTTTTAATTTGGGAATATACTGATGGCAGTTTGAATTATAGGACAGTGAGGATGAAATAGTTAAAAATAAAACTCTGAGTGGACAGGGTTTTGTTGATAATGTATTTAATACTTATATTTTATTAAAATTGCCTTGCCATTAAAACAAAGCCCTTAATTTAGGAAATACATTTTCATTTCTTTTTGTATTTTTAAATTATTGATTACATATGTTTGAATATATGATATATTTGCATGGTTCAAAATCAAAACAAAATTACCCTGTTCTGTATTCTGGCATTCTAACTAAGGAGGAAAAAAGACTATCCCAATACTTTAGGGAGTATATTAGGGGACATGGAACCTTCTCAAATATAGAAATATCCAGAAAAACAGAAACAAAATTAATAAAATTTCTGCCTTAAATGTTTAACATTGAACAATGTCATACTGAATGCCTGAAAAGTTTTTGTAGTATTTAGAAAATGTCTTGCTTTGCAAGTACCAAGATACTCAGCTTATACATGCACAAGAGGAAACAATACAAAATTATTACTAAAACCAGGACTTCCCACAAAGAGAAGTCTCCAACAGATTGAGACACTTGGGCTATTTCAGAAGAGAGAGAGAGTTCTGTCTTCCTCCCCTGGTTAAAGATTTTCACCAGTTTCTCATTGAGGAGGAACTAGAAATTTCTATCAACACATCATTGAACAGTGTATATGTATATGTGTATGTATATAAAATACATACATAAAAAGTTGGAGGGAAAGAATCCATTTGTCACAGAAACATGTGCAGACTTATGGATCCTATCTGACTACTGCAAGCCCAAAAGAGGATTTTCAGTTAAGCAATATCCTTTCCAGAAGGTTCTCTATTAAGACAAATTTCTTACTGCATGTACCACATATTACAAATTACAAGCGAACATTATTTGCATCATGATGTCAATGCTTATAAAAATGCATTAAAACAGAAAGTATCAAAAAAGAGACATATGTAATACTTTAAACATAAAGAATTTTTAAAAAGTATCTATAAATAGAGATCACAGAATCATAAAACATTAGAGTTGGAAAGAACCTAAGAACGACAGCTACTTCAACACTAATTATTGGACAGATGCTGCAATATAGACTTTCAATATATTGATTTCTTTGATACTGACAACACAATAGGATAGGTACTATTATCATTCCTATTAATTATATAAGAGATGGAAATTAAGGCACAGGAAGTTTAAGTGAGTTATTCAAGGTCACATAGCTGAATAATTTTTGAATTGGGGTTTAAAACCAACTCCAGAGTCTGGTTCTTAACCACTGGAAGTCTATGGGTCATTCCCAAGTAAGTTGGCATAGACAGAATTACAATGGGGATAAAAATTTTGGGTTGGAATCACATGCAAAACTTATGACCATTGAAAGAAATTCTTCATCAATATTTTTAGTTTTCAATTATTGACATGTGACTGCACTTAAGAAAAATAGATTTGGCTGGCCCTCTTGATTATTCTAAGCAATTATATACTTTTCTTTATCTAAAAATAACCCACAAAGGTCCATTAACAACATAGAATAATGGGGCTCATATTATTTATAAGAGGATAAAAGCTAGAGCTTGCCATTCTTAATCCTAAAAAAATGTTTAAAACTTAAGTCTATTTTCACTTAATACAAAATGACTTTATTAGAAATAATTGAAGTAATTATTCCCAAATTGATCTATGCTTCCCACTGCTTCAGATTTCTATTTTCTTTCTTTTGAGATTTCAATGTTTCAAATGTAATGTGCTTTGAGACTTTTGTAAAAAGATGCTTTAAAAATACATACTGTCAAAGTGTTACCAATTTCTGTAAAACTCAGTATTAAAATTTTGAAGTGACTCATCTTAGATTTTCTATGTTGCCTATGTGACCTACACCACAGATATAAATGGTTTTAAACTAGAGAACAAGAGAGTGTCATTCTTTTAGTAAGATGACCTTAGATGAATACATGAATTAAATTATCTGGTTTTTATTTTTTACTAACTTGAAAATCTCTCTCTCTCTCTCTCTCTCTCTCTCTCTCTCTCTCTCTCTCTCTCCCTCCCCACTTGACATTCATAACATGCATGGTGCACTGGGAGACTAAATGATGTTAAAATATCAAAAAATGGTTTTAACCACTGCCATACAAATGCTACCTTGAATTCTTGAAACATTAAAAAAAAAAACCGTGATATTGAAAACCATTTTCTTAAGTGGAAGAGTTTGTTTCTAAATATGATTGTTATTTTTTCAAGTGTTACGTTAAAATACTTAGTGAATTTCAACTAGTCTCTTTTTTAAATATGAGATGCTTTGCAATATTCAAGAAAAATTATTCTTTTGTCATTTATAATGTGTGTATAAACATATAATTTTCTTACATTCAACCTTATGTATAAATCACAGGAGCCATATGTGCCTCCCAATTTCTTATTTGCCCACATATATCTACTTCATTCCTTCATCCATATTAATAGAATTTTTAGCAGAGCATTTGGTCACTCTGAATAAAGACTACAATTCCCAGTCTATTTTACAAATTAGTTATGGCACGGTGACTGTGTTCGGTTAATGTCATGAGATAAGAATGTAAAGAGAGTTAGCTTGTGAGAGCTTTTGGACTAAATTGCACCACCACCACCACCACACCCCCCCTACACCACCCTCCCCACCCCCACCCACCCCCACACACACAATTCATAAGGTGAGACTCTAACTCCCAATTTGATTATGTTTGGAGATAGGACATCTAAAGAGTTAATGGAGGTTAAATGATGTCTTAAGAGTGAAACTCTAATTCCATAGGAGTATAAGAAGAGGTCCTTATAAGAAGAAGAAACACAAAGTGTGTGTGCACAGAGGCCATGTTAAGGACACAGTGAGAAGGTGGAGAGAGAAGAAATCGAAGGAGAGAGATCTCCAGAGAAAGCAAACCTGCCAATGCCCACCTTAATCTTGGACATCTAGCTTCCTGTATTGTGAGAAAGCTAACTTCTGATGTCAAAGCCACCAAATATGTGGTATTTTGTTATGGCAACCCTAACTAACTAATAGAATTTTACAATATGGTCAAGAAAGCAATAAAATGAATATGATTAATGCTGGCTATTATGATTAGTTTTAGACAAGCAGTCTAAACTTGAGTACAAAATATGCAAAGCCCTACTATAGAAGTTTTGAAGATACAAGGTCAAAAACATGGTCCATGACCTCAAAGTTTGTAATCTACCATTGCTATGGTTGAAAGTGTGTTCCATCAAAATTCTTGTGCTGAAGCCTCTTTGGGAAATAATTACATTTATATAAGGTCATAAGGGTGGGGCCTTCATAATTGGATTAGTATTCTTATAAGAAGAGAAAGCACAGAAACCTTCCCGACTATCCAGCTCCAGAGCAGCTATGAACTCGGAGTGGGTGTCCAACAGTAGAAGTTGAACCTATGCCAAAAGTACTCCCTGGATGGGTTTGCTTTCCCGCCTTTTCCCTGGCTTGTCAAGATCTTCTGGTTTTCCCAAGAAGCCTTCCTTGTCTCAGCACACAGAGCAGAGCCAAACCAAACACGATATCTGGCACTTAGCTGTGAACAGTCTCTTCTGGGTGACTGTACTCCACACCTGGATCATCATCTTCCAGGTCGACCAGTCCCATTGGAGCATCTTTGGGGACTACCTCTCCCTCACCATACCTCTGTGTACCCCTGACAACTCTTCTACACAGGCCTGAGACCTTCTCGTTCTCCCAGGATAAGGATAGGATATAGTGAATGGTAAAGGGGGCCAAATACATGGCAACAAAAGATGATTTGACTTTGGATAGTGTGCATACAATGCAATATACAGGTTATGTATCATAGAATATGCACTTGAAACCTATATAAACTTATTAAACAATGTCACCCAATTTTTAAGAAGTCTTCCCTTCTTTTAAGTTACTATAGTTGATTTTGTCTAAATTTAATATATATGTGATGTAATATTTTTACCTGTGTTGTCAAAACAAAGCAATATTTTGTTTTGTCCAATGATAAATGCTGTTATTGGTTGCTACTAGTTTACTAGAATAATATTATTACTTATGTGTGGCTCTGAGGAATGCTATGTGTATGTTACATGTAATAGAAAACACCTCTTGCATTTGGCTATCATTTGTAACTAGAAGCCTGGTGCATGGATTCGTGCACCGGTGGGGTCCTTCTGCCTGGCCTGCAGGGATCAGGCTGAAATCGGCTCTCCAACATCCCCTGAGGGGTCCTGGATTGCGAGATGGTGGTTCTAGGGTGATGCACCCTGGAATTGGGCTCCCTCCTCTCTGGTTCCAGGTGCATCACCTGAGAACTGCAGCTGCCAAGTTACTGCAGCTCGGCAGCTCCTGCATTGAGCGCCTGCCCCCTGATGGTTAGTGCATGTCATAGCTACCGGTCAGAGCGTCTGGCCCCTGGTGGTCATTGCACATCATGGCTACCAGTCAGATGGTTAAACAGTCGGACGGTCGCTTAGGCTTTTATATATATATAGATGCTTAATATTTTATTCATGAATACATATTCTTAACACCAAGTTTTTCCTCATATCTGGCTTTCACACTGATGACTGATATGTACTATATTTTTGCCAGCTGCTATTGATTCCAGTGGGCCAGAGCAAGAACATGATATGAACTGAGTTTCATGTTTAATAGTTCTTATATTTATTTCTGAGCCAAAATGGGAAATTTTTTAGATAATTTAAGTTGCTAAACTACCTGACAAATCTTGGAAAGATCACAATCACCAAAAGTGATTCCTTTCACTTGATTATTCCATTGGCTTTAAAACTATTAATTTTATTTTTATTGTATGTATAGACTGAATTTGCATACATGAATATGGTAGAATTATCCTTGGGCTGGGGCTTATAAAATTAATACCCCAAATAAAAGAGAAAGCATATAGGATTCAAATAAGAGCTCTTTAATTATGAAAAGAGCATAACCAAATAAAATATATCACATATTTTTATCCAGTTAGGAGCCAGGATAAGAGAGAGCTAGTACTCAAACTTTCAAGTTACATTTACCCTATAATAGTCACTATTTTTAGGCCTGTCTTTATATGAGTCGTAAAGGAAAGCTCAAAAAGTAAAAGATTTGAAGGTTCTTCAAAATTTGAACTTCATAGAAATGCCAAAAAAGCTATAATTTTAGTTCAAATTAGACATATATATCTACCTAAAGGTACTTTTTCAAATGCATAGCACATTTTATTTGTATTTCAGTGACCTCATTTTAGCTTTTGTTTAAAATTTTCTAACTCATCATATAAATCAAAATCTAAGAGATAAAATTTCAAAAAATAACAAATGAAGTGAATTATTTTTTCTGTGCCTCCAACCTTCAATATGGACATAATAACTTGTAAGAGTAACTGTATGAAAGGAGGAAAGATTATTTAATAGTCACAAATTGCCTGCTGAATAGCAATTTGTGGCAGATTTTTGCTTGAGCATCAAAGTAGAGGATAAGAGCTGTGCCTTAGGAACTGGAAGTCATATAAAAGTTGAGGGATTTTAGTAAACAACACAATTAAAGGGAGCAGTAAATATGGCCACTAAAGAGTCTAATGGTATTTTAGGCTATTCTAATAGAATCAATGAATTGGCAGTTCCTTTCTATTTTATTTTGGACAATTGTAATAAGGTATAGCTGCCACATTTAAAAAACATAATATACATAAACAAGAGTGACCAGAGGAGAGTAATGAAAATAGTGAAAGAAATCAAAATAATATTCAGTTGAAAAATCTATAGATGCCAGAAAGACATGAAGAAGAAAGGACTTAACAGGTCAGAGGTAGAGATCATGTTGGCAACATGTAAATACATGAAGAGAAAAGAAGAGACTACACTTGTCTTATAATAAGCCCCCAATTTTGTTAGAGAGATTTTGTTTAATAACAAAAATTTTCTAATAGATCAGGCTCTCCAAAGAAAGATAGACCACCTCAAAAAGTTTTATATTCCCACTCACTAAAGTATTGATTCAGACCACACTGATAGTTGGCAGAAATACTGTAGATTCAGTAATATAAGAGTAAATGAGCTATATAATGTTTAATGTTCCTTCCAAGCCTAAGGGCCCTTGATTCTAGGATGCTGGAATATATAATTAGCTAAGAAAAAGTAAAAACTATTTATTTTTATAACGAGTGTGACAACACAAGAAAAAGAATCTATTCAACACATAACTTCAAATATTTCTATATCATAAATTTTGTAGACAATATTTTTTCCAAAGTGAAAGAGATCTAAAGGAAGGTATAAATTTATCTGACAAAAAATGTCATTGTTTTCTTTTCTGAAATTTATTTACAACAGAACTCAAAGTTTTAAATCTAAAGTAAGAAAAAATAATAGCAAACAAAATTTAAAGTGGACATGAGATGGTATTTCCAAGAAATATAAAAAAAAATGTTTTTAATGAGAAACTCATATTGGAGGGGAAAAAAGAAATGTATGGCTGTTTTGTAAGGGAAAGCAGAATGCCCATAGAAAAATTCTCTGCTCTCAGTCTTTCAAAACACTGATACCTTATATATTTTGGATATTAACCCGTTATCAGGTGTATCATTGGCAAATATGTTCGCCTATTCAGTGGACTCCCTTTTCATTTTGTTGATGGTTTCTTTTGCTGTACATAAGCTTTTTATTTTTATGTAGTCACACTTGTTTATTTTCTCTTTTTTTTCCCTTGCCCTCGGGGATATATCAGCAAACATATTGCTATGAGAGATATCTGAGATTTTGCTGTCTCTGTTTTCTTCTAGAATTTTTATGGTTTCATGACTTACAATCTAAGTCTCTTATCCATTTTGAGTCTATTCTTGTGTACAGGTAAGTTGGTGGTCTAGTTTCATTTTTTTTGCATGCACCTGTCCAATTTTCCCAACACCATTTATTTAAAGAGACTTTCTTGACTCCATTGTATGCTCTTGCCTCCTTTGTCAAATATTAGTAGAGCATAATGGTGTGGTTCAATTTCTGGGATCTCCGTTCTGTTCCATTGATCTATATTCCTGTTCTTGTGTGAGTAGCAGCTGTTTTGATTACAGTGGCTTTGCAATATAACTTGATATCTGGTATTGTGATCCCTCCTAGTTTATCAAGGTTTCTGAGGCTATTTTGGGGCCTTTAAGGAAGATAAGCAATCCAATTAAAATATGGGCAAAAGACCTAAATAGACACTTCTCCAAAGTAGACATACAGATGTCCAAAAGACATATGAAAAAAAATGCTCAAAGTCAATAATCATCAGAGAGGTGCAAAGGAAAACTACAATGAGGTATCACCTCATACCTGTAAGAATGGCTGTCATCAAAAAATCAACAAATGACCAATGCTGACGAGGATGTGGAGGTAAGGGGACTCCAGTACACTGCTGGTGGGAATGCAGACTGGTGCAGCCACTATGGAAAACAGTATGGAGTTTCCTGGAAAAAATTAAAAATGGAACTGCCATTTGACCCAGTGATCCCACTTCTAGGAATATATCCTAAGAAACCCAAAACACTAATCAGAAAGACTATATGCACCCCTGTGTTCATAGCAGCACAATTTACAATAGCTAAGATCTGGAAACAGCCCAAGTGCCCATCAGTAGATGAGTAGATAAAAAAGCTGTGGGACATTCACATCATGGTTAGTAAAAAAGAAGGATCTCTTACCCTTTGAGATAGCATGTAGGGACCTGGAGATTATTGTGCTAAGCAAAATAAGCCAATGAAAGACAAGTATCACATGATCTCACTCATATGTAGAATCTAAAGAATAAAACAAACTGATGAACAAAACAGATCCAGAGACATAGAAACAAGAAACAGACTGATGAATCTCAGAGGGAAGTTGGGAGTGGATGGGTGCATGGAAAGAAATTAACCAAAGAACTTGTATGCATATATGAATAACCCATGGACACAGACAATAGTGTGGTAAAGCCTGGGGCAGGAGGAGGGGACCTTCTAGAAGGGGTCAATGGGGGAATAAAACTACATCTGTATTACTTTCAACAATAAAGATATATTTAAAAAAATACTGATACCTGTATGTGGCTACAAACTCTTAAACTGCTTCTGTTCTCATGGGTCCTCAACTCAAAAGGTATTGCCTCAGTGTGTTTTCACATGCAGCACCTTCAGTATCTGACCATTGTTTGCCCTGGTCTCCTGAACTAAAGGTGGATTTAATCTCTCACCTGCAGCCTCTCAAGGTACATGGTCTCTAACTTTCACTCAATATTCCTTTATGGAAACACATTTTAGATTCCAAAGAGATGAGAATTGTGACCCTTCTTATCTATATATTCCAGAAGAAGGATACAGTTGCTACATGAAATTTAAAAAATATTCAAGAGGGCTATAATTCAATAAAAATTTATTCCCAGCCTCACTCTTCATAAATGTCCATGTAACACTGCAGAAAATCAATTTTGAATAATTTTGGTGGCTTTGTGAATCCACCTTAGAAATTGTCCAAAGATCATTTGAATTTACTCAACCCTAAGGGCCAACCTCAGACAGTTTGTAAGATGTATACAAAAATCCCATTTCCTTGGATAAGAGAACAAGACATGCCTTAGAATATTTCTTGAACATGAAGTTTCTCATTCTAAGAATTCATTCTTTTTCACATTTGCCAATCATCAAAACACAATTTCACTGAAGTGCTCAAATATGCTACTGGTTCTAGTAATAAACTCAATTTATGTTTTGTTGGATCAACATGTGTGCATAGAAATCAGCATATTATTAAGCTATCCTTATGTGGAGCTTAAGTGATTAACATTTCATCATGTTTTGTAGTGGCTCAGAAACATTGAATATTGTCCTTTCTGAGACTGAAGACCTCACTATGTATAATCTGGGATCCAAGATAAGAGTCACTTCCATAGCATTCCTGATCAAGGGTGGTCCCAGCTACAGTTGAGAGTCTCTCCAATGTGCCATGGATAACTTTATTCACCTACCTTGGAGGTATATTTTCAAGGAAACTCATACTGACATGCTCACCAGGTGCACTTCTATTCATACTTTAAAGTTTGACAGAGACAACAAACTTCTTTTACAGATGGGGGAGCAGATGAGTAATAGCTATTAACAACATATCCAAATTAGAATCATGTATTTTATTATTTTGGGTTCATAACCCCAGAGTTTCCAACAAACATTGACAAAGAACTTATGTGCTTAAACAAAAGTAAAACTCTTTTTGCAGGAAAAAAAATTCCCTGAATATATCTGTAGCAACATATAGAAATGTTTCTTTAATAAATACAGTTGAAATTAGGAATGTTTCTTTAAAAATATAAGTCATTGGCATATCAGATGTGTCAGAAAATGCTAAAATAAACTAAGACTGCTAAAACCATGACTGGAACAAATGGAATCTAAGAGGGCATAGTTAAAGAAATAATTAATGAATACTCATAGTTCTGTATTCTATTCCTATATTTATTCAATGTCCAGAAAAATATATCTCTAAAATACATTGGTTTAACTCCCTAAAGAAATGCCTTCAATTAATTACTTCTATGTGGTATGCTCTTAATTTTAAGCAAGATGTAAGGTGCTTTTATTTGTCTTCAGGAGCTAACATGTAAAATTGCATAGTAAAATGCCAGATACAGGCTAATACTTAACTCCAGATTTTCATACTTAAATCCTCCAAGTTTTTATAGAAATTTCCTTCAGGCAGGAATCCACGTCTTCTACATATACAGTTAATTCTTTATGTTTAAAATCATAGCTGTCCCTATTTCTATTTTAAATTTTATTCCACTTGTTTTGGTGAAGTATTCTAGCCTTCTGGAATAAGTTTAAGTATAAATCCTGAATTACTGATTTTACTATACTTTCTAGTGTCATGAAAATTTAATAAGCATTCATCCCATTCTTTCATCCAACCTTGCAGACAGTACTGATAGCACAGGGCTAAGGACAAAATGCTATGATGGATACCTTTTCAAGCAAAGATTTGTTCTTTGGGGAGAATGACAGCGCAGTGATTTAATTCTATTCATTCTTAAAGCAAATGTAGCCATTCAGCATATTTTCTTAATTATTATAAAATTAGAGGAAATTATTTCAGACCAAAGTAAAGGCATATGGAATGAAGATACTGTATAATCTACTTTGTGTTCATGAGAGCTTTGGATCTTTCATATTATATTAATCACATCTAATTATTTGACCATCTCACCAGCATCACTTAAAGTCATAATTAGCACTAAATAGCAAGAGAGGATCACCAACTCAGAGGTCATGGAATGAAACCAGAGTATTGACATTGGATTCTACTAATGTTATTTACTTCAACAAATCTAGAAGTTTTATGGGGCAAAGGATGGGTGATCAGGCCATAGCTGTACGGTGAAATGAAGAGCTGGCATACAGTAGAAACGGTTAAAACACATAGGCAACTTGGCATATGGCAAGTACAAGGGAAATGGTAATTTTGAGCAAAATGGTAAAATTATGGGGAGAAATAGAATGGCCATTTGTAAAGGTGTCTGTGACTAGTGACTCCAGTTGTAAAACAATATGCAGCTTCAATGCTTTAGAGAAGAAAAAACAGCCTTTTGTGTCATATAGCAAGGGTCTTTTGCTTATATCCTCGAAGAAGAGGAAGAGATCTTGAAGACACAGAATTAGCATTTCTACTTGTGATACTTGAAAATATGAAACTATTTTCATTACTAGAAAGACAAAGATCAAAACAGCATTGTTTTTGTGTCTGTTTCTAGACTATCACATCACTATATATGTATTAATATGGAGAAAAGATTCTGAAACATTTCAAATTATTTTTTATATTTCATATGGTTTAATTATGGAAGTCAATAGGAAACAATTTATCAGAAAGCAATACTCTGAATTAATTAATGTAGCAGAATCAATCCACAATAAGTTTCACATTTAACTCCCTCTATGTGCAGGAGGGGCTGGTATTGGGCTCAGGCAGCATGAAAAGGCATCACCAGGTAGAAGAGTTGTGAGAAGCACTTCACAGAGTGGGAGATCTGGATTTTGGAATCAGAAAAGAATTGGGTTGGATCCCAGCACCACCCTTCACTATATTTCCATTGCACATTTATATTCAATATCGTGCAATATTCAACTCATTTCTAGACATAAAAAAATATGTTGCCACCTACTGGTGAATCCAACTGCAGGACATTGTGAAATTTCAAGAAGACAAATACTGTAACATGCATTATTTTACAACTCATATACCTTGGAATATAAAATGATCCTCACATTTAATATTAGTCCTTTGAATTTTTTCTTTAAATAAAACACTACTTTACATATTTTACGTCTACTGTACACATTTGAAATAAGGATTTATATGTCTTAATATTTACTGAGATGACTTAGTCCTCAGTTGGGAAGTACACTCTTCTGTTATCCATGTCTGGTGTGTTAAAAATGACACCTTTTTAAAATACTGGTAGAACTAGGGTGTATGCGATCACTTTTTGATGGGATCAAACTGACCTTATTCAAACATTTTGTTTCTATTTTTTTAAATAAATCTTTATTGTTCATATTATTACAGGTGTTCCTCTTTTTTTCCCCCATAGCTCCCCACCTGATTCCCCACCCCACCCCATGCCCTTACCCCACCGCCACTGTCTTCACCCATAGGTGTAAGATTTTTTGTCCAATTTCTTCCCGCACCACTCACACTCTCTTCCCCCTGAGAATTGTCAGTCCACTCCCTTTCTATGTCCCTGATTCTATTATATTCATCGTCCATTCTGTTCATCAGATTTGTCATTCATTTGATTTTTAGATTCACTTGTTGGTAGGTATGTATTTGTTGTCATTTTGTTGTTCATAATTTTTATCTTTACCTTTTTCTTCTTCTTCCTCTTCTTAAAGAATACCCTTCAGCATTTCATATAATCCTGGTTTGGTGGTGATGAACTCCTTTAGCTTTTTCTTGTTTGTGAAGCTCTTTATCTGACCTTCAATTCTGAACGATAGCTTTGCTGGGTAGAGTAATCTTGGTTGTAGGTTCTTGCTGTTCATCACTTTGAATGTTTCTTGCCACTCCCTTCTGGCCTGCATAGTTTCTGTTGAGAAGTACTTGTAGGTAACTAACCATTTTTCTCTTGCTGCTTTCAAGATTCTCTCTTTGTCTTTTGCCCTTGGCATTTTAATTATGATGTGTCTTGGTGTGGTCCTCTTTGGATTCCTCTTGTTTGGGGTTCTCTGTGCTTCCTGGACTTGTAAGTCTATTTCTTTCACCAGGTAGGGAAAGTTTTCTGTCATTATTTCTTCTAATAGGTTTTCAATATTTTGCCCTCTCTCTTCTTCTGGCACCCCAATAATTCAGATGTTGGTACACTTGAAGTTGTCCCAGAGGCTCCTTACACTATCTTCATATTTTTGGATTCTTTTTTCTTTTTGTTTTTCTGGTTGGGTGATTTTTGTTTCCTCATATTTCAGATCTTTGGTTTGATTCTTGGGGTCCTTTGATCTACAGTTGCATTTCTGTATATTCTTTATTTCAGACAGTGTATGCTTAATTTCTGACTGGTCTTTTTCCATTTTTTTTTTTTTTTTTTTTTGGCATTCCCATTAAGGTCCTTGAAGGTCTCACTAAGCTCCTTGGAGGTCTCATCAAGTTTCTCGGCGGTTTTTAGAAGATTCTTGAGTAACCTTATAAATGCGGTTTTGAACTCTATGTCCAGTAGTTTGCTTTCCTCCATTTCTTTCATTCGTGACATGATTCTTTGTCTTCGCATTTTGCTGCTTCCCTGTGTTGATGGAGTGGTTTTCTGTGGTAGGTGACCAGTGGTTCAGCCTGTCACCTGAGGTGGACACTCTTGGTGTACCCCTTTGTGGGCTGAGTGCAAAGTCTTGGTGTAGTTAAGTCTTGATTGCTGCTATTTATTTTTAAATATTTATTTTTACTTAAAATAAAAATACTTTTAAAATATTTCTTTTTGTTAGATCAAATGTACTCAATTTTATTTGCAAAAAGGCAGCCTCTCAATTCTCCCTGAAACCATTTATCAATAAAACTTCCTTCAGTTGGTATTAAGACTTTAGCTTGCAAGAGTACAGTAACTCCAGGATTAATTTCCTTGAGTAATTAACGTGTTAAATGTACTTTTAGTTCTATCAATTTTTCCCAAAGCTGGGAGTGCAAAATGATAAAAACAGCATGCATAAACCTAGCATCAGGTTTAAGTCTCCCTAGGGCTTCTCCTTCCATTGTCTGCTGCTCTCCTGTGCCTTGTGGAGAAAACATCCTGTCTGTGACAAAGCCTCCTTCCTGAAGAATACCTGGACACAGTCTCTCAAAGGAAGAAAACCTCCGTTTTAAAATTTCACTATATTGTTTCATGTTATAACATATTTTTATGGGCCACTTATTTTTGGTGTTCTCTGATTGCTTTGTCTACCCATTTCCTACTCATGGGACATATCTTCATGATAGTGACATATTTATCAGCCTCCCTTTCTTCTTCTCACTATGCAAGTCCTTGTTAGCTGCTAGTGACAAAGGTGATTTAGAGGCAGTTTCTACCCTCAAAAAGCTTACAATGTAATGACCAGTACTGGTTTTTTAGAGATTTAGAGAATCAATAGCAAGAGGCTGTAAAAATTGATCAAATGGCTATATTTTGCTATAATTGACAAAGGTTAATTATGTTATGAGAACTAACAATTTCCTCCAAAAACAATACTCAAATGTACGGTTGTTCTATTTTCCAAATTTCAGATTTGCTTGTGATTTAAAAATTAAGTTGCTATGCCCTCTATAATGGGTATTGGGATTGCAATCCTTAATCTAATAACCATCTCACAGGATAAGGAAGTCAGAAGAGTCAGAGAGCAGATGAGGACTATATACGAGGGAGCAGAGGGCTCTTAAGTTCTTCTGAAATCACCCCTGGAGGCACTTCATGTCAGCCAGACAGTCTATAGCTAGAAATAATATTCACAATGTACAGTGATTTTCCTGAATATTAGACCTGGATTCGCATTAATGCAAAATACATATGTAGAAATGCAATTACCTCCAACTACAAATTAATTTATAAGAGTGGTGCAGCATGTTAAATAACTTGACAGAAGGAAAGTATTTTTTTCCTATTCTCTGCTCTGTATTTTACATCTGTAGTCAAGTCGTTGTTGCTGAGATACCTTGGCTTCCTGTAGATTTATAAAAGCAGGAAAAAATCTGTGAGCATTATTATTATTGTGTGCATGCTGTCTCAAGTTATTTGCCCCTACTGTTTGGGGCCAATGTTCCTAAAATTCAACCATGGTAGGCTAATGTTTCTCTGGCTACAATTATGTAGGAGTAATAATTACTGTTAATAAAAGTGCTACGCAAATATGGATAACTTCACTAAGTTATAATCATGGATATCCACCAAATACATAGGGAAATAAGTTGTATAACATCATCAAAATATAAGGAAAACATATGTATCCACTGAGGCAAAATTTATTTATCATCTACTATTTGCCCTATTTTAGATTTTTGGAATATAACATGAAATGGTTCCACTTATAAAAGGACTTTGTCCTGAAAGGATAGCACATACACAAATACACACAATAAGAGTGGAGTAGGATATGCTACCTCAGCAATCACTACTCTCTCTTTTGTTGGCTTCTCATCTTCTGATTTCTCCCTAAAATTGGTGTTCTGCAGCACTTTCCTCCTCTTCTCACTATGCATTATCTCAGAGCAATTTTCCCCCGATATTGGTTTCAATTACCCCTCAATGCTGGTGAGTCCTATGTATTTCTTTTCAGTCTAGGATGGTTCCCTCACTTCTCTCTATAGAGCCTACTCAACATCTCTATCCAATTATCACATGCTCACTTCAAAAACTAGTTATTTAAAACAAAATGTATCACCTTTCCTTCTCTACTTACCTATCTAGAGAGAGAGAAAAAAAGAGAGAGAAGAGAAGAGAAGAGAAGAGAAGAGAAGAGAAGAGAAGAGAAGAGAAGAGAAGAGAAGAGAAGAGAAGAGAAGAGAAGAAGGAAAGGACGGAAGGAAGGAAGGAAGGAAGGAAGGAAGGAAGGAAGGAAGGAAGGAAGGAAGGAAGGAAGGAAGGAAGGAAGGAAGGAGAGAGAGAAAGAAGATATCATTTTGATGCTCTGTGACCCTGGCCAGAGACCTAGGCATTACCCAGATGCTCTCCTTTGTTTTTCTTTCACCATCCAGGCTGTGCACCCCTGTTGCCTGCCCCTTTGATATGCCTCAGCCTTGCATCTGAATATGCTCATTCCCGTTCCCTCAGTCCAGGCTCTCATTCATCCAACAATTCATTCATTCACTTAGCAAATATTTCTGGAGTGATTTCTCCATTTCATGCCCCCATCTTCTTGTTGCAATAATCTCCTGTTTTGTACCCCCAATATTATTTCTGTAAAACATAGAGGCTTTCTCATTTCTGCCAGAGTAATGATTCTAAACTGCCGATCTGGCCCTGATACTTCTCCACTGAAATGTTTCCCTCAGCTTTTCATGGTCCTAAGATATGGTTTACACATGTTGTGGTTTGGGGAAAGAAATGTCAAGAAATTGTCAAAATACTCATAATCTTTTCAGCATCTAATCCTCAAGTAGGATAGATAGAAAGCAGAAAATGTCAAAGCTGCTTCCCTTCTTCCACACCCTACTAGAGCCCTATACCAAGAATAGCTTTCCCTTTCCTCCCCAACTATTTGAGGGAAGATAAAGGACATGTTTTCTTATATTTGGTATATATATTTATTTTTTTAATTTATCTTTATTGTTGAAAGTATTACAGATGTCTCCCTCCCCCCACCACCCTATTGGTCTCCTCTATCTCATCCCTTTCCTTTCCCCTCCCCAGGCCTTCACCTCAACATCGTCTGTCCATGGGCTATGCATATATGCATATAAATTCAGTGGTTAATCTCTTTCCACTCCCCTCACCCCGCCCCTTTCCTCTGAAATACATCAGTCTGTTGCATGCTTCAGTGTCTCTGGATCTTTTTTGTTCATCAATTTCTTTTGTTCATTAAATTCCACATATGAGTGGGATCATGTGAGACTTGTCTTCCTATGACTGGCTTATTTCACTTAGCATACTTTCCAGGTCCCTCCACGCTTCCTCAAAGGGTAAGAGATCCTTCTCTTACACAACTGCATAGTATTCTATTGTGTAAATGTACCACAGTATTTTGTTTTAATTTCTTTTTTTCTTTTTCTTTTTTTTTTTCTTATTTTTTATTTTATTTCTTTTGTGGTTTTTTTTGTACCACAGTTTTTTAATCCATTAATCTACTGATGTTCAACAAATGGAAGAGAAATAACCCAATTAAAAAATGGGCAGAAGACCTGATTAGACACTTCTCCAAAGAAGACATACAATGACCAAGAGACATGAAAAAAATGCTCAATACCACCAATCATCAGAAAAAATGCAAATTAAAACCACATTGAGGTAACTCCCCACATCTGCCAGAATGGCTGTCAACAATAAATCAAAAAACAAGTGCTGGTAAGGATGTGGAGAAAAAGGACCTGTAGTACACTGTTGGTGGAAATGCAAATTGGTACAACCACTGGGAGCGAGAAACAGTGGTCACACTGATTGCTGCTTTCCTCACATACGCTGACCAGGGATTTAACTGGCAATCTGGGTATGTGCCCTGACTGGGAATGGAACCCGCCACCTTCTGATGCACAGGACAATGCTCCAACCAACTGAGTCACACAGGCCATGGCTACCTTTCTATTTTTAATTACATTATTAATTTTATAATGTTATGATTTTAATATTTACTTTTTAAAAAATTTATTTTAATGTAATTTTCAATCTATAGAAAAATAACAAAAGCAGTACAAGGAATTTCCATTTACTTTATACCTAGACTCCTCAAATATTATTTTATCTTACACTTCCTCAATCACTTTATCTATTTAGTTGTTTGTTTTTTCTGAAACTTTTCAGGGAGTATTGCAGACATAATCCCGCTTGACCTCTAAATTCTTCAGTGTGCATTTCCTAAAAGCAAGGATATTCTTTTATGTAAACATTGCAATTATCAAAATCAGGAAATTAATGTGGATGCAGTATCTCCAGACTTCATTCAGATATTACCAATTGTCCTACTACTGTCTTTTTTCTGACTCAGGAATAATTCAAGATCATTCATTTCATTTGGTTATTATGCCATCTTATTCTCCTTTATTCCCTTAGGGGGAGCGTACTGACCACCAGGGGCCAGCTCCTGCATTGAGCATCTGCCCCCTGGTGGTCAGTGCACATCATAGCGACCGGTTTTTCTGCTGTTTGGTCAATTTGCATATTAGTCTTTTATTATATAGGATATGTCTGTCTTTTTCTAATGGATTATAAACTCCAGAAAGGCAGGTCTTTGTTTTAGTTGACAGGATTTGCAGAGTGCCCTACACATAAGTAAATTACATCTAGAAAATTTTTACTTTACAAAATTAATTTTCATTTCTAATGCTAACAGCAAGACACCCATGAAAAACACATATGGTGTCTAAATAAGACAAAGGAAAATTGTTTGGGCAGAAATAAAAAGGATCCCAAATCAATTATATAGAAAAGATTCCTTTATTAACTTTTGGTTGAGAATATGTTTGTATATTTTCAGAAAACAACTCAAGACCATGTGGATTCCTGCAACAGAGAGAAATTGACAGGTCTGCTCCAACCACGAAGACAAGAGGAGAAACAGTCCAGAGATGGAAGACGCTAACGAGGCCTTGCCACGCAAGCAGTCAGCAGCTGTGCAACACAGAAGGTTGCCTAGGACCAAACCAGAGAGGGTCGGACCTGCATTGCCACCATGTGCCCACCATCCAGATTATCATTGCTGACATGTACACATAAGGAACTGTTTGATATTGAAACGGGGACTCAGAACTGTTGGACATTGAAATTGGGACTCAAACACTTTTTGTTATTATATGTTTATTTCTAGTCTGCAGAGGCAAGATTTTTTAAAGGAAAGAAATGGGGGGAAAATAGATACAGAGGCAAAGAAGCATTGAACAGACTGTCAAACTACAGAGGGAAGGCAGGGGAGGTTGAGGGGGGGGTGCTGTAAGAGATCAACCGAAGCATAACCAATGGATACAAGACACTGGGGGGGGGGAGGGGCAGGTAAAGGCATGTACTGGGGGGAAGGGGAGGCCAGGGGGAATTCAATGGGGGGGGGGGGAAGGAGACATATGTACTACTATTTGTAATACTTCAAACAATTAAAAAAATAAAAATAAAAAATAAATAAAAAATAAAAATAAAATAAAAATAATTTTTGAGTGAATTTAAGTATATATATATATATATATGAAAGAACCAAAATGTTATTTATTTGATCCAAACTTGAACTCTTCATTCAAATTGTCAATTAGTTTTTGTTTGAACATCAAGTAAACAATACCTAATTGTATGAATTAATTTAATTATTTCTGACCCCTTCTCAACATTTACTCATTATCCTCCCTTCCTAACTGCTTATTTTTAAGGCCCATGGATAGAAAGTAGGACTCAATGGAATCACTAATTCACCAAGCACCTTTTTTCTCCTACTTTGTTGGTAATTATAGGCACATTCTTTTATAATTCCCAGAAAGATCCCTTAGAGTTCACAACACTATCGCCACCTCCCAAAACAAATAAAAAAACCTTTGGTACCTGAAGATTATGTAACAACAGCCAACCCATTTATTTTTGTCAAGATTTTTTCCAGAAAAAAAAAAACAACTATTCTGCCCCCTCTGTACAAGTGTTCCTTTGTAGAGCATTACTCATTGTCATAGGTTGTTCCATTGTGAATAAACAAAATTACTCATTCTTTTCCTCTGTAATATAGTGGCAAAAAAAAAAAAAGAAGTTGATTTTAGTTTTTATTAATGGGCATGCAGATCCCTGACACATCAGCTCATAATGCCTCTGCCAGCTGTTCTTCCTTGACCAGCTCACCAGGGTGGTAATTATTCCATGGTCCCCCCCGACTATTTTGTCATTTGGACAATATATTAGCTGAATTGTGTGTGTTTTTTTTCTTATTTTCTTTCTATTTAGTTCTGAAACTCCTTCATGCTTTTGCTCTGGCAACTTTTAAAGTTATTACTTTCTTATATGCATTCAAAATCTATTAACTAGGGATTCTTGTTAAAGTTAAATAAATGTATAAATATGCAGCCTCTAGAAATGGAGAGATGGATGCCAGATAATTACAGATTAGTATTTTATACTATTTTTTAAACTTAAAAATAAGTCTGTTCATCCAATTCTTGGCTGTAGAAAATAATTGCAAGGAGGACAATGCAATAAAGTGGAAGAAGCTTATTAACTTCATGGGCCACACTAATTATGTACAAGTGGATGAACTGATTTAACTGATTAATTAATTTAAATTTTAAAAATATTTTTATATTGCTTACAATAAAATGATTCAATTGGTGAAATGAAGGATTTAAAAAAATAGGATGGAGTGAAATAAAATACAAATAACAGGTTAGGAATTGTGGTAGGCTGAATAATGACCTGAAAATGACATCAACATTCCAATCCCTGAATCTGTGAATAGGTTATCTTATACTAGAGACCCAGTGCATGAATTTGTGCATAGGTGGGATCTGGCCAACCTGGACCCATTGGTGAATCAGGGTCGGTTCTGTCAGGAGGAGGAGATGGCAGGAGGTTGGCCAGCTGGCATGCTCCAATCAGGGCTCGATCAGGGCTGGGCCAGCTGGGGGGAGGGGCTGTGGGTAATTGGCTGGTGGGCCCTGGCCCCGATTGGGGTAGGGGGGCCGACTGGGGGTGAGACAGGCTGTGGGGAGGGGCCACAGGCAGTTGGCTGGCTGGCCCTGCCTCTGATTGGGGTGGTGAGGCCCATCTGGGGTGGAGCCGGCTGGGGGGAGGGGCTGCAGGAGGTTGGCTGGCCAGCCCTGCCCCCCTATTGGGGTGGGGGACAATCATGGGTGGGGCCACCTGGGGGGAGGGGCTGCAGGCCAATTGGGGTGGGGCCAGCCAGGTGGAAGGGCTGTGGGGGGAGTTGGTCATTCACCCCGCCCTCCATTGGGTTGGGAGTGGCCGATCAGGGGTGGGGTGGCTAGGGGGAGGGGGTGCAGGAGGTTGGCTGACCATCCCCACCCCAGGATCAGGCCAGTTCACTGGCCACAGTGTGTGTCATAGTGACTGTTGTTCCGGTCGTTACGGCATTCTGGTCACTGGCTTTTTATATATAGAGATGGCAGAACCGATTTTGCAGATGTGATTAAACTAAAGACTTTGAGATGAGGATTTCATCTGAATTATTCTCATCTGTCCAATATCATCACAGGGCTCTTTTAGAGGAAGGCAAAAGTTTCAAAGTGAAAGATGGCAACATGGTCAAAGCAGAAAATGGGATGATGCAGTCATGAGATAATGAATGCCAGTAGCTTCTAGATGCTGGAAGAAGCAAAGAATGGATTCCCTCCAGGACCTCTATTAGAACCAGCCCTGCTGACATCTTGACTTTAGTTTAGTGAGACAGATTTTGGACTTTAACCTCCAAAACTGTAAGATAACAAATTTGCATTGTTGCCACTAAATTTGTGGTAATTTATTACAGCAGCAATAGGGTACCAATGCAGGATTTTTAATGCATTCTATAAGGGCCTATGCTGTATCTAGAAATTAACTACAATGGCTGCAAGATAAAGCCAAAGGTGGAATGCTTTCTTTGTTGATTTCTTAAAATATGTGATGAAACTATTACTCATCATCATACCATAAGGTTTTATGGTATCCAACTTTTGGGATTGTGTCACATTTCTGCTTAAAGTCCTGTGTATTGATACTCCAGTGTAAAATTCTCCACAGGGGCAACATAAATTAATTTTTTTAATAACACCTCTAATGTAATTATATCTTATTGGATTTATAAAATAAAGCCCCCTAATTGTGAAAGTAGAGATGCTATTTGAAATCTTTGGCTTTGTGATCAAGATATTTTCTACATCAAGGGAAAGCTACCAATTCCCAGAGAGTTTTCACACCTGAAAATGAAACCAATTTGTTTTGCAAATCTGTGTTACCCAAATTACAAAAATCAATCACTAAATAGACATCTTAACAAAGGATTTGCCAAAAGGATTAAAGATTCCCTACAGAGGTCAGTTCCTCAAATGTCCTCAATACAAATACATACATTTAATTATTTAACAAATGCCACACTGTAGCATATAACTTGGAATACCTAACTAACATAGGAGAATGCTCTGGACAATCATATTATAACAGAATGGTTTTCTTTCTGAAAAGGGTATAGATTTTATGTTCCTTGGGCACATGTCATGGCTAAGTATATGGGCTCTGGAGCCAGTCTGCCTGGATTGATTTCCAGCTCTGCCAATTGTGACCTGAGGTTAATAACATAATCTCTCTGCATCATCAGGGAAATGGGGAAAATGATAACACCTACATCATTTGATTGTTTTGAAGGTTAAATAAGTTAAAGCATGTAAAATACTTATTGGTAGAATGAGGCCTTATACCAGTAAGCCTCTGTTAGCTATTATTATTAAAGTCAAGAATCCTATATAATAAAAGCCCAGCAACCATAATGGCAGAATGACCAGAATGACCACTCAAACAGTCACTATGAGCTGCACTGACCACCTCTTGATCCCTTTCCCTGGCCGGCAGGCTCTGATCACTGATGGCAAACGAGGACCAGGGTGGGTGGCAGAGGATGCAGGCGGCCCCAGGCCAAGGCCCCCACCCCGCCAGCCACCCCAAGCACAGAAGGTGAACATCAGTGGGGGTGGGGCCGGCGAATGGGCGGGAACGGCCGACATCTTGGTCACTCTCTCAGCCATCAGGCTCCCATTGCCAGATGGGGAAGAGGAACCGGGGTGGGTGGTGAGAGGGGGGATGAGGCCGGCTGCCAGCAGCCAGGGAAGATGGCCCTGATCACAGGCTAGGCCTACGGACAGTACCCGTGCACGATTTCATGTGCCGGACCTCTAGTATAAAATAACTGTCAATCAATTTTATATATACCTATGTAGCTCCCATTGTGTAGTCAGCAAATATTTGTTAGAATCTACTATATTCTAGGCAGTAAAATATTAGCAGCATTTATTATAAAATGAATCTCCTCTTAGCCCTGGTTGGTAAAATATAGGGAACTCTCTAACACCTCCCCAGACCTCCCTAGGCCTCCCTGACTGTGAGCTCACAATTCTTAGGACTAGAAAATATTTTTCAGAGAATAATATAAGAGGGATTTTTTTTTTTTTTTAAAGAGAGAGAGATAGTGAAAATCTTGGTAAAATAAGTGAAGCAGGATATCTCTATATATAAAAGCCTGACTGTTCAACCGCATTTAGCTTGTGTGCATATTAGAATTAGGGTGCAATTGTGTTACGTTTTGTCCATTGAGAAGTCACAATTTATTTTTGCAACTTTTAGGCATTATCCTTAAAATAGGAGTTTGTTTATCCTTTACCCTTACATTCCCTGTTGCAGTGCATGGATGTGATGATGGTGATCCACCTTTAATAATGCAAAAGCAACACACCACGGAATTAAAGGAACAGTGAGCAAGAAGAAACCTGAGTTCCTAAATGATCTCATAAGCAGATAGCCATCTTCTCCAGACTACTGGTCTTCCTCTGGACTTAGGAAAATAACTTTTATATTGTATATTCATTCGACTCTTCTAGCAGCTTAGCCTGCAGACTAACAAATATGGAAATCAGTGACTACAAACAGGTTGCTATTATAATTAAACCTTAACATACACAGCATTGGCTTACTAGAGACAATATATTCCAAAATCTTACAGAATCATAGAACAACAAGAAAGAGAGAATCTGGGTCCAAGAATGACATGGATGGAGACAAAATACTTACATGGCTTGCTGAGAAATAAAAGAAATAAATTTCTAACTTGAGTGTGAATCACTGTATTTATCTCTGTGAAATTTTTAAAATGTTTTCATTGATTTGAGAGAGAGAGAGAGGAAAGGAGAGAGATAGAAGCAGCAATGAGAGAGAGAGAGAGATTATCGCTGCCTCCTACATGTCCCCTACTGGGGATCGAGCCTGCAACCTGGGCATGTGTCCTGACCAGGAGTCAAACAGGGGACCTCTTGGTTCATGTGTTGACACTCAACCACTGAGCCACACTTGCTGGGCTTCTGTGAATTTTAATAGATCTATAGCTTTAAGAATTTTAACACATGTATAGATTTGTGAAACTACCATTACAATCCAGACACAAATAGAATTAATCATCAAAGCCACCTGGGCCTGAATATTTCTTTTTTGGAAGGTTTTAAACTATTAATACAATTGTTTTAACAGTCATAGGACATTTTGTGTTCTCTACTTGATCTTTGGTAATATTAGTAGTTTTAGTTTATGAGGAATTGGTCCATTTTACCTAAGTGATAAAACTTATGTGCATCAAATTATTTGTAATAGCACCTCACTATCAACGTGTTGGGGGCAAGTAGTGATAGCCCCCTTTTCTTCCTGATATTGATCATTTATATCTTCTCTTTTTATATCCTTTGGCAGTCTTAATGAAGCTTTATCAATTTTATTGACCTTTAAAAGGACTGCCATTTAACTGATTTTCTATATGTTTTCTGATTTAAATGTCATTGACTTCTATTTTTTATTATTTAAAACATATTTTTAGTTTTATAATGTGGAAATGTACATTATTGATTTGAGAGTGTGTGTTTTTATCTTTTTTTCCCATTATAGTTCACATTCAATATTATTCTGCATCAGTTCCAGGTGCACAACATAGTGGTTAGACAATCATATACTTTACAGAGTGGGCCTCCTGATATTTTAAGTACCCCCTCCTGGCTTGTACATAGCTATTACAATATTATTTTTTTCCTCCATTGACCGCTTTAATATAAGTACTTAATGCTATACATTTCCTTCTAAACAGTAATTTACATTAACAAATATTTATACTATGTTGTACTTTCATTTTCACTTAATTTAAAATTAAGTGAAACTCCTGAGACTTTTTCTTTAATTCATTAATTATTTAGATATTTGGAGAATTTTTACTTATGTGCCTGAAATTCACTGACTCCTCTTATCTCCATTCTGCTATTGAGCTTTTCATTTTAGTTATTGTATTTCTTTGATCTAAAGTTTTCATTAAGTTCTTCTTTGCTCTTTCTATTTATTAGTGAGATTGACTACCTTATTTCAAGGGTGTTCACAATTGTTTGCTGCAGCATTTTGATAGTAGGCACTTTAACATATTAACTACTTTTAACATTTGTGTCATGTTATTAGTTGGCACCTGTTAATTGTCTTTTATAATGTGAGCCAAGCTATTCCTTATTCTTTAAAGTCTAAAAATATTTTATTCTAATCTGGACATTTTGAAAATTTAGTTCAACTCTGTGTCTGGTTTAAATCTTGTTAAATATGGCTAAGGTTGATATATGTGTTTCAATAGGCAGCTAACAGGTTATGTTCAGGCCCTTCTGTGGGCTGCATTTTTGGTATCAGTTTCGTTTTAAAACCATTCCAGGACTATTCAGATTTATAACATGTGCACACCACCCAGTAACCAGTCTGAGACCTGGGCAATATTCTATCCGGTAGATCATTTCTTAAAGTTTTCAGTATGCTTATTAGGACCAGGTTCACCCATGTACACTCCAGAAATGGACCCAGGAGATCATTAACAAATTCATGGAGTCACTTTCTCAAGCATCTCCCACAGCATGATCTCTGCTCTACTTTCCAGACGTTCCTCTTTTCTGTACTCTGTCCTGAGAGCTGGATGTTTAGTTACCGTGGTATACAGCACACTTCCACCCCTGTGCCCATAGCTGGGGCCAGGTAGCAAAAGAACAAAGGGAGAAAAAAAGAGCAACCAAATTTTGCCCAACCATTTGTAACCATAGCGTCACCAAGCATAGGGAAAGGTTCTTTCTCAAAGTTTTTACTTCCCCAGGCTCCATTCTCACCACAAGATTATAGGTTGCTTTTATTGTTTTCTTTTTATCTAAATTTAAGTTTTCTATAATAAATATACAGCATTTTAACAATGATAAAGGAATTATTACTAAGAAGATAATCCTCGCGACAATCAAATTAGAAAAACAAGTTAAATACATCAAAAATCCAACTTTTAAAAAGTACAGCCTTAAACAGAGAGGAAGCCTATGTAAAAGCAAAGAGAATGTAAAAATCCATTGGAGTTGTAAAGATCAAGGAGGTTCTGCAGTGAAGGGTAGGTTTGGGCTATGGTGAAAAGGGAGAGAAACAGGAAAGGATTTTTTAGAGAAATCTTGAGCCAGGATACAAAGACATATGAAAGATTGGGGCTACAAAAAAAAAAATATCCTATGAAATTAATATATTTTTAGAATGTAAACATTTTTATGATAAGAAAATCAATTTCTCTTTGTAGATGCTAGAACTGACTTTTTGCTATTTGCTTGAATAACAAATGGTTCATAATCAGAATATCATGTTTTAGACCTACGCAATTATGTATTAGCCTTTATAGTTTGTAATTTACATATATTTGAAAAATCTAAAACTATTAAAACAAGATGGTTGGCTTTAAATAAAATTTGGATGTATTATTTAGTTCTTTGTGCCCCCCTAACCTCCATTTTCCTTAACTATTTTTCTCCCCTTCTGCACCTAAAGTCTATCCTGTGTCTCATTTCTTATCTTATAGTCAACTAATTGCTAAGAAAATACTAGCATATGACATTTTAAGATGTTATTTCTTCCAGGAATATTTGCATTTTGATGTTTCTCTTGTAGGTTAAATCTTCAAGGCCCAAAAGAATAAATCTCCACTGATGTAAATAACAGGTCAAGGAGTGAAGCATTTGGGGACTCAATTTAGCCTGTAAGCTCTCCATGCTCATCTTTTCATTCATCTCACATGAGAATGAGGTAAAGAAAACACAAATAAGAAAAACACAAACTAAATACTAGTTATATAAGGTGTTTCTTGGTATCTTTACTAAAAGTTATACTCAAGCAATTTTACTTCCCTTTAAGTAGAGTAAAAGGTGAAACAATTTGCATATAGTTTTTATTACTTCATTAACAACAACCACAACAGTTTGAATTGTAAACTAAGTGCAAACATTCTGAAAAAGTAAATTATAAAAGAATGCATCTACATGTTTCTATCTAAATTTATCATATAACACTAATATAATCAACTAATTCTGTTTAATGTGAAAATATTATGTATAATTTTCCTATACAGTGATTGGAAGACTAAATTTAATTAAGGGCTTTTATTGACTAAATTACAGTACCTTGTAAAGCTAAGACCAAAATCAGAAATATACATGTCCTAGAATGTATTACATTTTTAAAAATTGCACATTTGTACTACTTTAAATCCTGTACTAGTATAATAAATGAGTCTGTATATATATATATATAATATATAATATATAATATGTAATATGTAATATGTAATATGTAATATATATATTCCCTATGAAAAAAAACTATACAAATTCACTGCAATAACTCTAATTACAATTAAGTTTTTTATCATAATTTTAGCTTTTGGAGTTCATAAAAACATACAAATTCACAAAGTAAAACATAGGAAAAAATTTAACCTCAGTTTAAATTTTGGGCTTTACTGTATCAAAACAAGGGCATGAGTCTATTTAACTCAACCTACTTACCTACAATGACATGAACTAACCTCTCCAGCATTTAATCATTATCAATAATCCTCACTCCTGTGTAATTAGATTTCATTTCATTATTCTCATTCCCATCTTCATGTCCTACCCCCACAGGACTACTTTTATGGAGTTACTAGAGGCCCGGTGCATGAAATTTGTGCACGGAGAGGGTGTGTCCCTCAGCCCAGCCTGCACCCTCTCCTATCGGGGACTGCTGGCTCCCAACTGCTCACCTGCCTGCCTTCCTGATTGCCCCTAACCGCTTCTGCCTGCCAGCCTGATTACCCCCTAACCACTCCCCTGCCAGCCTGATTGATGCCTTACTGCTCCCCTGCCAGACTGTTTGCCCCTAACTGCCCTCCCCTGCATGCCTGGCCCCCCAAAACTGCTCTCCCCTGCAGGCCTGGGTCCCCCTCCAACTGCCCTTCCCTGCAGGCCCGGTCACCCCCAACTTCCCTCCTCTGCCGGCTTGGTCATCCCTAACTGCCCTCCCTTGCAAACCTGGTCCCTCCCAACTGCCCTCCCTTGCTGGCCTGATCGCCCACAACTGCCCTCCCTTGCTGGCCTGATCACCCACAACTGCCCTCCCTTGCAGCCTGGTCCCTTCCAACTACCCTCCTCTACTGGCCATCTTGTGGTGGCCATCTTGTGTCCACATGGGGGCAGCCATCTTTGACCACATGGGGGCAGCCATCTTGTGTGTTGGAGTGATGGTCAATTTGCATATCACTCTTTTATTAGATAGGATATTTGGAATTGTGACTTTGACCTTTTTAAAAATCATATCTTAAAAAGAAGAGGGCATTAAATGCTTACTTTATATACAATCACACTTCTGATTTTTTATTTCTTTGTATGAGCACACTCATTTAAAGGAAGAAGAATTTGCTTCTGTGTCCATGTCTGTAATGGGAACCAAAGTCCTTAATCAGGCTAAGCTATTTCACACACTGAGCTGGGCACACTGAGTTATGTGAACTTCTATGCAGGGAATGCTGTGGTACCCCAATAGACTGGATTCTTTAAGTATTCATTCAACAGTTATTTAAAGACTGGAGGCCCGGTGCATGAATTCGTGCACCAGTGGGGGTCCCTCAGCCTAGCCTGTGGGATCAGGCCAAAACTGGCTCTCTGACATCCCCCGAGGGGTCCCGGATTGTGAGAGGGCACAGGCCAGGCTGAGGGACCCCCACCAGTGCACTATTGGGGCCAGGGAGGGATGCAGGAGGTTGGCCAGCCAGGGAGGGACAGTGGGAGGGTCCCAGGATGTGTCCGGCCTGTCTCACTCAGTCCTGATGGGTCAGACCCCAGCAGCAAGCTAACATACCAGTTGCAGTGTCTGCCCCCTGGTGGTAAGTGCATGTCATAGCGAGCAGTTGAGTGGCCTTAGCATATCATTAGCATATTACGCTTTGATTGGTTGAACGGACAACTGGATGACCAGACACTTAGCATATTAGGTTTTTATTATCCTATATAATAAAAGCATAATATGCAAATTGTCCCCTTGACTGGGAGTTCTTCCAGGAGTTCGACCAGGGGGCGGGGCCAGCCAGGGGAAGGGAGGGAGTACCCAGCTGGTCGCTGCCAGCTGCTAGGGACCCTACCAGTGCATGAATTTTGTGCACTGGGCCTCTAGTATAGGATAAGACAGCACAATGAGAGAAAAGGATAAAGAAGAAAGAGTGCTTTTTTAGTGTTTAGCCTCCCCTCTATTTTTTCTGAAAAATTCAGCTTTGGTGAAAAATTATCATACCATCATTCAGCAAAATGAAAGCTTTTTGGTTAACCAGATCTATCTTCCTCAGAGTGAGTTTGTTGATTACCTATTGTCACTCAAGCACACTCCTTGGGATCTCAGCTTCAGCTGCAAGTGGATAATCAAAATACTTTTGTATGTTTGTATTCTCCTTGTACCAGACCATTTCCAGTAAATAGAATTTTCTCAATTTCATAAGACTTCCATCAGCAATGTTTCCATACTTGTAACAATTCTGGAAGTTGCCCAGGAACATTTTTTGTAATGTTCATTCCTATCAATACTTCCTCTGTCTTCTCTGTTAACTTCTCTATGTTGTATTGTTTAGGGCAATGCAACCTCAAAATTTTGCATTACATATGTTCCATGTGAAACATACATAGTATTAAAAAGAAAACCACAGGTCCAAAATGACCTCACTTGTGCTAAAGTCCAGAATACCAAACCAAGATTTAATATTTGACTCAATTGCTCTTTCAACCTCTTCTAGAAACATAATCTTAATCAACCAGTCAGTCTGGAATTCTCTTGTTAGCACCAATGAGACAATGTGTCCTGTGGGCCCCCATAAATAAAAAAGGCAATTTGCATGATAAAAATCCTTGCAGTTCCCTTCCCCTCATAAAAAAGATAATCCTTTTGTTAATAGCTCCCTTGCTCTACCTTTCTTCCTGTAAAAACCTTCCACTTTGTACAATCTCTGGATCACTGGGCACCCTTCTAGTTGCTAGATGGGAGGCTGCCCATTCATGAATGGATTAATAAAGCCAATTAGATCTTTAAACTTGGTTGAATTTGATTTTTTAACAATAGTGATCCACAAAATACCAATTTAATCTACAAAACATAATTTACTGTTTAGCATCTCTCATTCAGGTCTGTAATTTAAGAAACACACACACACACACACAAATAACACCTGCTTATTGTCTTCAATATACAGTTAATCATATGTGCTGTTCCAAAAATAAATTATATCAGGGAGATTTATTCTTTTAAAGTAACAGTGAACATGCTTTAAAACTACATGTTCCAGAATACATTATTTTGGACATTTGACTTTTAGAGGAACTATGAGTTTTATTCATTGCTATACATATGAGAGAGAAGAGATTGGGGGCAATGAAATGGCCTGAATAGATGAAAAAAAATTATGTAACCAACATTTTGATTAGTCCCTCTTCAACTTACTTACATAAGGGGGGACAAACAACAAAAAAAAAGCAAAAACGTTTGAAATATCACAAAGGTCCTTGGCTTATTAGTGTTTTAGAAGCTTGTTTTTGTAGATGCCATGGTGTTCTGTTTGGAATACAGCCCCAAACCACCACATTCTATTATAATTAACTGGGTGGCATGTGACTAGTCTACTGAGGGGCTGATTTTGAGATGGAAGTTTTGGAGGAATCACATCCAATGCTAGAGAATGCAAACACATTTGGTATAAAAGAGTTGTAATTAAACTTCAGTCATCCTCTCCTACAGAGAACACTGAATTACAGTCAAAATTGGTTTCCATTATGTTTAAGTCTATCACAGGCACTGGGGAAGATCATTAAGACTCTAGAGCAAAGTGAAATCTGTGTGCAAATGTTCTATTTATCATAAAGTATGGATGAATTCAAAGCTCTCTCTAGGGTGGGTGCTGAGGGCAGTCTCCCAGAGAGATGCAAATGTAGACTACAGTGATTTTGCCAACATAACCCTTACACAAGTGTAGGGACTAATTATATAGGCAAGAAACCCCTCCATGGAGCACACAGTTCTCTCTGTAGATTGGCCTATGGAGAATCAAGAAAATAAAAAGCCTCTTTTGATTTGAATTTCAACTTGTTCTACCTTTTCCCTTTCTTCCCACTTGAAGATTGAGATTACATTATCAAAGTTGCCCGTATTCTTACAGGCACCAAATGGCATCACTTGTGCTAAAGGCGAGAACACTAAATTAAGATTTAATACATGCCCTAACTATTGTTCCAAACTCTCCCAGAAACACAAACTTAATCAACCAGCCTAGAATTTTCTGGTCAATACTAATGAGGTAATCTGTCATGTGGGCCTTCTCTGCTGCCTTCTCCAAAAAGAGGCAATCTTTATGATAAAAATAAAAATCCTTGCAGTTCTCCTCTCCCCCACAAAGGAAGATGTCCTGGCCTAAAAATAATCATTTATTTATTTATTGTTTGTTTGTTTGTTATTAGCACTCTTGCCCCATCCTTCTTCCTATAAAAGCTTCCATTTTGTACAACCCCTGGGAGCGCCCTTCTGGTTGCTGGACAGGATACTGCTGGATTCATGAACCACTTAATAAAGCCGATTAGATCTTCAAGTTTACTCAGTGGAATTTTATTTCTATAACACTTACAAAAGCTCCTTCCTTCTTATTCTCTCTGAAGCAGAGTTTCTTGGAGAAGAGGAAAAAAGCTACTCATCTGGTGCTACAGTAATTTTTGTCAACATAACCCTTATACAAGTACAGAATCAATCTTTTTATTATTATAATTCACCCTTTTTTTAAAATTATCTTTATTGTTGAGAGTATTACAGAAGTCCCCTCCTTTTTCCCCCTAGTGTCCCTCTCCACCTGGCTCCTGCCTTGCCACAGTCCTTCACCAACCTATTGTGTCTGCCTGTGGGCAACATATATATGCATGTAAGTTCTTCGGTTAATCTCTTCCCCCATCTCACTTCTTTTCCCTCCCCCTCTCCCCCTCTCCTTCCCTTTGAGACTTATCAGTCTGTTCCATGTTTCCATGCCTTTGGTTCTATTTTATTCATGAGTTTACTTTGTTCATAAGACTTCACATATAAGTGAATCAAACAACATCAGCAGAGAAAAGGCATGAGTTTGACACTTTCCCCTTTCAAACATAACTTTCACTTCTCCAAGGCTCACAACGTCGCTTTCAGCATGATGTATTCTGTATGTATTGGGTATAATAGCCTTGTGATACAATCAATCAATCAGTAAATAAGCAAACAAATAAATAATCAAATCAACCTAAGGGGCAAAATAAAAAAAAAATTGATATAGTCCCTGGCATCAATTATAAAACAGTAGTCCTTTTATCTTATTTTTTATTGAATTTATTGGGGCACAGGTTTTAAGTGTACAACTCAATAAAACATCATCTGCACACTGCATCATGAGTCCATCACCCCAAGCAAAATTAGTCTTTTTCTTTATCCTCCTTTCCCCACAAACAAAAAACAGTAGATCCTGGTTCTTTTCATCTAATTTAAGTATTCCCTAGATTTTCTTACATATGTTCCTGAAAAATCTTCCCAATTTCCTAGTGTCTATTAACTTTTGCTCTTTTATTCAATAGAAAATTTTTAGCATATTACATGAAAAAAGTGTGCAATGTCACCATGAATAAGTAATGTACTTTGTCCTCAAGGAGTATATAGTGTAGTGGAGGACAAATCTATATAATAAAAGCCTAAGCGACCGATATGGCAGAATGACCAGAACAACTGGTTGCTATGATGCTCACTGACCACCAGGGGGCAGACGCTCAACGCAGGAACTGCCCCCTGGTGGTCAGTGCGGTCCCACAGGGGGAGTGCCTCTCAGCCAGAAGCTGGGCTCACAGCTGGTGAACACAGCGGCGGTGGCAGGAGCCTTGCCCACCTCCGCGGCAGTGCTAAGGAGCAGCAAGCTGAGAGGCAAGGAGCTGCGAGCATGTGGGTGGTAAGGAGTGAGGGCTCCCAGACTGCGAGAGGGATGTCCACCAGCCAGCTTAGGCCCACTTGACTGCGAGAGGGCACAGGCCGGGCTGAGGGACAACCCTCCCCCCCCCCAGTGCATGAATTTCGTGCACCAGGCTTCTAGTATACAGATAATTGTAAATGCGGTAAGAGCTATGAAAGAGATTTAAAGGAAGCAATGGGAGCACAGAAGAGGGACACTTTTCCCAGGCTGGCAGTGGTGGAGGTGACAGGAAATGAGAGGAAAATGAAATGTAATTGAGTTTGAAGGACAAATAGGTGTTAGTCAGAGAGAAAAGGGTATCAAAGAGGTGATACATGTATAATTGTAAATGCGATAGGAGCTATGAAAGAGATTTAAAGGGACCAATGGGAGCACAGAAGAGGGACACTTTTCCCAGGCTGGCAGTGGTGGAGGTGACAGGAAAGGAGAGGAAAATGAAATGTAATTGAGTTTGAAGGACAAATAGGTGTTAGTCAGAGAGAAAAGGGTATTTCTAGTCTCTTTATTAATTGACATGCAGCCCTTCTCCAGATTCCTGAACCCAGCATCTAGAAGGGTTCAGGAATCTGGAGAAGGCGCTGCATGTCAATTAATAAAGAGACTAGAAATATAATATAAATTTGTAATCCATGGGGGAGCCAGAGGAAGCTTAGCTGTAGTAGCTAAATTCTCCCTATCTCCGGACCCAGGGCTCTTTTTATTCCCACATTTTGCCCTATAGCAAAGTAGATATACATATCAAAGGTAAGTTTGGTATACAGTAGGCATTGTCAGGTTGGAGGAAATGCCTTCGGCTGTTCAGCTGTTTGCCAGCAGGAGGCAATAACATGTAGATTGAAATGCCCCCAGCTGTCTGGCAGTAGGCAATAATATATACAGATCTTCAGGTTTGGGGAAATGCTTTTGGCTATTCCAGTAGGAAATAATATGTATCTTCAGCCCTTGCTGAAGGCTCAAGGTCCACCAACCTTTTGATGAACTTCTTGCATTTATGACCTGCTGGAATTAGCCTCCAGCACATGTACCTTTAATAAATAATTAGAATCTTTGGAATCCTATTTCTTTATCCATAAAAGTTGGATAATATTCAGCCAGAGTATACCAATATGTGTAAACCTGTGTGTGTGTGTGTGTGCGCACACACACATGCACATGCATGCACACACATGTGTATTTGTATAAAGTGTTTAGTTTGATTGGTATCACCTCCACCTCCTCAGTTATGTTATAGGAAAATTAATTAAGACATTGTTTGGGAACATACAAAGCTATCTACAAAGTATAAATTTAATATTTAAAATCTACCAGGATGACATTTTTGCTTGAACCACATATTGACTGAGAAGGATGCTGAAGGCAAAAAGTGAAAAAAAACAAAGAGAAGAAAATTAACTTTTGCTGAATTTTTACCAAGCATGGCATGAATCTAGGTATTTAGATATATATTCCTATTTTGCAGTTTCAAAAAACCAGTAGGTTGGAATATGCTATAACTATTTTACAAATGACAAAACTGAAACCAGTAAAGTAAAATATTTTTCCCATGGTAAACAGAGAGTAAGTGAAAAAAACAGGACTTGAAGCCAGTTCCTTCTGCATGCAAGTTTATTTGAAGCCAGTCTTTCTGTGTTGAGTTCTAATTCTTTCTATATCTCTATATGGCAGAGACCAAACACTATGAGAGTACTTCATCTTCTATAGATAATTATACCTGAATTTGTTTGACTTCCTCCAACAACCATACCAAACTTGTTTTGGTACCAAAACAATGAATGGGACCAAGGACAGGAACAGAAGTAATTGGACTCTATAAGAATCAGGGGATGGTGTGGGGATTCCTCTAGGCAGTGCCCTTTTTTCTTAAGAAAGTTTATTACTAAGGTCACATTCTCATCCCCACTCCTAACCAAGAAAAGAAAAGGAGGACAAAGTCAAATTATTAGACTCACAGAGAATTCTGTATGAGACAATGTCTAAGATTACTTTACCTGTTACCATCAACACTATACACTGAGAGATTACTATATATTTGGCAATAGATACCATTTAGGAAAGTTTAAAGAGTAGGGAGAAATTTCAAAAAGTGTCTAGCATCTGAACTGGACCTCAAAGGATGAATAAGATTCTAAGCTGAGAGAAAGAACAATTGCCAAGCACAGAGGTAAGAATACCTAGGTTATGTCTGGGAAATATCAATAAGTTCAAATTGATTGGAGAATAGGTAGGTCATGGAGAAGCAAATAGATATATTAGTCTATCTCTTAATATCTCTCAATTTTGTCTCTTCTCTCCAACCCCACTACTACAGCCTTTATGAAATATCAGAACTCTTTATCAAACTATTACAATAGCTTTTCTACAGAGCTAGAGGTTCCCTGCCTCCCATCTCTCATCCATACCTATGTAAACATTTTATAACATGTTTTTCATTTCATCCTTCCACTTATAAATATTTCATTTTTTCTAAATCTTTTCAACTCTTTAAAGAAAAACAATATCCAAACACCCAATAACCTAACATTCATAACATCCAGTATTCAATACAAAATTACTAGACATGTGATCCAGCATCAGGAGAAAAAATAAACCAATAGACATAAACCCAGAAATGAACAAAGACAATACAATTAATAGATGAGGACTTTAAAAGCAGTTATTATAAATATGGTCAAGGATTAAAAGGAAGCAGGCATCATTATTAGGGAAACAGACAACAAAAGCGAAACAAATAACATGGTTAGGGATGAAAATGCAATACCTCAAGTAAAAATGTATTGGATGGATATAACAACATATTGGACAATGTGGAAGCAAATATCAGTTAATTTGATGGTAGGGGAATAAAATTATTCAAATTTAAGTAAAAAGAGAATGGGGGAAAAGCCTTAAAAAATTAGAGCCTCAGTAGCCTGTGGGATCAAATCAAGTGATTTAACATACATGCAACAGAGTAAAGAGGACAAGGCAGAAACTATGTTTAAAGAAATAATGAATGAAACATTTCTATATTTGATGAGAAATGCCAAATTGAATGAAGCACAAGCAGGATAAATACAAAGAAAATCATACCAAGGTACATCATAATCAAATTATTCACATTTTTCCTCTTCTATTTCCTATATATTTCTGGTGCTGTAGGACACATTCAGGTCCTGATACACCTTCTAGCTCTGTATCTCATTGTTACAATGTGGTAGCGCCACCCAAAGCAATTTCTATACCAGGATGGCTAGAAATAACTTAAAAATACCCCAAATGACAGCAAACACATAAATTAAACCAACTAAACCCATCCCCAATCCAACTCCCCCTTAACTAATTCTAACATGCCAGTGGCTACTCCAAACACTGGGATGATGTGACAGAGGAAAAGTCAGTATGAAAAGAAGCAGTAACCTTACATGATTGCAATTAAACTGTCTAATTCTTCTAAATTTTATGAACAGATTTGACCACTCACTATATTATTAGGACTCCTCTAGAACCTTAGATGGGCCCTGAGACTTGAGAGGCTTGGTTGCTTAAATTTTATTAGCCTCATGCTAAACTGCCTCATATTGGGACAGGGGGACAAGGTTGGTAAGGAAAGATCAAGAAAACAAACCATAAGTTAATCATCAACCCACGTCAACACAGGGCAAACATTCTTCCCCAAAGGACAAGAAGTAAATCTGACTGAATATTTATATTAAAAGCTAAGTTTTATTTTAGAAATGACCATATTACCCTAAAGCAGCAAAATTAGTTTTCAGAAAAACTGCTTGCTCAAATGTTGTTATAATAAAGTTTAAAGTTATATACTTGCTTTAAAAAAGGTAAATATGAGAATGGCCTTGAAAAACTGAAGGAACAATCATCCCCATGAAACAGGAAGGATACATTAGCAAATACATATGTAAAAGAGAGGAGGCGAGCCTTAACAGACAGCAAAAGCAAGGATATCTGAAAAAAAATAGAGAATTTTTGTATTAATGCAAAAAGTTCTTTGATTTTATTTACCATGTATTCCACCAAACTGTATTATTGAAGGAAATGCAAGTATGCATCAAGGGCAAGGGCATTATTTAACCAGCGTTGGACTTTTTGTATTTTTTTTTAAATGATGAATTTAGTACTTAGAAACATGATACAGATTAGCTGAATCCAGAAATAAAAACAAAATATGTTATTTTACTGTCATCACATAACATTATAAAGATCTCAAAAATTGCCCTCTTGTGTCACTATTCACATGTGGATTTTTAAATGATAACATAAAATTTGTTTACTTTCTACTATCTGAAAAAACTACTCACATTATATGCATGAGCTTATTAAATGAAATAAGCTTAGTGTGACTGCTTCACTTTAATTGCAAAAGTCATCAACTGGCCAACATTTAAAACTAGTTGTCAGAACTAAAATAAAAAATTGAGTAAAGAATGATTTAATGTCAATATTATATATTACATAGCACATCATTTTAGTGTCCTTGATGGACCTAAAAAAATAGTTTGAAAATAAAGTAGAAAAAAATGGTATTGCAGAAGCAACTAGCTTTACAATTGTGAGCTTTTGTCTTGATGTACATGTGGCTCTAAATTTTCTTACTTATATCAAAACTAATAAAACAGAGTGACTTCCTCACTTATGCCATAAGTTATGCCACAGAGCTGAATTCACAGATGAAACTACCTATTAAAGGACTTTGTTATCTTAGTTGTCATTATGTCACTAAATAAATCTAACTTGAATGGCATCCAGTCTTAGCCACTCTGTAAACCAAACTTTTCAATATGAAAGCCAAATGTACAGGCAATCTCTACTTCGTCATTGAGTGGTATTCTAAAACACATTTGGTAGGTGGCCGTTGGGATGCATTTTGTCAGACTCGCAATGATTTCCATGGTAATATATTCTCAGGTCAACTAGATAAATAAATATAGCCAATAATATACTACAATTATAAAACAAATTATATTATAACAACTCTCTGGACACTACAGTTACTAATTTTTCAAGAAATGTCCAGAGCACACCTTATGTTTACTGTAGTGGAATAGGAAGTTTTCCTTACAACTTTGTCCCTATTTACCTGGCAGTTAGAATAGAGTGTCTATCAGTTTCCAGCTGATGCGGAAATTAGGAGAGTAGAAGCTGAGGAAGAAAAGTTGGAAGAGACAATTGCTAAGAACAGAGCCTCAGGCCTATTGGTGTCTGACATTTCAGTAGCCATTTTCCACACATCTTTTTTGTGTGTTGTGTTTTCCGTATGTTTTTTATATTTGTTTGTTTGTCAATCCCCAAAATGGACTGAAAGATTTCTTAAAGGTAATTATACTATTACCTTTGAATTCTGACTTGGATTTTTTTGTTTCCTCTCAAGTCTACTTCGAAAGCACGGTTTTGCACCTTTCCTCCTATTTGACTTTTTCTAAAATAACCTCAAATGTCTTTCAAAGGTGTTTTTGTTTTCATTGAGTTTTGTTAACTTAAATCAATTTCTACTGCAACTTAACGCAGAAACTAATAGAATTTCCTATTATGAACCTCTTGGGTTTTTCCTTTTGCATGTAAATGCAGTTGTCTCATCATGGTGTTCTAGCTAGTCTGTTTGTTAGAATCGGTTATGAGTAATAAGCAAATATTTTTATTAATGACAGTTTAATTATCAATGTTTCTATAAAATTTTAAAAATAAATTATAGTAAATTTAAGCTTAAACATAAAATAAAGGCCCTTTTTGTTCATTCTGATGTATATTTGTAAAGTGGGGAAAAAAGTGATGGGATTACGTATATACAACCTGAGAACTGAACAGGTTGTATATACGTAACAATCCACCTTATCAATGCAAACATGGGCTACATGTCCCAAGTGATAATGTGTAAAAATGTTGAGAAACATCTCTGTAGAGAAATATAAAATCTTTGTAGACAGGTTCAAGTCTTTGGGCTAAAGCCATAGATTCAAAGTGTTCTGTTGTGTGTATGTGTTTTTATGAACTTACATGTATAATGAATTCAAATATCCACAAGCAGCTGGTACACCTACGAATATATAACAATAACTGTTTTCTCTCAAAGTCCAAATGCAATCTAGTTAGGCAAAGAAAGTTTCAGAGCTGGAAATGAGCCAAAGCAAAAGAATTAAGCACAGATAAGCAGATTTTTAAACATAGAAAGTGGTTGAATTTCTTCTGAGGGATTCATAATTATAAGGAGATCATTAGAAGATTTAAAACAGTATTGCTGCCTTGCCTTTGATGCTGTAAACCCAAGTATCTGTGATGCTTATGCTGCCCCTTATGCTCAGTCACCACAATTAGTTTTAAGTGCTGTTACAAACAAAGGAAAGCTGTTTATTTAACTGCTTATTCTTTCCCAATACTGAACACGGCCCACACAGCTTTCTTAACAAAGAGATTATTTAAAAGTGAGATTATCATCAGGGCAGCTTCCAAACAATTACTTGAAGAGGATGAATTCACTCAATATATATTTAGTGCTTCTACATACCAAGTATGGTATTGGGACAGTGCAGGCCATGGCAACTGAAACCAATAACCATAAGCCCTCACAGAGCTTAGAGTTTAGTAAGGAAGTAGGAAATAAACAAGTAAAGATGCCCTGCTAGTGTGGATCAGTGTTTGAGTGTCGACCTATGAACCAGGTCAGTGGTCGGCAAACTCATTAGTCAACAGAGCCGCAGTTTGCTGACCACTGAACCAGGTAATCACTATTTGATTCCCAGTCAGGGCACATGCCCAGGTTGCAGGCTCGATCCCCAGTGTGGGGTGGGCAGGAGACAGCTGATCAATGATTCTCTCTCATCATTGATTTTTCTATCTCTCTCCTCTCCCTTCCTCTCTGAAATCAATAAATAAAATAAAATAAAAATAAGTAAAGAGACAAATATATGTATCCAAAGTAGACAACATAAGAAAGAAACAGGTAAATGCTCACCTCCTTCCAAGGAGCACAGCCATGCCATTCCCTTCTTCCTCTCCTGTCTCCTGCCCCCACAGGCAGTATCTCCTAAACTCCAAGGGACCCCACAAGACTTACAACCAGGGGAGCCATGGGCAGCTGCAGCTGGTCCTGGGCTACACCCATGAACCTGACTCCAAGGTCCCTTTTCTCTGACTTACCAGGGAGCCAAAGCAGCCCAGCCTAGACTCTCCTGTTGCTTTTTCTATGTCCTTCCTGGTCCCACTGTTAAATTTTGCTTGCTCTTCTAAAAACAAACAAACAAACAGACAAACAAACAAACAAAAAAAACAGAAAGAAATAGGTCGGGAATACTACGTGAAGGGATGATCCACTTATAAAATGTATACAAGGACAGTCTGAAAGACATTTAACTAGAGACTTAAGGGGGGAATGAATCAGCCAAGTGGAATCCAGGGAAAGAGAATTTCAGGAAAACAAACAAACAAACAAAATTTAAACAGATAACAATAATAACAAACAACAAAACAACAAGGGAAAGGTATCTACAGCAGGAAAAACCTGGCATGTAGGAAAACAGGAAGAAAGCCAGAGTGGCTCCTCTTGGTGAGCGAAGGAATTGAGGCACTGCAGGAGATGAACAGGGGCTGGATCACAGAAGGTCTTCAGGCTGAGGCACACACAAGGGATTTTACTTTAAACTGCAATGGAAAGTCATGGACCATTTTAAAACAGAACCGACATTTTTATCTGATTTCATGAAAAATCATTCTTCCTGTTGAGTAGACAACATATTAGTGTCTGGGTTGATGGGAGGGTGGGGTGGGGCGGTCAGCAAAAAGACAGGCCCCAAAGAAGAAACTGATAAAGCAAAAATCAGAATTAACTGTAATATTTTTCCCTAATGAAAATGAGGAAATCTTAATTTTTCCTGATATGCAACTATATAGCTATTTAAATGAAAACCAGTAATTTAACTCAGAAAGTTAGAGAAAATGTTTATACAAATTACTTGAGGTTGATGTTGGTCTAGATCTGAAGGATATTTTTACACTTATATCTAAGCTATAAGTTTCTGATATCTTATATCTCTCTAGCACACACACATATCACACACATACATGTATAACTACACTACTTTTAAAAGTATATAATATATCTGAATATATTCCTTTAGAATGCTATTTCCCAAAATGGGAGGACAGGAACTATACTGATGGTAGAGATATGGCTTTAGGTAACATTGAATATGACATTTGATAACAGGAAATAATAAAAATAATGTTAATTCAGATAGCAAGAAAATAATCTCATTTTCTTTCAAACTAGCAATGTCAAAGAGGAACTCTCAATTTTAAGGCTAAAATTTATTTAACATCTCTCTATCATGAGCTAACCTTTATTTTTTAATAATAAAAAATCAGATCTCAAGTTCCCACAGTTAGTAGGCATTGTTACCTAGCTAGAATTTAATGATTTTTGCTTACTCCTATTGAATTTGTTGTTACAGTAAGCTATTTATAAAAGGAGATATTGCTTTTACATTTTAGTAATAGGATAAACATTCCTAAAATATATTGTTTATGTAAAAATATAAATTGCTTTTAAGAAAAAATACTAAAAATATAGTGGTTTCTAAGATTTTGCAAAAATCGCAAAGGAAGTTCATAAATGACTAAAATTTGGGAAACACTACTTAAAATAATATTTGTTTGAAAGATAAGGAATAACTCAAAAATTAATAACAATTATGAAATTATCCATATAGGAGACTAGGAAACATTTCCAGAACATTGCTGACATCTTAGCAGGTTTTATAATTGTTAACAAGCCTGGTGAGGATCAGATCAAAGTGGCAATTGTTCAAAGGCCATTTAAGCCAACATCCAGCTTCCTCTCTCAGACAAGGAGTTATTAAAATAATGAAGAAGATGACAATCTTATTCAATTTTCTATGACCTTTGTGAAAAGAATAAAAATTAAGCAATATATACAAAATTTATAAATGGGCAGTTGCTTTGCAGATCTTTCTTTATAATCAGGGGAAAAGAAAGCAATTTCAAAAACACCAACTAAATCTAATAGTCCTATGGAGGTGTAAATGATTAAATCTTTTTATGACATCAGATATTTGATTGACTTAGAAATAAAAAGTAAAGGTATTTCCTCAAGGTAGTTTAAAATCTTCAAGATTGATACATAAGACAAATCTAATTTGACCTCTTCTGCAATATCTCGCTATTAAACATAGTTATCCTAGAGGAAAATTTAATTTTATATGAAACAAAACATGTCAAACTTTGTACAGCAGAGGATACATTTCAACACCCCCAGTGGATTTCTGAAATCATGGGTAGCTTCAAACCCTATATATAATGTTTTCTTTTCCTATGCACGCATACCTATGTTAAAGTTTAATTTATAAATAAGGCACGGTAAGAAATTAACAATGTTAATTAATAATCAGATAGAACAATTATAACAATACACTGTAATAAAAGTTATGTGAATGTAGTCTGTTTGTGTGTCTTCAGCAATTTTTATATTTTGCAGCCCAAAACTATTCTTGAATCTATGCAACTAGCCCTTAATACAGTTACATGTGTCATTACTTTCAGGGAATCCCTTGCTGAAGTCTTTGTACGGGCTCAATGCTTTCTGGTGCAATCAATTTCTGACATTTTTCTGTTCATGTTCTCCACCCACAAATTTAATATTTCTTCCATCATAACTAAGCATTCATCATGCACTGTGTTCATAACTTTTGTAGTTCTAGAAGCTACAGCAAAAGCTGCATGGATTTGTTTTTCCTTTTTCACCATTTTCAGGGTAGAAAATTGGTTCTTACTGTAGATCTTAGCAACCTCAGCATACGATTTTTTTTCTTTCCTCATTATGTCGAGAACTTTCACCTTTTCACTTAAAAGAAGCATTTCATGGCTTCTATTTGGCATATCTGGATTACCAGCATCACTACTCTTGCACTTTGGGGCCATTGTTCAGTAAAATAAGGGTTACCTGAACACAAGCACTGCGAGACCTCAACATCTATTACTGACTAATGGGTGGGGAGTGTGCATAGTGTGAATATGCTGGACAAAGCAATGATTCATTTCCTGGTGGGACAGATGGAGCAGGATAGCAGGATAGTTGCAGATTTCATCATGGCAACTCAGAATAGCACACAACTTAATTTTTTTATTTCTGACCGCAGTTGACTGCGAGTAACTGAAACCACAGAAAACAAGACCACGATGAAGTAAGGACAATTATATTGCATAAATAGATCAAACCAGCTGACCCAGAAGTTTAATCTGTTGTTGGAAGAAATAGAATTCTTTCATGGTATTTCAGGAAATGCATGCAGAGGAGGATTTGAGGGATAGTGGCAAGATTTACTGAAGTGAAAACAACGGACTGCCCCCAGGTACACAATGCCCGATGTCTCATCCAGACCAGGTGGCTCAGCTCCATCTTGCTGCAGAAGTTGCCCAGCCTCTGGGGCCACAGGCCCACACTTGTCCCCACCAAGCCAAGGAGGAGAGCCAGAAAGCCGTGCCATCAGCCCAACCTCCAAGGTTCCAGTCCCTGGTCGTGTCTGGCCTATAATTTGTGCTGTGCTTAACCCCATGCAGTCTTTGAAGAGAGAGAGTGCTCCTCAGGCCTTTGTTAAGCTTTGATTATATTTCTTTGAGTTTGGAAAGGGGTAAGCTTTCTTTCAAACTATGCAATCTCTTTCCTGGATCTTCCCTGGCTAGGCTGGTGCTTCCCTTTATCCAAAACTTTTCCTGGATCTTCTGGGTTTTCCTGCCCTTATCCTAGCTGGTCTTTTTCCCAGATTTGCTGCTGCCAGACTCCTCCCCTTTTATGGTCATTATTTTGTTTGTGTTTTGTTTTTTGGGGGGATGTTCAAAAACATCTGTTTTTATTGAAGTACTAGAGGCCCGATGCACAAAATTCATGCAAGAGTAGGCCTTCCTTTCCCCAGCTGCTGGCACCGGCTTCCCTCCAGCACTCGGGACCCAGGCTTCCCTTGCAGCTCCGGCTTTGTCCAGAAGATCGTCCAAAAGGACGTCCAGTCTAATTAGCATACTACGCTTTTATTATTATAGATGCACATCAAAACAAAGGAATGGTAAGATAAAATAATTTATCCAAGGTCATGCAACTGTCCAGGAACTAAAATGAGAATTCTAAAACATTCTTACTTTGCATTTGTACCAAAAATGTTTTTACCATGTGATCCAATGAGCAGTAGAATTGTAGTCACCGGTGCTTAGAATATCTCCAAATTTAGACCACCCTCCAAGCCGCCACTACCTACCATGACAGATGCTAAGGATTTGGATAATACTTATTCCACATGTAATTTCTCAAAATCAGTCCTTTCAAAAAGGTAAGAAAAATATGTATGGTCAAGTGTAGGATCTTTTTAAGTAATCCTTGTGTAGGGTCCTTATTTTGGGTCCTACTGCACATTCCTCATAGCTTTGCTTTGCCACCTGGCTTCTACTTGGAATGCCTCAGGAGAGGACTTTCTCCCTTGTTCTTTATCCCTCCACCTAATAATCTGCAGAAACATGGTTATTCCCAGGGGAGATGGAAAACCAGTGTTTTCTGCCTACCTGGGGATTAGCATCTCTTTGGTGGAGGATGCGGCTGTTCCCTGTAGTGTCTGTAAAGCTGCCCCTTCCTAGTTAGTCAGGTTTAATGTCTGATTCATTGTTTCCCTTTCTTTGTTAATAACTAACTACCATAACAAATCTTTTCCAAAGCAGTGATTCCTCGTTATTCCTTCCTAGAAGGATGTTATTTATTTTATAGATCTAAGATGCCCCCACCTTCTGTGTTTTGTTTCCCTCTCTCGCTATTATTGCTGTAATCACATTTACTTTTTAAAATTTTATATCAAGTATTTGTAGACTAGATACATTTTTTCAATTACCCAGATGTAGAAAATAATGAGGAGCTAAAATTAGAATTAGTTTGGGAGACTTACATACTATCCAGATGTTTTTAAATTTACCATTAGATGAGATTTTAGCTGTCTCCTTTTTTGATAGGGTGAGGACATGAAATATAGACATAAACATTTTGATAGCATAGATTAAGATAGGTGAATATATATGGTAAATATGGAATAGTCAATAGGTCAAGTAGTAATAGAAATACAGTCGTGTATCACTTAATAACACATATATGTTCTGAGAAACACATTATTAGGTGATTTCATCCTTGTGCTAATATCTTAGTTTGCACTTATACAAACATAGTGTAGTCTACTATGCAACTAGGCTATGTAGTATAGCTTATTGCTTTTAGGCTACATACCTATAAGGCAAGTTACTGTACTGAATACTGTAGATAATTGTAACATAATGATAAGTATTTGTGTATCTAAACATAACTACACATCAAAAAGGTATAGTAAAAATATGGTATAGCCCAGCCGTGGGCAAACTACGGCCTGTGGGCCGGATCCGGCCCGTTTGGCTGTTCTATCCGGCCCGCAGAGCCGAAAGAGTGGAGGGTTCTCTTGCTCTCCCCTCCGCTCCTTTACTTTGAATTTATATTAGTTCACACAAACACTCCATCCATGCTTTTGTTCCGGCCCTCCGGTCCAGTTTAAGAACCCATTGTGGCCCTCAAGTCAAAAAGTTTGCCCACCCCTGGATAGCCACTGTGTAGGGCATTTACCATGAATGAAGCTTGCAGGACTGGAAGTTGCTTTGGATGAGTACATGAATGAGTGGTGAGTGAATGTGAAGACCTAGGACATCACTGAACACTAAACACTGGCCCACAAGCCTCCACCTGCTTCCATTCAACAAAGCTGAAAACAGAAAATGGAAGCTGTTGATTCAGCTCCATGAACTGGGATGTCCTTGATTGAATATCAAGGACAACTGGCTGGGTTAGGGGTAGTACACCATAATGTGACTGTCAGGAAGGAGTGAAAAGTGGCCTGAGGTTCAGTCAGAATAAGACATCAAGATAGAGAGATAAAGGGACATAGCGGAGCAGTGGTCCGATTAAGGATCTTTATGGTAATCATAAAACAGGAAGCTTTTAATAAAGTGGCAGAATTAATGAAGACTTGTTAAAGTACCCCTATGGATCTTAGGTCCTCAACAAAGAATGTACAGCAGTGTACTCTGAAGACCATTGAGCTAGATCTGGGAGGGCTGTATCAGCCCTAAATATATAGCCAAGACTGGACAGGCTCCTCTGTGCTGAAAGAGGTGAGGGGCCAACTGTTTGGGATGTAATCTGTGCACCCAAAATTGAGGTGCTATGAGGAACAGTAATATATTGTCAAACTCCCCACATATTATTTCTCTTTTTTGGGATCAGTTATATGTGGAGTATGTAACTGACTAAAACATCATTATGCTACACATGACTATATTTTAGAAAGAAGAAAACTGAATCATGGGCTGCAATTACAAAAGGAAAGGTAAGCAAAAAATTGTAAGGGTAAATAAACACAATAATTGAATGAAACGATATAATGATAATTACTTTAAAAGTTATGAACAAAGATGGAACTGAAAAATGACAGTAGCACAAGAGCAAAGTCAGAAATGAAGTGTTCTAAAATCTTTGTGTGGTTTTACAGGTAGAGATGCTAATTAACTTTGGATTTTACATTTCATATTTATGTATGTTAAAATTTTATGACAGTTATTAAAAGACTATAACAAGAGTATATAAATTCAAAAACTGCAGAGGGAGGAAAGAGTAATGAAAATAAAACAAACTTTAAATATCAAAAAATAGGAAAGAGAAACAACTCACAGAAAAAGAATAAATGAAAACCCACAGTATATCAGGATTGACAGGATATGCAGAAACTGCAAGAATAGATTTTTTAAAATTGCCTACAGGATGTACATGTAAAACTTAATGGCAAATAGGCTGTAATTAAAATGTTAAAAATTACATGCAAGGAAATTACTAGTTAAAGGTAAGCTATTGTAGCTTTATAGATGTTAGACAAAGCAGATTCTGAGGTCAAAATAATTTTTATGAATACAGAGATTTACTTCATCATTTTAAAATATGTGTTTCACCAGGAATCTCTTACAATTCTAAATTTGTATGCATTTAATAGTATTCTTCAAAACTATTCAAACAAAACGCAGAATTTTACAGGAGAAAAAAATCCACAATCCTATGAAAGTTTGATGCACTTATTTTGGTTGCTAAAAGCTGAAGAAGAGAGATAGAGGAGAGAGAGAGAGAGAGAGAGAGAGAGAGAGAGAGAGAGAGAGAGAGAGAGAGAATGGAACAATTAATAAACTTGATGTGTTAGCCTGCTCAGGCTGCCATACAAAATATGACAGACAAAGAGAGAGAGAACGAAAGAAATCTCTCACTTCTTCTCTTCTTATAAGGTCACTAGTCCTTAGCATAGGGCCTCACCCTTATGACCTCACTTAGCTCTAATTACCTCCTAAGGACCCTGTCTCCAAATATAGTCACATTGTTGATTAGGGCTTCAACATATGTTTTGAAGGAACAAAATGTGGTCCATATCCATTGAAATATATAACCTTGGAACCAGTTATTATAGAATAACAAAGGTACAGAAAACAACTATAAAAATTATCTAATGCATTAGGCCTTTAGGCAATACTTAATACATTTTAAGAACTACATTATTTATAGCACATTCTTTAACCAAAGTGTAATTTATAAAAATAAAATTTTCATACTTTTGATATCAAATAACATGTTTTTAAATTATTCTGGGTAAGTGCAACTGTTACAGAAGACCAGGGAAAAACCAAGCAATGCTTACAGAAATGGAATTATACTGTTTTATTATGCCAGCGGTCTCAGTGGAGTCACCTCCAAAAATCTGAGCAAAAACATGGAGGAAGTTTTCCCTTTTTATATCTTTCTAGCCCTTTGTCTTCCAAATAAGGGTTTTCCAGTCCCCTTTGCAAATTCTTATAGAGCTCCATGTGCTGGGGCCTTGAGACCACAACTAAAGGCCTGGCCTGGTGCCAGCACTGATAACTCCATCTGGGGATGGTTTATGGCCTCTCTAAAATGGGAGTAGTATTTTGGGTAAACAAATCTTGCAGGACCAGATAATTAAAGGAGCAGTGGCTAGACCAGCCATGGGCAAACTACGGCCCGCGGGCCGGATCCGGCCAGTTCGGCTGTTCTATCCGGCCCGTGGAGCTGAAAGAGTGGAGGGTTCTCTTGCTCTCCCCTCTGCTCCTTTACTTTGAATTTATATTAGTTCACACAAACACTCCATCCATGCTTTTGTTCCAGCCCTCCGGTCCAGTTTAAGAACCCATTGTGGCCCTCGAGTCAAAAAGTTTGCCCACCCCTGGGCTAGACTATAGATTAACAAGAATGTGCATTAGGTTAATGGCACAAATTCAGATTGCTAACCCCCCCAAAAATGTCTCATTTCCCCATCACAACAAGTAAGAAAATGCTCATAGTGTATTGTTTGTAATAACAAACACTTGAAAAAAAAATCCAGGTCTATTTGCATAGACAAATTGTGGTGAAGTCATGCAATTGAATATTATACAGCAATGGAAACAAATGAATGAGTCACATATGGTAAAAAGAATCAAAGCATGATGTTGAGTAAAAGAAGTTGCCATAATATTATACCAAAATATGCAAAATAATACCATGTATTATTTTACAATACATATTTAATTAGTAAAAGTATGAAAACATTTAGAAGGTGTCAACTGATGGTCATTGATGCCAATTCAGCACCAGCAGGAACACCCAATTTGAGGTGAGGTAACTTTTTTCATTGTAAAACAGCTCACTTGTGATATGGCATAGCTGTGAAGCAGCCCTGGGGCCAGGCCCTTCTCGGGCTACACAGCTCTGCTCTGCTCCTCGCCAGTCTGTTTTGCACTGCACTGTTCTGCTCTGCTGTGTTTTGGTCTGCTCCTTTTCTGGGCCAGTCTGCTCTGGGCCTCCACTGGTCTGAAGCACTCTCCTCCCTCAAGGTGTGTCATCTCAGCCAGGGAGACACAACACTGACTATTCTGTGGAAAGGGAAAGTGTGTTCCCAGAGCCAGAGGGGAGCTGGCTTATACAGACAGATGTCCCAGCAACAGACCAATCCCTGACTGGTCTGTTCTCATGCCAAAAGGCACTGTCCTGATTGACCAGTATAGAACCACTCTGATTGGACAGAACTGCACAGCTCCCATTGGATGGGAAAAGTCTCAGTCCTATTGGTTGAAATAAGGTTCTAGAATCTCCTTTATAAGGGCTGGCTCAGGTGGCTGAAACAGTGCAGGGCAGGCGGTTTACTGCTGGCTTCTCCCTGAAGTGAAGTTTGGGTGAGAGGCTCCTGTGTTTAAATGGCTGCTCTGTTTTGTTGTTGTTTTAATCTGAGCCCAGTTAGCCACCAGGAGCTCTTCTTAGTAGGTGTATTCTTTCTCAGGGTTCCCAAAAGTTAAACAACACATTTAGAATATTGGTTACCTGAGGCCTGAGCTCACCAAATGAGTTCATGAAGCCATACACAAAAGGGCTTCATCCTTATTTGTAATGATTTCTTTTTTAAACAGCATAATAGATACAAGGGAAACTAGTGTATTATATTTATACTAGAGGCCCAGTGCATGAAATTTCATGCACTGGAGGGGGGTAGCTCAGCCTGGTCTGCCCCTTCTCAGAGTCCGGGATCCCTCAGGGGTGGGAGGTGACCCGGCAATTAGGGAAAGGCGATGCCCCATCACGCCTCTGCTGCTGCCACTGCCATCAGTGCAAGCCTCGGCCAGCCCTGGTTACCTAAGCCTCGGGCCAGCCCTGGGAGGCTGAGTAGCCACCATCCGAGGCTTGCCTGCACCTTGGGCTGGCCCTGGGTGGCTGGGGGACTGAGGGGACTGGGGGACTCCAGAGGCAGGTGTGCAGAGTGGCCGGGCCAGCCTGGGGGCTGGCCCAGACTTGCCTCATACCTGCCGCCCCTGTGGTGCTGAGGGGACTGGGCACCGCCATCTTGTGGCTGTGGGTGCTGCCATCTTTAAGGGCAGTTAATTAGCATATTCTCTCCTTATTGGCTTTTGGCGCCGCCATATTTGTGATTATGTGAGGGTCAATTAGCATATTCCCTCTTTATTAGATAGGATAGGACTAGAGGCCCAGTACATGAAATTTGTGCACAGGGGGTGGGGGGAGTAGGGAGGTTCCTCAGCCTGGCCTCCACCCTCTCCAATCCAGGACCCCACGGGGGATTTCTGACTGCCGATTTAGGCCCGATCCCACAGGGATCGGGCCTAAATCGGCAGTCAGACATCCCCCTCGCTATCCAGGACTGCTGGCTTCTAACTGCTCACCTGCCTGCCTTCCTGATTGCCTCTAACCCCTCTGCCTGCCAGCCTGATTGCCCCTAACCACCCTGCCCTGCCAGCCTGATTGCCCCTAACCGCCTCTGCCTCAGCCCCCGCCATCATGGCTTTGTTTGGAAGGAGGACGGGATGACTGGAAGATGTCCAGTTGACCCGGTCTAATTAGCATATTACCCTTTTATTAGTATAGATTTTTTGTAAGTGTGAAGTATATCATAATATAAATGAGTAAACAAGACAAAACACCATGAAACTATCAAGCCAGAAAAGGAATAAAAGTGTATTGAACATTATGGCCTAAAGTGATTGTTGGCCTTGTTATAGCTTAGAAAGGTAGCTCTTAGAAGAACTAATAAAAACATCTTTCAAGAGTAAATAAGGGGAAATGTTATTCTCTATTCACAAATCTTTGTCTGTTCTTACTAACCTGGCAGAGCCCCTTCTCTGAAGAAGACAATCAAACAGCTTATCAAAGGGGTATTTTCTCTGACTTTCTGTATTGTATTGATTAAAATCTCCTCTTAAGATACTTTCTTTTGTCCATGACAAAATTGAATTCATAGCCAAAGCAACACCTGTTCCATGTAAAACCAACTTGGTTTCTAGCAATGTGCATATTTACAAAATGTGTATCTCATTATCAGACAAAAGGATGTGTGCTAGGCTATCAATTATCCTCTCTCCAAAATTGCGGAATGGAATGAAAAGAGTTGAAGCTGGAATATGAGATTATTCCTCCCCTAGAAGGAACTCCTTGGGGCAAGCATGCATTCATTCCTTTAATTTCATTTTGGGGACTTTTGAAATAAAAAAGAATCTTCCATAGTATATAATGTATTTAAAAGGAATGCAGACCAAAGCCAATAGAATTGCCTGTTTCTGTGTCATGTTTTAAGAACATGAGTTCTTTGTTTTTAAAGAAAAAGTCAGTGTGAGGAGAAAGATGCGATTTTGCTTTAGAAGGTAAATTTAGCTACATTAAAGTGATGATCTAATATATAATTCCTACCATCTATTCTCACACATGCGTATACATCATATAATTCTAACTATAAAGCAATATATTTCATGGGAAAGTCATGCATTTTAAAAAAGTGTGCATGAATCTATGTAAAAAAGGCAAAAAAGGGAAGATATATGAACTGTCATCTTTGATCCAACCTACAGAATTGTGCTTGACAAGATAATTTCAGAAACTCTATTTCCTAAAAGTGCTCAGATGATACAGGATAGAAAACAATCTAAACAATTAACTCCTACTCATTCTTCAAAATGAAGCTCAAGTAAAATCTCCTTTGAAAACCGTAACACCTTCTTTCCAGAGGGCAAATTGGCACCTCTTTCAGCACCTCCCAGGCTCTCTCTCCTCCATTGTGCTGGGAACACGGGTGCTCCATCACAGTCCTGTGTGTGTCTGTCTCCCCATCAGAGCATGAGCACCTGCAGTCTGATCTATTACAGGGTCCACAACCAAGCCTCATGCTTGGCACTTAGTATTTTGTTTGTTTTTTCCTTTTTTATTAAATTTACTAGAAGCCCCGTGCACGAGATTCATGCACTCGGGGGCAGGGGGTGTCCCTCAGCCCTGCCTGTGCCCTCTTGCAGTCTGGGAGCCCTTGGGGGGTGTCCAACTGGTGGCTTAGGCCTGTTCCCTGCCTATGCCATCAGTCGGACATCCTTAGCGCTGCCTCAGATGTGGGAGAGGCTCTTACCACCGCCACTGGGCTCCAGTGTGAGCCCGACTTCTGGCTGAGCAGAGCCCCTGCTGTGGGAGTGCACTGACCATCATGGGGCAGCTCCTGCACTGAACACCTGCCTCCTGGTGGTCAGTGCATGTCATAGCAACTGGTAGTTCCGCTGTTGGGTTGATTTGTATATTACCCTTTTATTATATAGGATTGGGATGACATTGGTTAATATGATCATACTAGTGACCCAGTGCACGGAATTTGTGCACATTAAAAGGGGGTTAATTAGAGGAAATAATTTAATATTTCTATTTGCCCTTTCTCTATAATAGAAGTGTCAGAGATGAAAGAAAATTAGTAAAAGGTATATGAAAACCTTCTTCCTGTCAGAGTCTGGGGCTCACCATGGGACCCAAAGTCAAGTCCCCGCCCACCCACATGCACCTCAAAATTGCATGAGACCAGACCCGGCCACCCTCCCCCCCCTGATTGGGCTAGATCCAGACCTGGCCAGTCCCACCGTTGTCAAGCCCTGCCGGGCAGGGGCCATAGCTTCAGTTCCCCTGGCCTGGTGCCAGGACGGGAGGGGGATGGCCTGAGGTCCCCCAGCCCAGACAGGGGTGGGGGGCATGCCTTGAGGTCCTCCATCAAGCCCCACCAGGTGGGGGACATGGCCTGAGATCCCCTGTCAAGCCCTGCTGGGTGAGGGGCATGGCCTGAGGTCCCCTGTCAAGCCCCACCAGGCAGTGGGGGGGCAGAGCCAGCACCAGCAGGGGGGCATAGCCTCAGGTCCCCCGTCAAGCCCCACTGGGCGGGCGGTGTGGCCTGAGTTCCTCCGACCCAGGACTGGGGGTGCACCTTGAGGTCCCCCGTCAAGCCCTGCTGGGTGGGGGGGCATGGCCTGAGGTCCCCTGTCAAGCCCAGCCAGCCAGGGGGCGCAGCCTCAGGTCTCCTGGCCTGGTGCTGGGGCAGGGGTTTCAGCCTGAAGTCCCCCGGCCTGGCGCTGGGGTGGGGGGAGCAGCCTGAGGCCCCCTAGCTCAGCACCAGGACAGTAAGCGCACCTTGAGGTTCCCCCATCAAGCCCCGCTGTGTGGGGGGCATGGCCTCAGGTCCCCTGGCCTGGCACTGTGGTGGGGGGTGCGGCCTGAGGTCCCCCAGCCTGACTTCAGGGCAGGGGGTGCGGCCTGAGGTCCCCTGTCAAGCCCTGCTCTGTGGGGGGCATGGCCTGAGGTCCCCTGTCAAGCCCTGCTGGGTTGGGGGCACGGCCTGAAGTCCCCTGTCAAGCCCCACCTGGTGGGGGTGCAGCCTGAGGTCCCCCGGCCTGGCGCTGGGGCAGGGGAGCAGCCTGAGGCCTCCTAGCCCAGCACCAGGACAGGAAGCGCACCTTGAGGTCCCCCATCAAGCCCCGCCGGGTGGGGGGTGCGGCCTGAGGTCCCCCAGCCTGATGCCAGGGCAGGGGGCACAGCCTGAGGTCCCCTGTCAAGCCCCACAGGGGCGGGGGAGGGCGAAGCCTCAGGTCCTGCTGATTGCTCGTTAACGCTCCTTATGGGAACTTGGCCTCAGCTGTGGGTGCAGCCATCTTTGTGATGGAGTGATGGTCAATTAGCATATTCCCTCTTTATTAGATAGGATAGGTTTCAGGTATAGATTTCTATGTTACAAGGTCTGTATATTGTGCCCTAGCTGGTTTGGCTGAGTGGATAGAGCATTGACTTGTGGACTGAAGGGTCCTGGTTTCGATTCCAGTCAAGGGCACATGCCCAGGTTGCAGGCTCAATCTCCAGTAGGGGGCATGCAAGAGGCAGCCAATCAATGATTCTCTCTCATCATTGATGTTTCTCTCTCTCCCTCTCCCTTCCTCTCTGAAATCAATAAAAATACATATTTTAAAAAATGATCTGTATATTGCATTGTGTGCCCACCACCCAAAGTCAAATCTTCTCCTGTCACCATGTATTAGAACTCCCCTTTTCCCCCTACCCCTTTCCTGTGACAACCACCACACTGTTGTTTGTGTTCACCAGTTTTAGTTTTATATCCCACATATGAGTGAAATCATATGGTTCTTAGCTTCTTCTAATGGACTTATTTCACTTAGCATAGTGTTCTCAAGGTCCATCCATGATATCACAAATGGTACGATTTCATCTTTTCTTGTGGCTGAGTAGTATTCCATTGTGTATATATACCACATCTTCTTTATCCAGTCCTCTATCACAGGACACTTTGTTTCCATGTCTTGGCCACCATAGCACTTAGTATTTACTCAACAAATGATTGTATATCTAACCTTTTTGTGATATATGCTCTGAATCTACATTCCTATGGGTATAAATCTAATTTGGATCTTATTCTTATCTGGGGGAAAATGTTTCAAGCAAGGTATGAAAAAAAAATGCCCATTTCCCTACAATCTGCTACCACTTTACATTTTCATTATCCTCTCTTCTGCTTCTCATGCAGAGCAGCCCTCTCTGGCATAACCAGCGACAAACTGACATTCCTCTAATAGAAACAGCAGTTACTTTTCTACTTTCTAGAACATTGTGTTTAAAATATACTTTAAAAGTAGTTAGTGAAATATACCAATGATATAAGCAACAGAGAAAGGACTTAATTCAACATGCATTAAAATTTTATCTCAGATAATATTTGATATAATTTCCATAATACACCTGGGTTCTTGTCACAGTATGTAGAGATGCATGCAAGAACTCTGCATGTCTAAAGAAATGGAATAAAGGATACATTGAATTATGTATTATATGAAAAGAAGTGACAGATGGTATTATAGAGCATGCTGGAACACTGGTATTTATACAATAGCATTAAATGCATTTCTCTAGATAAATGAGGTTATTTGCAGGTATGACGCACCTAACCCCCAAATAATGGCTTATTTTGGGTTTGAGTGCATCACACAGCTTATTTTAGAGGCTACATCTGTCAGAATGAAACTGATGGGATGCAGAAATTTAAAAGATACCAAAAAGAACTCCAAGTACACCTAGGAATGTGGGGATACATAGAGAGCATATAAATAAAGGATAAATTTTCTTGGTAGAGGAAAGAAAATAAAATAAATAATTGAACTTCAAAGAGAACTGAGAAAAAAGGATTTAAAGTCATGGCTGTAAGTCGCTTAAAAAGCATTCCCATGGATAAAGAACTCTACCCAAGTACAAGAAGCCAAAATGACAGTTGAGAATTTACAGCAATATATTAATCAATATAATTTCCTTTGAAATATTAGAGACAAAAATCAATCTTTGGAGGATGCAACTGACTGATTCTACATACAATATGCAAAATCACTCTGCTTTTTGCTTTGTATTTTGAAAATCTATCTTTTAAAAAAGCCAAGGAACATAAATGGAATCTTTTCTATGTAACTTGTGTTATCCAATTTATTTCTCACTTCTGTGTTCAATTTTTCTCTTCATGGAGAAAATGAATTCTTATTTCTTCAAAAATAGTTTTTTTAGCACCTAGCAGTGAAAAAAAATCACCTCCAATTTAGACTAATGTTCAACTTTTTTCTTGAAACTTCAAAATTTTATTTGGGAATTTTTGGCTTGTTTACAATAAGAAAAAGATTTTATATATATGACCCTAATATGCAAATAGACTGAATGGTGGAACAACCGGTCACTATGATGTGCACCGACCACCAGGGGGCACACACGGAACATGGCTGGCGTCAGGTGCGGCGGGATGGTGGAGCAGGTGAGGGGGGGCACCAGACCAAGTTGGGGTGCCCGTCACTGTCATTGGGGCAAGCCTCCGGGGGTTATTGAAAATTCTTTGCTCCTGTGCACTGCAGTCCCGCCCGGCACTCGCACTTGTTGCCGGCACCGGCCCAGCTCACACCTGCTGCCAGCACCAGAGCAGCGGCTCACACCTGCAGCTGGCACCCAGCACTGGCCCGGATTTCTTGGTGTCATCAGCAGGTGTGAGCGGCGGCTGCCAGTCCTGATTGCCCCTCAGGGCTTCTCTACTTCCTCCTGCTCCTGAGGGACAATTGGGGCCAGCAGCCACCTCTCACACCTGCTGCCAGTGATGGCCCCACTAGCACCCATGGGCCACGGCAGGAGTGGCTGGGTGGAGACACGGAGGATGGGCTGAGACCCACCCCTGTGCCCACTGCAGCCTCGTGGCCCCACAGTTCCTTTCAAGGTGCACAAATTCGTGCACTGGGCCCCTAGTATATCATAAAGAAATATAACATTTTTATCACATTCTTTACAATTTTTGCATTTCAGGAACTGTTTTCATCAACATAAAGCCCAGTTTGGAGCTAGTTCATTGCTTCCCTGAGTCTTTTGTGCAACTATGAACTTGACCTCATTCCCAGGATGAGGTATGAATGGGACATTCTGCCATTCATCAATCACTTGCCCACTCCTTTTGTGGCAGGATAGTAAGAAGCTAGAGATATGCATTGACAAGTGGAATAAAGGAAACTGAGACAAAATAATTAAATACAGTCAAACAATTTGAGTAATTTGCAGCCAGCTAATGAATCACAAGGTTTTACCTTTCCTAACCAAGGACACCTAGGAGCAAATGTTTTACACATTTCAGACTGTCCTGGATCAGAACCACCTTGGTCCCGGCCCCTCTTCAATGATGTTCCTTGAAAATAAAACTAACCAGAAAATAACCCCTGATGCACATTTTGATGAATCATCATATTGAAGGACACACCTAAAAGCTAATGAACATTGTGTTAAGACCCTCCCTTCACCCTACCTAGGATCCCCGCCAGCCATAGAAAGATAAAGATCCTCAAGACAAAGGACTTACAGTGTTATCTCACTAGGGCACACCTGCACCTTGTATCTCTGCTCTCTTTCTTCTAAACTCTAAGGGACCCCAGGAGGCTTGCAACCAGGGAAGCAGCAGGCAGCAGCAGCTCATCCAGGGCTTACCCCCTGAGCCTGCCTCCAAGGCCCTCTTTTTCTCTGACTTCCCAGGGAGCTCATTTTTTTTACTATGACTTCTGTGTCTCAGTGAGCGAGAGCAGCCCTGCCTAGGCCACTTTTTTCCCCATAATGTTTCTAGAGAGCCAAAGCAGCCCCACTTAGGCTCTCCCCTGTTGCTTCCTATGTGAAAACAGTACATGTTCTTCTAATTTATGTGCTGGAAACCTACTGGAATCATTGATACGAGACCTACTACACATGTATCAAATTGATGATCATTAAGCAGCAGATAATTAAGTATGAAGATCAGAATAATTCTGCACGTCTTTTTCAATAGCAATATAAACTGAGGCAGACATAAGTGGGCAGGAAAATAACAAAACACAAAATACCTATCTTTATATTTTTAAGGATATATAGACACATGTCAGATATGTCCTAAAGCAATGTAATTAATTTGGGCTGTTTAGCATTTTAAAAAAATTGAATATTTCATATACAAGTCCATATTTCTGATTGTTCTTAGAAAATCGGAATACAGTAAAGATAATACTTGGCCTACATTGCCTATGGCAATGATTTTCAAAGTGTTTTCTAGAGCAGCAGTGCCAGCATCCCCTGGAGATTTGTTAGAGATGAAGATTCTCTGAACCCATACCAGATCAAACAGATAAGAAATGCTAGGGTTGGATGAGAGCAAACGGTATTTCAGCTAGCCCTATACAAAATTTGGATGCATTCTGAAGTTTAAGAACCATAGATCTTGGGCAATAAAAGTCAGGTTCTGCTCTGCTTTGCTTTGTTTTTTAATAACAACTACAACAAAAACAGTATTGAGTTTTATGCAATTCTTTTATTTCTAATTTATTGAGATGATTATAGAGTTCTCTTTTAATCTGTTAACAATGTGAACTATTTTATTGTTTCCTACTATTAAACTATTCTTTCATAGCTACTTGGTTATTTGAATAGATTCCTAATTTAATTTGCTAATAATATTTACTTAAATTTTCCCTCTATGCCATTAACTGAATTATCTGATAATTTTCCTTCCTTATCTAGGTTTGTTATCAAGCATATAAGGTAGGAAGCTTTTTTCATTTTTTTTCTCTTTTCTAGAATAGTTTGTATAAGACAGGGATTAACAGTTTCTTGAAAGTTTTATGAAACTTTTGTATGAAGAAATATTGGGCTTTGTAATTGTTTGCATATAGAGTAAATCTTAATTGTTGAGGATTCTATTTCTTTGAATTCACTTAATCACTAAAACTTATTTGTTACCCCCAAATGGATATTCACAGTGCTTTGGCAGTAATTCACAGACAAGCACAGAGTTTAAAAGAATCTCAGTCACCCAATGTGAATGCTCCCACCTGAAATCAAACAAGGTGACACTGCCTTCTTGTTCCAGATCTCATATTGTAAACAACTGTCCTTTTATGGTGTAGTTATTACACATTTTTTACATTTTGATACTTTTTGTTGGTGATTTTACTGTTTAAAATGGCCCCCAAGTGTAGTGCTGAAGTGCTGTCTAGGGACCCTAAGGGTAAGAAGGCTGTGATGTGCCTTACAGAGAAAATACCTGTGCTAGCTAAGCTTTGTTCAAGCATGTTATAATGTTGTTGGCCATGAGTTCAATGTTAATCATCAATAACATACATATATTATATACGGTATCTTTAAAAGAAACACATAAAATAAGACTGTGTATTTTTCAGTGGATAAAAATGTTGTGACCAGAGGCTCTCAGAAATCTAACTTTGTATTTTCCCCAAGAAATAATGTTCCTGTTCCCTAAGTCAGTGTTCACAGTGACTTTATGAAATATATTTAATGTGAATATTGAGAATGACTGTGTTTTAAACTACCAGTTCTTTAATGGCTATAGATCTGGTAGGTTTTCTCTTACTTTTTGAATCAGTTTTGTTCATTTCAATTTATTTTCAAAATTGTCCATTTCATAAATTTGTTTTGCTACTATAGAGATTTTTTTATATCTGTGATTGTGTCTTTTCCTCCTCCCATTCTTATTATTGTTCAGTTTTGCTCTTTGTTTTTCCCTTAATCAATTTTATCAGTTTATTTGCCTATTTTATTTTAAATCTTTTTGGTTTGGCCTTATAAAATCTCTCCATTGTTTCTTTGTCTTATATTTTATTAACTGTTTTCTTTTAACTCTTTCCTTCTATCTATTTGGACCCTACTGATTTTTCATATTTTAAGCTTTTAAGTTGAGTATTGCATTTCTTTATTTGTTCTTTTTAGCAAAGATGTTTATTCATATTTTATCATATTGTGCAAGTTTGCATTGATTCCTATTTTAGATATTAAATGTCATCTAATACATTTCAGAATTTATGGAGATGATCACATTATTTTCTCTTTTAATATGTTAATTTTAAAGATTGGGTAGAATATCCTTTAATACTACCTCATCTTAAGAACTGGGTGTTGTGGAGGGCAGGTGGATTATATTACTTGTCTCTGAATCCCTTTGTTTTTACATGGCAACTAGTCTGTTTGAGGTAGGGAACTTTATTTGGATTAGTTTTGTAAATTTTATAAATAATCTAATACATAGGAAAAGGGTACAGATTTTTACATGTACTTTATCATTATGTTACTTAGCTTATACATGGACAGTAACATTAAATCAATCCTTTCATAACTAATGTGTTTCTATTTCTCTGTATTTCTAGCAGGTTTTTAAAAAGTTATTTTTTGCAATTTATTTATTTATTTTTTATTAAATATTTTTTATTTTGCAATTATAGTTGATATACAATATTATATTAGTTTCAGGTATATAACCCAGTGATTGGACATTTTTTAACTTACTAACTGATCATCCCAGTAAATCTAGTACCCATTTGACATCATACATAGTTATTACAATATTATTGACTATATTCTCTATGCTGTACTTTACATCTCCATGACTCTTTCGTAACTACCCATTTGTACTTCTTAATCCCTCCACCTTTTTCACCCATCCCCCCATACTTCATCTGAAATTCTAGTCCCCCAAACCCCTGTATCTGTGACTCTGTTTCAATTGTGTTTATTCATTTATTTTGTTCTATAGCTTCCACATATCAGTGAAATCATATGATATTAGTCTTTCTCTGACTGACTTATTTCACTGAGCAAAATACCATCTAGGTCCATCCATGCTGTCTCAAATGGTAAGATTTCACTCTTTTTTATGGTTGGGTAATACGCCACTGTATGTATATACCACAGCTTTTTTACCACGTGTCTATTAATGGACACTTGGGTTGCTTCCATAGTTTAGCTATTATAAGTAATGCTGCAATGAATATAAGGGATGCATATATTTTTTTTTGAATTGGTGTTTTGGGTTTCTTTGGATAAATCCCCAGAAGTGGAATCCACACGTCATAAGGTAGTATTTTTATTTTTATTTTTTTTGAGAAAACTCCATGCTGTTTTCCATAGTGGCTACACCAATCTGCATTCCCACCAACAAGGCACAAGGGTTCCCTTTTCTCCACATCCTCACCAACACTTATCATTAGTACGTTTATTGATGATAGCCATTCTGACAGGTATGAAGTGATACCTCATTGTAGTTTTAGTTTGCATTCCTCTGACAACTAGTCATGTTGAGTATCTTTTCATGTCTATTGACCTTCTGCATGTCTTTTTTGGAGAAGTGTTTATTCAGGTCCTCTGCCCTTTTTTAAATTGGATTATTTGTTTTTTGGATATTGAGTAGTATGTGTTCTTTATAAATTTTGAATATCAACCCCTTATCAGATATGTCATTGGCAATATGTCCCCCATTTAGTAGATTGTCTCTTCAAAATTTTTATGGTTCCCTTTGCTGTGTAAAGCTCTTTAGTTTGATGTAGTCCTATTTGTTTATTTTTTCTTTTGTTTCCCTTGCTGGAGGAGCTATATCAGGAAACATATTGCTAAGAGAAATGTCAGAGATTTTACTACCTATGTTTTCTTCTAAGATTTTTATGGCCTCGAGTCTTACATTTAAGTCTTTAATCCATTTTTAGTTTATTCTTATTTATGGTGTAAGGAGGTGGTCTAGTTTCATTTTTTCAAGTATTTGTCCAGTTTTCCCAGCACTATTTATTGAACAGACTATCTTTATCCCATAGTATGTTCTTGTCTCTTTTGTCAAATATTAATTGACCATATAGACCTGGATTTATTTCTGGGCTCTCTATTCTGTTCCATTGATCTGTGTGCCTGTTTTTATGCCAGTACAATCCAACAGGGTTTTAAAAACTGTTGTTATTTTCTCCTTAAAATATTTTAAAATTATTTTTCCCAGACACTGTTTTTGTAACATGGAATTAATGTGATTACTGCACTTGTAGTATTCATGGAAATAAGACAATTTTCCTTTCAAAATCTGACAAATTCCTGACAAATGCAACTATGGTTTTATAATTGTTCAATAACTGACTTCTAAAGGCCTATCATGAATGTATTAAATTATTCCAAAGGGAAAGGGAGTTCCAAAGGCCAAGAAATAAAGAAGTCATTATTTTTCTGGCCTTATTTCCTAGAAATACAGTTAACTCCTTTGACAAGTAGCTCATTCTTTATATTCACCTTAGTTCTCTTCACTGACCCATACCTTCAACAGTAGTAGAGTCAGTCAACAATAGTGTTCAATTGTGCAAAAGGACAGTAGTTGATTAGTAGTTAAATGGAATACGTAGCCAACTAATTATGTGTCAATCTTAACTAGTAGAATTAGACAGGAAGGCAAGGAATTGTTTGTTGATAATAATCCATACTCAATGTGGAACATAAATAGATTTGATTAATTTCCTAGACTGCTACATATAGTTATACTCAGTTGGGCCCAGAAATTCCATCAATTAGCATCCTCACTAGGCGTCTTATAATCACACCATCCTTGTTCTGTGCTCTTATTTCTCCATGTGAGCCTCCGTGTTTGATGTTAAACCCTCCTTGACTTTTGAGAATGAGAAGTTATCATCCTCTATCAGTTTCCTGCCACCTCCCTACAATTGCCACATTATATGGGATCTTCTTCATCCTAGGCAGATAGTCGTTACCCTCTTTTTTGTAAATGTCATTGTCTCCCCCATAAATCAGCAAGCAGAAGAAACATGAGTGACCAAAGACAAAAGTTTTGTTTTCCCTAAAGCCCAACTGTACCAAATTGTCATTTCATTTAATTGTCACTGTATCAAAAAGTAAATCCCAGCCCTGGTCGGGTAGCTCAATTGGCTAGAGTGCCATCCCAATGTGCCAAGGTTGCAGTTTTGATCCCCAGTTAGGGCCCCATACAAGAATCCACCAGTGAATGCAATAAATAAGTGGAACAACAAATCTCTCTCTCTCTCTCTAAATCTCTCTCTCTCTAAATTTCTCTCTCTTTCTCTCTTCCTCTTCCTCTCTCCTTCTCTCTCTAAAATCAATAAATAAAACAATCTCTTGTCTATCTCCCTCAGCTATGCTGTCAAACTGCCTGTCAATCTATTTTCAGTATTTCTTGTGAAAATTCCTCTAAGTAAATATTTTCTTCTCTTATTTTGTGCCACATTTTTCTTCTTCTTTTTTAAATCCTTTTTCTCAAACTGAAAGGCCATTCTAGCTTGGTACATTCCAAACAATTCAACAGATGTTACATCCATCATGTATGTTTTCTGTTTCTACACAAGAATAGAAAATTGGCTGAGAAAGTGAATCTCTGTTGATCTTCATTTAATGCAAGTACCATCAATGCCTTCCTCAGAGTGCACCTTCTGGTTTAGGGCCTCACTGGTAGCTAGTTGTCATGAAGACACTAAATTATTTCATTTCATGTCACTTTTATACATATCACATACCTGGTCAAATTGTACAATGGCTGTTCTGTTTCTTTCAGTGTTATTGTATAAAAAATACTGTACCTGGATTTTTTAAACATTGTTTTGGGGATTTGTTTGTTTGCTTGTTTGTCTTTTATATTTTACTAGAGGCCCAGTGCATGAATTCATGCACGGTTGGGGTCCCTCTGCCTGGCTGGCAATCAAGGCCTATCAGGGGGCCGGCCAGCCAGGAGGAGGGACTGAGGGAGGTTGGCTGGACTGAGGGAGGGGCCGTGGGAGGTTGGCTGTGGGAGCACACTGACCACCAGGGGGCAGCTCCTGCATTAAACATCTGCCCCCTGGTGGTGAGTGCACATCATAGTGATTGGTCCACTGGTTGTTCTCATCATTCCGGTTGTTTGGTTGTAACAGTCACTTGGGCTTTTATATATATAGATGGTGCTTTCTCCTAGTGCCTTTCCTGGGCATCTGACTTTTCTGGAAGATAAACAATGAAATCTGAAGAGAAATAATCCCTGGTTGAGATTTCCTCACATTGAATATTTACAAAAACTTGGTAAAAGTATTTATAATTCACTCTATCCTTAGTATTTATATGACTATGATAAAGACTTGTTTCGATTTAAGATAATGTATAAACAGTAACAAAAATCTACATAAGCATAAATTTAGTTTTGCAGATGTTTCATCAGGTCAAGTCACTAAACATCCACATGAATTATTTTATATAATTTCACACATATTTATTCAGTTTCCACTCTTTGCCTTATACCTCAGTTAGATCCTTGAGGAATACAAAAAAAACAAAAACAAAAACAAAAAAAACAACAACAACACACAAAAACGTTAAAATTCCTGCTCTTCAAGTGTCTGGCTTCTAGTCAACAAGACATAAATGAATATAGTGTAAACAACTGGAGAATAACTATCTGGTAACATTTTCTATATAAGGAAGATTTTCATTACAAAGGAAGCAAAAATTTAGTTGCCCAAAGAGTCTTTAATTTACCAATTTTAAGGCTGATGTAAAAACACGAAACAGTATAAATGCAGCTCTCCTTTGCTATTTTAGTACAATATTTGTACATAATCAATGTTTTAAAACCATTAAGTGAATGAAAGAATATTGCTATGATTTAAAAATAATTATTCCACTAATGTTCTTTAAGAATTTAATAACTGCTATTCACAAAAACCGTTTTAAATATATGAATTAAAGTTTTACTTTCATCTTTGTTTTCAACCATTAAATTAAGAACAGTGAAATAGTTCCCTAATTTAAATATTTCATATAATTAGATGCATCATAATCAAATGGTAGCCTGCTCTTATAGGTCACTCAGTGACTTCAGTTTAATAAAATTAGTCTTAAACAATTCCTGAAAGTTCAATAAAAATTATTCTCAGCTAGAAAGATGAGGAAATAGATCCCTTGGTTTTCTTATGTGTAAACATATGGAAACTCCAAACCTGGAAAAATCATCTATCCTAACTAAAAAGAAGAGGTCAATGGTGCGGGGGGGAGGGAGGGGAAGGAACATATGTAATACTTTCAACAATAAAGATTTTTTTTTTTAAAAAGAAAGAATGTTGGAAGGAAAAAAGGCACATTCTTTAAATTTTTAAACTGTGAAATGTACTGTTTTTGTATTGTTAGAAGAGGTTTTCTTATTTGTCTGCCTTAAATAATTTAAGAGCTTATGATGTTGGTGATGGTTATAAGAATGTAAAATGAAACGTTTTCCAGCAAAATATAAATTAACCATGAAGAGTGGACAAGATTCTAGCTGTATTTTAGCAAAGCTGGATGAGGCTTTAGGCTGAGGGAAAACTGTTGGGTTTCAGAATTTTTTGGAATTGAACCTTAAATAGAAAAGGAGGTCTTGATTTTAATGAAACAAATTGTGGTACCTTATTGCCATAGTGCTTGGCTGGAGCTATTTGGCAGGAAGACACACATTTTTCACTCAAAAATTATTTATAATTGAATTCTAATAAAATATAAAACAAAACATGAAATATTTCCAGGCCATGACCAGATGACCAGCTTCAGGAATTATAAGATTCCTACCTGGGTCAGACATTGAACTTCTTGGATGATAGCCTGGTAGTCTGGTAGCCTCCCTTTTTATTGGAATTGTATTTGCATAATTTGAAACATTTCCATTTGAACAATATCACTAAGCTTTTCAAGTGGATGAATGAATTGTCTGATCCAGTCAAAAAAGTCAAGTGCCTTCATGCTTAGAAAATTTGTTCCCTATTACAAATTGTACTCCTAATCCAGAAAAAAAAAAAAGCTTTCAAATGTTTTCAGTTAAGATGCCTCCACAAACACCTGCCTACATTATTGAAAAGCCCTCCTGGTATGTGCCAGGACCATAATTTGGCCAACATCTCTGAAACAAACCAGGCAAAATAGAGAATTGATAATGGAGGGTAATGGATTCAGCGATATGACAGGAAACCAGGCCATGCAGGGTCTTGTAAGCCACGGAAAGGACAATTGCTCTTGCTCTAGGAGTAAAGGGAAGTCATGGTGAGGATAAGAGAAAAGGAGTGGCTTGATCTAACTTACTTTTTGAAGTGGACACCAGCAAAAATGAAACCTAACGTCCTCCACCAAGCCCTCATTTCCCTTTACCTCTTCACATCACTAATTACATTTGAACATTGTCCAGGACTGGAAGGACACATGGTAAATTCAAACAACATCGGTAACTGATGGGTGTGCAGTAGAGCGACTGTTTACAAAGGTGTGGGCAAGGTTAAGTGAAACTCACAGGCAATGGTGAAATCTCACAGTGTTGGTAACAGCAGGGAGCTGTCGCCACCCGCCAGATCTGAAGGGGAAAGGTGAATGGTGTTTACCAGGACCCAGAAATAATTTGTAGCTTTAGGAGGGGACGCCTATAAGAGCCACATCTCTAAACACAGAAATGCAGACAATCTGCAGCAACCTGCAGCAAAACTCTTATTTTGAAGATGCAAATTTGTTCCAATGCGATTGATACATTAGGAAGCAATTTAAGCGTAAGTGAATTTGATGTTGGCTTATGCACAATTTCACCCATGAGAAATAGAGTGAACAGAAAAAAACTGCATAGCAGAGTAGGAATACACAAAACGTATGCATGCACGCACCTCCAATATCTAACAGCTACCTCAGTTCATGGTGTGTGAGATGAGCCACGTCTATTCACATCTGGTGTTACAAGTTTCCTTCCAATTCCAGATAATCCTCTTCCACCACTTCATGATAACTCACATTCTGCAACTTTTTCAATGCCCACTTCTACAAGCAACTTCAAGTCCTTTTCAAGGTAAAGTGCCATAGTAATTATAATATGTAACTGTGCTACAGTCTTTATTAGACTCCCATCTTTGTGTGTGCATGAGTGAACAGATTTTGAGTGCTCTGTTCCTAATCACATTTCCCCCACAGCCCTGTGGTTTTGATCGGATAATTTTTCACAGTGTGATAATTTTTGGCACATCAAATGTCTGGGTATAGCAAAGCTGATTGTACATACTCAGATCTCATCACATCCCTCTTTCTGGGTTCAGCCAGTTCTTCTTACTGACCCAAACCAACATGATACTAGAGCAAAGAAACCCACTGATGTACTCCATGAGGGTCAGCCTCCTGGGGCACAGGGCCAGGTGGAGAAGAGCAGACCGTGAATCTGAAAAGACAAACTGCAAAGTGTGCAGTACAGAAACCTCCTTGGTTTGTTTGTGTTGATTTTTAGTGCCTTGCTATTTGAAATGTGGTTCAGGGATGAGCAGCTTCGGCAGCTTCTGGGAGCCTGTTAAAAATGCAGAGTATTGGGCCTCTCCACAGAACTACTGAATCTAAGTCTGCATTTTTAAAAAGTCCCTCAAGTGATTTGTATGCGCATTAAATTTTCAGAAACACTGTTCTCAAATCTTATTATATCGGTTCTTCTCCTGTCTCTCACTCATTGGCCACTGCCTTACTATGTCCTTTCCTAGCAGCTCTTCCTCTTACAATTCAATAAAATGTTGAAAGTTGTGTTGAACCACAACTGGCCTATAACCTGAAAAAATTTCAATGTGGAGTGAACTTTGACTTCAATAATATCATTTCCATCCTAGTAGCTAGTTCTAAGAATACTTGTAAAAAGTAAAATAACATCTGTTCCTAAGAAACTAGACCAAGACCATTAGAGTCAAGCTTAATTTATACTGACTCAGATACTGGATATTGGCTACCAGCTTGCAAGGAAAATAACATGAGACCCCGCCCCTAGACAAATCAAATCAAAATTATAAAACTACAGTTATTAATAGATATATGTACATTTTAACTTTTTAATATAGCAAAGCCTAAGAAATTTAGTTGGCTATGAATTCCCCATTGATTAAATTCAGTGCAATACTATCTTTTAACTTTATTGTCAATACCTGCCAACTGAAAGCAATGTAATCTTCACCTTCTGTTTCCTCCATCTGCTCTCCCCAAGATTCTCCCAGTCACCTATTCTCAAGTCCTTAGAATTATGTTTGACTCATTTTTTTTTCTTGATCTCATTCTTTCTTAGAAGCCACATAATCACTGAATCTGAATCCTTTTTTTCAATGCCTCAGATCTGTTTCATCCTTTCCATTCCCATTTCTCATTTTTTGGTTCATATCATATGACCCCTTATCTTGTGATACACAAATAACCTCCCAAGTGGTCTCACTACATTTATTATTTCCTTACATCAGTAATTGTACCCAAACCCCCAGGAGATCATTATTGTCTACGGAATAAAATTCATGCCTGCCCTAATTCATAATTTCTGATAATTTGGTACCCAAGTAGCATGCCAACTTTCAGTTGGAACCAGCATGGTGTCCTTCACAGCTCCATCACCAACCATAGGTGAGGCCACAGGTCTCTGTAAGTGCATTCCTGAGTCTATATAGGAAAATTTTGGAGAATTCTTCAACATCAGTTGATTGTGTGCTCTCTAAACTTGTTCCTATTATCCTGCTCTACTTAAAAGTCATCCATTTATTTTAGACATGGTTTACTAGGCTGGCCACTTTGATTTTTATTTATTTTTGCCCTTGGTTTCAATTTTTCAGATACCCTTGATTCCATGCTTCAAAGTAACAGCTCATACCTACACCTCCTTCAGGACTCAACCCTGAGAAACCTCAGCTCAACTCAGTGCACCTAGACCCTTTTTATTTCTTTCTTTCCCAGATATACTGGTTCTCAACATAACTAGGTGATCATGCTGCTTTCATCATTGGCGATGGTATATATATATATATATATATCCTATCTAATAAAAGGGTAATATGCAAATTAACCATCACTCCATCACAAAGATGGTGGCACCCATAGCCACAAGATGGTGGCACCCAGTCCTCTCAGCCCCCCCAGAGTCCCCCAGTCCCAAAGGGGCGGCCACTGAGAGTGGGCAGCGTGAGTGGCCTGACGGAATGCTTGCTTCATCACTGTGGCGACAAGACAAGCATTCCACCCCTGCTGCGGAGGGCCTCTGGGCCATGGAGAACCTCTAGGCAGCAGGCGTGGAGCAGCCAGGCCCTGCAGAGAGCTACTGGCTCACAGATTCATGTGCAGGGCTATTAGTATATATATATATATATATATATATATATATATATATATATATATATATATTCTGCAGTAGACTGTGTTGGTAAAGGTAGAAGAAGAAGGCTCAAGAGGAATTAAGTTGGGAGAGGAAGTCTGTATTTATGGGTGGGAAAGAAGAGAAATGGTAGGATGAGAAAGTCATGAATTAGGGAAAGAATCCTGTAAGCTAATATTGAAAATAGCTAATGCTTGTGTGCTTTTTAGGTGCTTACAATGATCTGGTTTAATAAATCTCACTTAATTCTCATAATAGACCTATGAGGTAACTTTGAGATACAGGGTTTTAGAGAATAGGAGATAACCTGGAATTTTCATAAGCTTTCTGTGAAACATGGCTCCATCCTTATATTCTTCCACAGAAATGAAATTCTTGTTTAGACCCAGATGGTCGCAATTTCAGAAGATGAACAATCTATTTTGTATAGAATTCTTATTCTGTAGTATTTTCTATGAATACAACATACCTCCTCTTTGCTATCCAATATTAGACATTTCTTTACTTTATCGGAGTGAAAGCCTAATTTTAAAAACTCTAAAGACAAAATATATCCAGAAGATTGTCTCAAGTAAATTCTGAGTTATGCCATGCTCATTCTCCATGGTGGGTACAAAGATTAAAGCAAAAGAAAACAGAAAAAATGTTTGTTTGTTTCAATAATTTGGGAATATAATGATTAAACCTACGGGAACCCTGGCCAGTTTGCTCAGCGTTTAGAGCTTTAGCCTGCAGACCAAAAGATCTCAGGTTTGATTTCCAGTCAAGGACACATAACTGGATTGCAGGTTCCATCCCCAGCCCCTGTCCGGGAGGGTGTAGAAGGCAACCAATCAATGAGTCTCTCTCACATCAATCTTTCTATTTCTCTCTCTCTCTCCCCACTCCCTTCCACTCTCTCTAAAAATCAATGGAAAAAAATATCCTTAGGTGAGGATAATAAAAAGAAAAAAACTAGGGGAAAGACACCATATTTTAAAAGGAAGAGAAACTATAAATTGAAATTCAAATCTTACTTCAAACTATATATATATATTTATACTAGTATATGTATACACACACACACACACACACACACACACACACACACATATATACATATATATATATATATATATATATATATATAGTCTGCTACTAGAATTACATTTGTTTTCAATTAACTAATCTTTTATTTTACTTTATTTGATTCTGAGGTAATGCCAGATGTTGGGTGTCATTTAACACCAGTGGTCTTGATCCAGCATCTAGAAGGGTTCTGGAATCTGGAGAGGGGGCTGTGTATAAAATAAGAGTCCAGAGACGAAACATAATTTTGAAAGGCATATGGGTGGGAGGGGCAGAGGAGCTTGGCTGAAGAAACCAAGTTCTCCTTGTCTCAGGACCTCTTGCTTTTTATTAACACAATTTGTCCTAAGGCAAGGTGGACATATACACTTCAAAGGGTAGGGTTTCTGTACAGAATCCATTGTCAGAATGGGGAATTGCCTTAAGCTGTTCAGGTGTTTGGCCAACAGGAGGCAATAACATATAGATTAAGATGCCCTGAGCTGTCTGGCAGCAAACAATGATCCTTTTCAGGTATGGGAAAATGCCTTTAGCCATTACAGCAGGTGATAACATATGTGACTCAGCCCTTATTGAATTCCCAAGTTCCATCACCCTTTCGATGAAACTCTTGCAGTTATGAAATGCTGGATCTGGCTTCCGGCACTGAGGAAAACAAAACTTTATTGATTATAATTATTTTTCTCTTAGGAATACTATGCATGCAATATATAGTATTGATATGTTGATAGTCAATTCCATAAATAACTAAATTTATACTCACCCCAGAGAGTCAAAAGAATCTACTCTAAAGTATATACTAGTGTACTTGTCTAGTTTCTTTGTATTTTGGCTACCCACAGGTTGTCTTGTTTGCATGTTTTGTATTCTTTTTTTTCTTTAATTGAATGAGTAAAAAGCCCTAGTGATTTTAAGGAGATAGGTATATGTCAGGATTTTATGTTATCTTATTAGGTTTGGCTTTTAAACTGTGCTTAATTTTCATTTTCATTACAAAGGCAAACATCTCTCTCCTTGGATCTCTAAAATTATGTGTCTGGATTATTTTAATTCATATAGGCATAAAAATAACCCTTTTATTGCACCATTTTCATATTATTATTTTTCTACCAATTGCCTCTTCCAAATAATAACAAAAACAAAAGCATAGATTTGCATAACACTCATAGTTTCAAATCAGTTTCACAAACCTTGTCTCCTTTTCTCCTTCCAAAGCTTTATGAGGTATGGAAGCTGGTATTATTTTCCACACTTTTATAGATAATGAAACTGAGGTACAGGGAGTTTAACATACTTTCCCAAGGGCATATAGCTAATAAATGATAAAATAGAGCTACAACACAGGTCTCCTCTTTTCTGATCCACAAAATAATAAATCATGTGTGTTTTTTCAAGCTTTAATTCCTATTCTAACCAAGCCTTTGCTATTACATTAGACCAAATGTTTATACGGACGACTAACACTATATTGTAGTGGTGAACCAAGCTCTGAAGCTTGGTCAATCTTCTTGTTGTAAAAGGGAGCTAATGACGGAATCTAACTTCTTGGGTTGTTATGAGAATGAAATGAGTTAACACAAGTAAAAGGCCCTCTATGTGGATGAACCTAGGTTAAAATTTTGGCTCTTTTGTACTACCTGTGCAAACCTGGGCAAGTTACCTCCCCTTCTTAAATCTGCAAAATAAAAATAACAACCTAGCTTACAAATTCTTCAAGTAATTAACTGATAATATATGCAAAGCTCCAGTACAGTTCAACTATCAGATAAATGGTAGCTGCTGCTGCTATGTCCCAAGTATTAGTCCTTGTCAGTGTCACCACTTGTCTTATTTGTCTGCTTGTTATTAAGTGCTGTGATTCAAGATTTCACTCCATCATTCACTTCATTGATCAACATCGGGACTAGCTGTCCAACTACATAAAAAAGTACTTAACTCTTTTTCATCCACTTTCCCCCCATTTTGCCCACTAGGTGAGTGGTGTATTTTTCAGAGGCTTTAAAAATGAACCTAGACGTCTATTCCACCTACTATGTTCCCACAGCACTTAGTTTGTACCTCTGTCGTAGCACTTACTTATGGTAAGTTTCTGTTTGTACTTCTATCATCTCAAAATCAGGTAGCAGCAAGCTGAACTATGGATCCAGCCAGCAGTGACCCAGGGAACAGGGCTCTGCCCAGAATTTCACACTGGCAGTTAGAGAACCACAGAGCAGTGACCAGGAGCGGCCCTTTACATGGGGCCACAGTCCACTGTCTGAAGCAGGGTACCCTAATGCAAACAAAAGGAAGTGAAATGGCTGGAGATCTAGATCTTAATGGAAGAAGGTCAGGAACTGATGACTCAAAAAAATGATGATACACGATCGGATTGATCGGAAATTTAAAGTTTATGAAAGGAAGGTGAAACTGGAAACATTTTCTGTGCTAGAATTCAGGAAGTATCTGATTAGACTTATATACTGACTGGGGGACAGAGCACTGTTGCAAAGGAGTCAGTAATTATGTTTCTGTCATTCTAGCTATGAAATGAAAAGCCACCTTCGCAGCCATGTCAAGCCCACCTGCAGCTGTCACTGAACTTATTACAGGAGGGTGGCATGTGAAGTCTTTTCCTTCCAGGATATTAATAAGATTCTTTGCATTTGGTGGAGCCTGTGATTCCCTGCACATCCATGAGAAGAGGACATAGTTTCTTCAAGCAGCCCCACGCACTCCAATGAGAAAGTCCTGTTAACTGGACTGGTTTTCTAGATGTGCATTTTATTGCTATTACTGTCTTCTCCATTTTTACTTTGAGTTACAAACTTCCATTCACAAACCTCTTGTCACTGATTTTCTCTGCTCCCATGCCTATCTGGCTTACTTCTTCCTACCTGTCCAGGAACAATTCACCCTTTTAATAAGAGAGCATGTCCCGAAGGTTTCCTTTCAGCTTCTCCTACAGCACGGAGATGAACTTGCATTTGCAGCACAGAGAACTGTGATTATCCAAAGTAAAAATACAGGCATAGCACATAAGCGATAGATCACCAGAACAGATGCCGTCATGCTCAAATGTAATGGGTCTCAGGAGTAATTCTTTAGCTCCCCTGATATATTTCTCCTTATAAATTGTGTGGGAATTGCATCTTCGTCGCTCCTGCTCCCAGAGGGAAGAACTACTTATTGCTACTTATCACTTACTTAAGACTCATCCCCTTCTACTTGTTAACTTGCAAACCTGCTGTAGAATGTGAGCTTTAAACAAGATTTCAACCCTGAATCTAGTACCCTCATCCTCAGAGCACATACAATAGAATCTTGCAACAGAATTCACCTCTCTCACGGGCGGCTGGTCTGTATAGTAACACATCACTGCTTTGCTTTCTTGTCTTTGTAGCATTTCCTGCTTCTCCAATGATATATGGAATTTGGAACTAGAAAAGACTGTCAGCATGAGAATACATTGGTTTCTGTGTTCTTGGTTACCTGCAGAGGAGAAATGGGTATGATGCAAGGATCGTATATGCATTAGAATGTGAGTTTGAGAGAATGGTGCTGAAAGTGATTCCAAGGTTTTAAGTCAGAAAGTCCAAGAGGACACAGCCCACATCATATTAAGATTTTTAGTCTATCCTGAAGCTTTCTGAATAACATTCTAGTCATCCCAGAGCTCTGAAGCCCCTAACACTAGCTGAGGAGGACAGGCTTGCCAAATGGGCATCTAAACTAAGCAGCTTAACCCAGTGTAATGTTTCTGAGAGTATTTGGAGTGCTTTTTTGTTCAGTTAATACTATGTCATACTACAGAAGAATCACTTATCAATTGGTGTGTTGTTTAACTGGCCTATTGAATGTGGATATAAATGTCTACAATCTCTGGTTCTAAGTGATACCATAGGGGAATTTCCCAGCCGCCTTGATTCCAGATGATGGGCAGCAAAATCATCATGGTTCATTTTTTACACCTGTGTTCTAATTTTCTTTGACTTCCCGCTTCCATATAGATATGGATATATGAATATGTATTTCCTTCTTACATATTCCTATGTCTAATACTAAAATTAGCTTACATTATATAGTTTGAGGACTTCTATTATTTTAAAAACTAGAACACTTTCTCCTGTTGTCTGCCATTTTTATGTGACAGATACCAGTATTTTTCTTTATATCTTTCTCTTATTCTTCTCTCTTCCTCTTTTCTTTCTCTTCCTCACCCTTATTCTACTAACAACCATCCCATTTCCACAAGACAGTGATGTCTTCTCAGCCACAAACATTCAATGAGAGAATCCCAGCATTTCTGAGCTTCACCATCTCCAAACCAGGAACGTTCACTTTCCTTTCAGGAACATATGTTAGAAGAAAGAAAAGGTGCATTTTAACTAGGGCTACAATTAACTGAATGCCAAGAAAAAATAAATGCTTTATTAACATTACCAATCATTTATTTCCATAAACTAAAGGAAACAATAATGTTCATACCTAAATAATCTTCTTATAATCCGAAACTAATGTTGGCTGACACTGTTAAGTAGTTATCATCTCACTGAGTGCTTGTTCTGTGTCAAGCAAAATACATTGCTTTGTTTAATCCTCACTATGATGCTATGAAATCAGTGTTAATAGTATTACTGTCATTTCTAAAATGAGGAAATTGAGATTTAGGATGGCTAAATAATTTACGCACAGTCAAAAAGCTAGTAAAGATGTAGAATTAAAACCTAGGTCAGACTTATTTTAAAATACATGGTTTAAATCCACATACTTTAATATCTTCAGGACTTTTTAAAAATGTATTTATTTTCTTTATTGATTAAGTATTACATATGTGTCCTTATCCCCCCACCATAGCTCCCCATGTCCCCGCTTGTGCCCTCACCCCTCCTGGTGCCTGTGTCCACTGGTTATGCTTATATGCATGCTTACAAGTCTGTTGGTTGATCTCTCCCTCTTCCCCCCACCCTCCCCTGCCTTCCCTCTGAGGTTTGACGGTCTGATTGATGCTTCTCTGTCTCTGGATCTGTTTGTTGTTTTCCTTTTCTTTATTGATTAAGGTATTACGTATGTGTCCTTATGCCCCCCAGGGCCCCCACCCCACTCCGGTTCATGCCCTCACCCTCCTCCCTCGTGTCTATGTCCATTGGTTATGCTTGGATCTGTTTTTGTTCATCAGTTTATGTTGTTTATTATATTCCACAAATGAGTGAGATCATGTGATATTTATCTTTCTCCAACTGCTTATTTCACTTAGCATAATGTTCTCCAGGTCCATCCATGCTGCTGCAAATGGTAGGAGTTCCTTCCTTTTTACAGCAGCATAGTATTCCATTGTGTAGATGTACCACATTCAGGACTTTTTAAAAAGACTTTAAACATGAGGTAAAGATGAAAATAAAATTCTTGATCAATTGAAATAATGGACTTTTTGTTTCTTTTTTGCCAAACTCCATTTTCAAATGAAGCATATACCTACTTTTTTTTTCTTTTGAAAGAGTTCCATAGAGATCATAAAAACAAGAAAAATTACAATTATTTGGTTGGTCATATTTTAAAGCAAACTTCTGACATTGTATCACCTCAATTGTTAAATAATTCTGTAAGTATATCAATAAAAATATAGATCTTTAATTATATAATACTATTACTATGTCTAAGAAAATTAATGATAGCTTTTAATATATAATAAGTGGTCCACTTTTAATTGTTTTAAAGTTAGGAGCAGTTCTATCCCAAACATTAGCACACCAGAGGCCAAATGAAACTCATATACCATAATTGAATATTTAAAATTTTATGATAAATATTTTACCACTAAATAATTAATCATTTCAAATTAGATATCAAGCTAATAAATTATTAGAAATATTATATTTACCCTTTTACCTCAACAAAGTATATTTTTATATAACACAAAACTTGGAAAATATGTGTAGAGCTCTGGATTTTATATGACTGAAAAATTTTAAAAAATATAAAAGGATGACTAGATGTAACTATTACTGCATATGTCTGAGTGTTCCTTGGTTAGCTAGTAATGTCTGAATGTATAATAAAGTACAGATATATATAATTTATGTTAGATATCTATTACTTAAAATTTATTTTTCTTGGTTTTACTTCAACAGAAACATTGATTTTTATCATTTTGATTGAGTTAATGTAGTTTGTTTTATATTGATGAAAATTATTTAAATAAAATGATGTCATTTTTAAGTATACAAAATTTGAATATACTTTATCAAATGCTGTCAGATTTTAAAATTAAAACTGTTTTTGTTTTCCAAAAAAGATACTTTTTGTAAAATATTCTATCACCTATTAAAATTATAACATATCTAGTAAAATTAACAAATATTAAAATTTAAATTCATTACTTAAAGTCTGACATTTGTGGTTAATTTCTTGAAAATTTAATTGTCATTACTTTTTGATAAAACCATAACTATTCTCAATTCTTGCATTCAATGTCTATCATGTTGCCAGTGTAAAATATTGGTGTTACACTTCACTCAAATTACCTCTAGATCTACCTATATCAAGCTTCAGAGTAGCTATCAATGGTTTCTTATTATAAAAATGCCTGTCATCATATGCAACTGTTGTAAATTTCACACTATTTCATTAGTACCTTCAGAACCATGAATTAGAACAGAAAAATAAGCAAAATAAAGGACTCTCATCACTGCTGAGAAACAGTTCTTCATTATGTTGTAAAATCTATTGCAGTCATGCTATCTGGAAGGAAGCATTTGACAAGTTAATTAATGTGTCTTTTCTGCCCATGAAGCACTTCTGCCTCTCAAATCCTTCCTGTACTATAAAGCAGTGTCAATTTCCGATGTTCATGCAGGCATAATCCTCAAAGCTCTACTACATTTGGAGGCTGTCTTCTATGATTTTAGGATACAAGACTAAACATGTGGAGAAGCTTTCTGATGGGGTGTGAATAGAGTTGGCCACGAGAACAGATATTTAGCACGGTGGGCCCTGTGGTACCAGAGCTGAGTGCCAGATCTCAGGTCTCAAGCCAGATCTTTGATTTTGTTTTTGTTTGCGTTTTGTATATGCTTGGTTTTACAGGACCATCTAAGTGCTGCCTTAATGAAGGGAACCCCTTTGTCCAGGTTGAGGGTCTGGGGTCACAGTTTATTTTCAATGTCAGAGGAGCATCTGTTGAAAAAGCACCCAATTCCTGAAGTTTGGAGAAGTCCCTCCATGCTGTTTCAAGTTTAATCTAATCAAGACTTCCATATATATGATTTATTTTTGTCCAATTTGTTTGGCAACGGTATGTAATATTTCCAGCCCCATCTGTACTTTGCTTACCCAGAAGAGTAAATCAGCTGTGGAGCAATGTCCATTGGGTCCCATCCAACACTGGACAATCAGACTAAGATATACTTATAATATGAAAAAAAGGAAGAAAGCTGTTCATCACCGCTTCTAGGCAACTTTATTTTCCATTACACCAAGAAAACTCATCAATACAAAAGCAATAAAAGAGATTTTAGGAATGGAAATTACTCTGAAGATTTTGCAAGCAAATGCTTTAAAAATAAATTTTAAAAGACTCCCATTTCCATTCCAAGAATGGGAGATTTATATTCACTAAAGGAAAACAAATGTGTGTCAAATTGCTACTTAATCCTTGTCCGGGCAGAATGCAATCAGGGCAAGGTGCCTGATCAAATTGCCATGATGATCTATCGAAGTTATAAATATGACAATTCCTACCACAGAAAGAAAAATGGGCTATCAATATATATGAGTATATGGATATTGAATGGGAGAAACAAGTCACAAAATGTCTAGTCTATTTCAGTGTCTACACTGTATTAATGTAACATGAAAAGCTTTATGTTAATACAGAAATTCTGTTAAAATGTGTGCATGTAAAATATGCATGTAATATATAAATATATATGACTATCTTTGGATAACTGCACCAGAAATCTTATACAAACAATCTGAGTTATACTCAAGTAACAGTGAAAATAATTAAACAGATAAAGGCACTGATTGTAAGAAATGACTTAAATATGTACATATATGAAATTTAGAAATAAAAATCTTAACAGCATAATTACATGAGTAATATCTGAAAATTTTGTAGCCATAAATATGGAGGCTTAATTTGTAAAGTAAAATAAGAGCAATACATAAAATTGCAGGCCTTCCTTAATTATCAAAACTATTTCTTGGTACTCAGAGAAGTAGGAAATAGAAGGCAGAGAGAAAAATCTCCTGTGAAATGCATTAGTAACAATTAGGGCTTTACAAACACCATCACCAGTTCAGAACACCAAAATATTGTCTCTACAGGTTTCCAAATTTGATGTTCAGGAAGCCAAGAGAATATGGGTAGTGAGATGCCCTACTTCAGAATTCCCTTATGTTTTAAGTACAGCAAGTGTTCATTGAATGCCATGATCGGTTCTTGGAAACTGAGTCTTTAAGTGAAATGACATATAACATAACCAATTTTACCAGAGGCTAATTGATACAAACTCGAATTAAGTTCCTCAGGCATATTTCTGGTCACAAATTATCACCAAACTCCTAAATAAAGATCCATAACACTAAACACTGCAATAAATATGAGTTATACGTACATTCAAGAAAGATTAATAACAACTAAGATAATTACTTTTCAACTGCTTATTCTAGTTCAGGGTCACTGATGGCTGGAGCCTCTTCCCTCAGCTCAGGGCCCAAGGCAGAACCCACCCTGGACAAGGCACCCTTTCACAGCAGGGCACACTGACACACACACCCACACTCACTCAGACTGAGACGACGTAGACAGGATAACTCACCTCATATGCACATCTTTAGGATGTGTGAAGGAAACCGGATCACCCCGAGAAAACCTACACAGGCATAGGGAGAACGTGCAAATTTCACACAGACAGTAGCCCCAACTAGGAAACATCTTTTCCCTCATCAACATTATCGTGAAACAAGATTGAATGAAACATTATTTGAGTACCTGCTGTACTACAAAATCCAGTTTGCTAAATTCAGAGAACAAAAACATCTAATTTACTATGAGCATTTTCTAGTGAGACTAGGGAGTTGTAGTTGTCTGACTCCTCTGTTATATGTCTCATTTGCACTTACTCCAGAGATTCCCATGCATACTGATAGCATTTCAAATTAAAAAATAATAATAAAACAATTGAATAAATGGAGTTTCTTTTCCAATCAGATAAGAAAGTGGCAAGAGACTGTTATCCCACTCTCACAATAACAACCAGAAAAGCAAGATAAGCTACAAAAATCATACTTTTGAAAACTTATTGAAAAATTGAGGACAGAAACTTAAACTAATTTCCAAAAAGGCCAAGTCCTTCATACAAGAGAAGACACCCATGGCTGCTCAGAGAGAAATTATGCCATGGAGGTGAGATGTGGGTGAAGGGTAAGTAGGTGGAAGTAAGTAGAAATTAGATACAGATTTAAAGAATTGTTAACAGCAATTGTGTAGGCTGGAATAGCAGATTAGAATTTGGAAGAACCCAACCCACAGAATAAATCTGCATCCACCTGCCAATTCTCACTCATGAGGATTCACCAAGTGTATTCTCCTCAGTGATCACTAAAAGCAGGGAAGTGGTGTAAAGAATGAGAGCTAAGGCAGTTCCATTGAGGTGTGCAGGGCCTGTTTGGAATCCAAAGAGGAAGGGTGTTAGAGGAAGGAATCAGAGAGAGATTTATTATCTAAGGAAGATAGGAGAAATCAAGGAGCTAACGAGAGAAACGCATGCACGGGTGCACACGGACACACACACACACACACACACACACACACACACACACATACGCTCATGGGAGACATTTGTATTAATCACCACATTCCATCCTGCAAGCCAGGTCTGGCTTCAGAATCTTTTTCATCATAGCATCTGAGACAGACACTACCATCATGGTGAGAAACTATTTGCCATCTTGTTCTGAATTTCCATTAGTGTGACCTTGCTTGATCAAGATTCTATAGCTATAAAGTGAGGAGCATAATATTTATGATTTGAATCAAGGAGTCAGGAGTACAGTACTAAAACCATCTTGGCATCTTCTAGCTTCAAATGACACAGAGACCCTGTGAGTTAAAATGAATTACGATTTGCTAGGCTTTTTGAACGCAATTGGTGACATAGGCTGAATGTGAACAGTGATGCTTTATTATTTTCAAAAGTGTTTATTTCTCCACCTCTATAAAACTGGAAAAAAAACAGGCAGGTTTTCTCAAATGATACTCAGTTATATGATTCTTTCAAATATCTGGAATTAAATTAAAAGGAATATCCTTATTTGTTATATTAAAAAATTCTATTTTTTAATAATCACTTTTTAAAGCACTATTTCTTCTTGGAAATAGACTTTCTAATATGCCCACCCCAGATTCACAATGTTAACATGTATTGCTAATGTAGGAAACTCAGCATTTAGAACAAAAAGATTATTGGTATGGTTCATTAGTCATCTCAGTCTAATTCCTTGCCATTTTGAAACTTAAGTTCTTTTTCTCCAAGATGACCAATTTAGTAGATAGTAATTGCCCTCTGGTCTTCTCAACTAGAAGCAATCCCTTGTTGCAGATCAGTACCTCATGTCAATAATTGTTAAATAAAAATGCAATGGTTGTCTGTGTAAAGTGGAAGAGTCGAATGAAGGGAATAGAGTCAGAGAAAGCAGTAGTCAGAGAAAGGAAGAGTATATCTGCCATCTGTATACTCTTAAAACTTGTTGCAATGAACATGCAACAAGAGAGAATAAATTCTCCTTCTTAGGTTCTCTAACAAATATTAACAGAAGCCTTTTTGTTAGCTGAAAGTAAACAACCAATGAAATTTTAGCTATAGAATCCAAAATTTAAGATATGAAATGTATTAAGATTAGAGAAGTTAATATTTTCAGATTTATCTTGCCCTGTTCACTACAACTTGAATCTAAACACAATCAATTCAACTCAAATGGAAACCTTTATTTATTTTTGATATTCCAGTATTTACTGCAAGATTACTAAAAATACATTAAAAATCTGTCAAATTTCTTTAAAATGCAGGAGATATTAAACTCTGCTGGTTTTGGCACACAAAATCATATATTTAGAAGCTGGCTTATAGAAACTACCCATAGCGATTTGGTACATTTTAATAGGGATTTGCCAACTGACTTTGGATGTCCTCAACCTCTCCCTTTAATTTGGGTTTTGTGGCTCATCAGCATCAGTATTCTCCTCTGAGCAAACAAACTATATTCTCTAGCCTGCTCGTACTAAGTTTGGAACAAGATGTCTATCTCTGACCTGCTTGCTCCCAGACCCTTCCCCTTTCTCTGATCAGCTCTGCATTGCTGGGCATTGATCCCTGCAGGTCTTGCCATGGCTTGCAGAAGTAGTAGCTTCACGCTGGATTTGCAAATGAGTGCTACTGGAGGAATATAAGGGGAGGGAGGGAGGGAAAGACCAGGATGGCATTTACACCAGTGCCTGCATCCCCTGCGGAGCTCTAGACCCCAACAGACAACCCCACCATGATTTCAGCGTCCAATATGTAACATAACCTCGATTCTGGTAGCACTGCCTATTCTAACTAGAGGATGTAGGAGTTTACCACCATGACTAATCCCTGAGGTGCCTTATTGCCTTTTGTTTGGTTTCTCAGCTTTTTTTTTTTTTTATCACCTGTGTAAATCCCTGTATTAAATTTCTTATAACCAATTCTTTGTTTTGGGTCCTTAAAATAGTTTCTTTCTTTCTGATTGTACTCTAATGGATAACACCATAATTTCATGCTCTGACCAAGGTAATATGCTCAGAAGTGATGAGAGCCATTTTCATTAGAACTTCCATGTATGATCCTCACTCCTTTCCCCCTTCTTCTGCTGAATAGAAAGGGCTGGGTGGACTTATAAGGGAATAGTCCTTATCCAACTGGCACACATTATATTTTGACATAAGTGAAAAATTAACATGTAAATATGTATTACGTTTCTGAGCTTTCAGGGTGTATCTGTTACTGTATATAGCATTTACCGTAAATACTGTAGGTGCCTTCCTGCTTCTATAATTACTGGGTCTCTACATTCACATGCGGAATAATTATTTTTGTACCAATATTCCTAATACCCAAAATTAGAATTTAATAACATTTACCAAGAATGTAATTTGGGGATTAATCCTCAATAACTATCTCTAGAAAAAATTATTTAAATGGTAAAGTTGGACATTGGTATATCTCATCTGTTCTTTAGGGTTAATCCTCCAAACTTTTGTTACTCTACCTCATGCTAACATAGCAATCTTATTGACTCTTAAAACACATTGAATTAAACAAAATAATTATTTTTTCCTCATATATCAGTAAGTGTAGATGATCCAATGCTAGTTAGGTGTGTCAGTGGTGTTAGGGCTTTTTTTGTTGTTGTCTGTTTGTTTGTTTTTATCTTATTTTGCAAGCCTTGTTTTTTTGGTCCTTTGGGTTCTTTGTCAGAGATGGCATCATATCTACACTCCAACCTGAAAGAAGAGGGAAAGCAAGAGAAGGTAAGGAGAGAAAGAGATGGAGGAAGTTTCTTTTATTCTAGATGCACCAGCCAGAAATTGCATAAATCATTTCAATTCACATCTCCTGGGCAAAACCTAGTCATGTTGTCAAGCTGCAAGGGAGATTGGAAATATGTCCAGCCAAAGCTTCTGTTACTCTAAAAGGGATAATCGATATGGGAAGGGATGAGAGGGCTGGAACAGAGGTTGCTGCTGTCATGGAGGTTTGCAAAGCAAAGTTGATCAGGCTATTAAAGAGGTCTGCAAAACAAAAACAAAAACAAAACAAAAAAACAGGAGAGCAAGGCCAGCGTGGCTCATGGTTGAGCGTCAACCTATGAACCAGGAGGTCATGGTTCAATACCCAGTCAAGGCACATGCCTGGGTTGAGGGCTCGGCCCAGGTGTGGGGCGTGCAGGAGGCAGCCAATCAATGATTCTCTCTCATCATTGATGTTTCTATCTCTCTCTCCATCTCCCTTCCTCTCTGAAATCAATAAAAATATATTTTTTTAAAATCAAGAAGAAAGCGCTTCTCTATAATAAATACTAAAATATAGAAGCTGAAAGATCTTACTGCAAAGGTAAAGCCATACTATAACATACACATTTTATTTTTTTTAATTTCTTTATTGATTTCAGAGAGGAAGGGAGAGGGAGAGAGAGATAGAAACATCAATGATGAGAGAGAATCATTGATCTGCTGCCCCCGAAATACACATTTTAAATTCATGTTTTGTTGACTTTAAAAAGCTATCAATTATCTTTTTTATTTCTTCTTACTTTTAACTTTGTGCTTTTTACTTTTAACTTTTTAATTAAGCTAAATGTTTTGCATTATGGAAAAACTAGGCAGTATCAATTAATTCCCTTTTCAATTAGTTTCTCCTCTTATCTCTAAAAATCATAGATATTGCCTTATTTCCTATAATTTTTACCTCACCTTCTTTCATCACTGTCAGCATCGCATAAACCAAAATATACATACAACATCCAATTTATAAGTACTTATGTATTTTAAGGTGGAAAATCATAGCAGTTTTTTTCAAGTTTTACCAGTATTTGTTTTACAAATTAATTTATTAACAACAAATCAAATGTTAAAAAAATAAAAAATAATAAAGAAAGAAAAAGCTATCAATTACATGATGTAATACTATCTTATAATCATAAGAGGAAAACTTTTCCTAATTAAACTACAGCACAATGCTTTCTTTTTTTAGAATTTTTATTTTGTACTCATTGCAATAACTCTTCTAGATTTATGAATATAGACATTTTAGTACATGTGTGCAGCTCTATTTTCCATCTCTCTATATATATAATAATTCTTTGTATTAAGGCTGACTCATAGTGTATTCTTCCTGATGATGCTTTAAAAGCCAATTAAATTCAATGTACGTAGTATCAATGCTGTGAGTCATTCAATTGAAATGATGATATTATGAGCAGCTGTGGTCAAGTTTTCACATGAATAGTCAATAACTACTAGATAAGCACCACTATCTCGCCAACAGTGATTATAAGGTACATCCCAAACTTAGAGGTGTTCAAATGTTAGAAACAGAAAGTTCATCTTCAAATGAATGAAGTGCAGTAATTATAAAATACCACATGTGCCCTCCCACCATCCCTCTCCTCACATCCACTCATTCCTGTTAGTCATGCTTCTTTTTGAGCAGCACAGGTTTTTAAAGGAGGAGCACACCATTTCCTTTTAAAAAATTCAAATTCACTTTTGTTTTGTGGTGGATATTTTCATAATATTTAATAGATATTGGCCATTGTTTCTATTTTTAGATGCCACCTATAAGCATATAGAGGAAGACTGATATACAGCAATAGAACAGAAGGTAAATAATAATACTTTTGACAGCAAAAATAGAAAGATGTGGTGATTGGCAACTGAGATTTGGAGGGGATGAGGAAAGATGGAGGAATATTTAAGGTCACTAGTAGTAGAAGAATATTTAATTCTGTGATGATTTATTAGTTATCTGTTACTGTGTTAGCAACTAATCCCCAAACTCAGTGGCTTGAAACTATTAATTAGTTCATAGTTTCTATTGATCAAGAATCCCAGCATAGATTCCGGGTACCTCTAGCTCTGGGTCTCTCACAAGGCTGCAAATCAAGGTGTTGGCTAGAGCTTTAGTCATTTCAGGGCTGGACTGGAGAAAGATATTATTCCACGATCACTTACTGATTGAGGTCTTCATTGACTGTTGTCCCAAATCATCAGTTCCTGGCCACAGGAACATTTACACAATATAACAGCTGGCTTCCCTCACAGAAAACCAGACAGAGAACAAGGGAGGATGGAAGCCATAATCTCTTTGTAACCTAATCTTGGAAATGGCATCCCATCACTTTGGTCATGGTCTACTCAGAAGAGAGCCATTAAATGTAGCCCATACTCAAGGTATACACAGGCTCAGGAGGCAGAAGTCACTGAGCACCATCTTATAAACTGCCTACTGCAATGACAAAAATAAATAATTTTAAAAGAGTAAATTTTGTATTTTTATAAATCACTTGCCACTATTATAGACATATCTTTCCTTGAGTCATTATGATTATACTAGAGGCCCAGTGCACAAAATTTGTGTACTCGGGGGGCTCCCTCAGCCTGGCCTGTGCCTCTTGCAGTCCAGTAGCCCTCCTTAGAGCTGCTGCAGAGGTGAGAGAGGCTCCCGCCACCACCGCTGCTCTCATCAGCCATGAACCCGTTTTCTGGCTAACTGGAGCTCCCCCTGTGGGAGCGTACTGACCACCAGGGAGCAGCTCCTAGATTGAACACCTGCCCCCTGGTGATCAGTGCATTTCATAGTGACCCGTTGACCAATTGACTGTCTGCCCCCTGGTGGTCAGTGCATATCATAGTGAACAATTGAGTGGCGTTAGCATATCATTAGCATATTATGCTTTGATTGGTTCAACAGCCAACTGGATGACAGACACTTAGCATATTCAGCTTTTATTATATAGGATAAGTTAACTGAATTTTCCTCCGTGAATCTCTTCTATTTTATTCTGTGTGCCTTTAAAATTATTTTCCTTCTGTAAGTTATATTTTCATCATGCAACTCCTCTCCCATAAAGCCTTTTTTTTGGGAGGAGGGGGGCTCTTGATTTCTAATCTCTCCTCTGTTTTCCTGATCTATTCTACTTAATCAATCTTATTTTGTCTTCTTCCTGGGAAGCATTTTCTCCTTAAACTAATCTATTCCTTGCTACTTCCCTGCCTTTATTTAGGTTATTTAACATGTCTTCTTGGCTTTTCCTGTTTCTAGCTTCTTAACAAATATTCTCATAATCCTTCTACCCATCCCATTTCTTCTATCTAGGCCTCTCTGCTTCCCAGCTCAGAGTGATGTTTTATTACTTATATCACTTATTTGACAGTTAATCACATACTATTTTGCAATAGTCCTTTTATGAATATTGCTTTTACCTCCCACTGATATTTCATGTAAATGTAATATTTCATCAGCAAGATCATTAGTATCTCAAAAGCAGTAATTGGTTTTCTAAAATATTTATATCAATCAAAGTATACATAGCATAGAGATGTCACTCAAAAAAATCTGAAACATTGACTTATAGAAAAATGAAATCAAACTTTCACCATTAAATCTACTTTAACCTACTAGCCATCTGATGTATAACCTACCCAACATATTAATGAGCCTTTTTTTATTTCAACATAATAAATTGTTGATTGAATACTCAAATATAAGGAAAATTTGTATCAAAACCAAAACACCAATTACAACCAATAATGAATAAAAAAATCAATGATGACTATGCTGCAAAGTTCACATGGAATTTAAAAAAAAAAAAGCTTTAGGAAAATCAAGCTTAATGAACAATCTTTGTGATCTTAGTTTACACGACTGTAAATGCCTAATTTTCTAAGTGTAGACATCCCTAAAGATAGGAGATGGAAAATGAAGGGGCTAGTCATAAAACACATGGAACATGAGTAGAAAATAGCCATAGAGGATTCTAATTTATTCATCTTAAAAAGACAAAAATAATAATCCTATTCTCACTTATGAAGCAAAGATCAGGTTAAAATGTCGGTAGTCAAGTTCCCTTTGTTGCAAAGTAAGCCAGTATTACAGCCTCACCGGGACATGGGCAAGGAGAGTTTGCATGTCAGCTTGTTGTAGGATGACCCCAAGCAAGGCAATAGGAAAGAAAATGATAAGTTAGCCATATTCCAACCTCAATTTAAAGACTCCTTTTGAAGAGATCTTCACAAAGTCTAGAAACCTTTCCATCTTTCTTCTGTTATAAATTGTGTTTGAGGAAGTCATAGTAAGATGCTCAGAATCTCAAATACTTTAAGAAAACAGAGGAAAAGCACAATGAGGAAAAGTAAAGTTTTCTCTTTCCAAACACAATCTAGTTTTTTTTGTGTGTGTGTGTGTGTGTGTGTGTTTTTTTTAAGGGAAATCTTACTAGGTTACAATGTGTTAAGTGAGTTGTCTAAGGACAGAGAATGACTCATGGCAAGGCTAAGAATAAAACATGGATTTTACACCCTAGAAAATTTTTATTTAGAATAAAAATTTTAAATCCATGTGTAATTTAAAAAGTGTTCTTTTAAATTTCTAAGTGTTTCACTGAAAAGTTTCTTTACTTTCTCTCTCTTTAAATCAAAGGTAAGCATTTGCAAAAATTTTGTGCTAAATAAGATGGCATTGATCTCAGGATATAGAAGTCTTAAATATAGAGAGCTGAAAGGAAAGGAAAAATAATGAATGTTTGGAGGGAGAATTAAGTAAAGTTAACATTTATAATTTTGATACAGTTAGGTATTCGAAAGGCCACTTACTTTAAAGGACATTATCAAGTAATGCAAAGAGTTCTAAGATCAGAAAATTAGTTCAAATGATTGCATTGTTCTATGAAAGCTGGATAAGTCACTTAGTTTGAGGTTTAAGGTCTTCTTTTTAGGTGTAATTAATATAGCATTATATTAGTTTCAGGTATATAACATAATGATTCAATAATAGTATAAATACTGAAATGATCACAATAAGTCCAGTTACCAAATATAGTTACAAATTTTTTTCTTATGATGAAAACTTTCAAGATTCACTCTGCTGCCACTTTCAAATATGTGATACAGTATTATTAACTATAGTCACCATGTATCCCATGACCTATGCATTTTATAACTTGAAATTTGTACCTTTTGACCCCCTTCACCCATTTCACCCACCCACCTACCACAGACTTCAGGCATTCATCAATCTCTTTTCTACATTTATGAGCTGTTTTGTTGTTGTTGTTTGTTTAGGTTTTTGTTTTATTTTGTTAGATTCCACATATGTGAAGTCATAGAGTATTTGTCTTTCTCTGTTTGACTTATTTCACTTAGCATAATACCTTCAAAGTACATCCATATTCTTGCAATAGCAAGATTTTATTCTTTTTTTATTCTTTTTTATGGCTGAATCATATTCCATTGTATACATATACCACATTTTCATTGTTCATTCATCCATTGATGGAAATTTAGGTTGTTTCAATGTCTTGGCTATTGTAAATGAGTTTCAAGGTCTTCATCTATAATTTAGGTTACAATACAGCCCAATAGAGTTATTGTATGTAAATATCCTTTGTAAATTCTAAAGCCTACATACATATTAAGCAATCTTTGGTCTCAAGGTTTTATATTGCTTTCTCTAATGCACAAAAGAATAAGCGCTAGCTCTAAGCAAAACTATAAGTCAGACCAAACTAGATTTCATATCTTACTTTTTTCATTATTTCTCATCCATATCTGCTATTACTGTGAATATTCAAATGCCTTCTCTCATTCTATCACCTCCTCCCTTTTCTAGACTCAACTAAAATGTGAAGGTATCCATATCTATGTATACATACTCCTCTATTGCCATATAGGGACAAAGGCTTATGGAAGAACATAAGATCTTCCTTTCTTCTTTTAGCCATTTATCGGTGGGCTCCAAAAGATAGTGTCCCCTTTGCATATCCCAGGAATTTGCTAATATGAACAGATTATGGGCAGTGTAAAACAGAAGACACATCACAGAAGAACAGGAGAATTGGAGGAAGTTAAAAGGTTTTGCAGCACTACTCACAGAATAAGGCAGCAACCACTGGCATATGCCCAACATCTACATTCAATTTTATTTTGCTAAACTGCTTAAAGATAATTTCTGGGCTCTTGGATATATTTGTAGGGCTCTCATTAATGTTAATGGAGTTCAACACTAGAATCACTAAGGTATTTATGAAACAAAGTTGCCTAGTATAAACAGTACTCATTTTTAAACATGGAACTCCAAGTGGTATTAAACAGCAATTTGAATTAAAATATAGTTCAGCCAGATTTATATTCATATGGTGAATGATTGCCCAGATATATTTTCACTTTTTGTCTTGGAGACAGTCTAAATGTATGAAAAGCAACTTTTTTGCAATATTCAGAAAAATTAAGTGAAACAGTAAAAAAGCAGCCCACTATAATCTGGGTGAATTATTCTGGTGATGCTATTATATTTAAGCAACTTTAGTCTCCAGTATTTTTCTGATTTAAAATCCATTTTAATGAGAATAACTACACACTCCAACTAAAATGTCTATACTGTTTTTGTACTGAGAAATCTAATAGTAGTATTTATATAGATTCTAGAGGGTCCAACAAATGTTCCCTACCTCATATGTGTTATTTCCAAAACCACTTGCTTCTAACCTGAAATATTAAAATGTTAACATTAGTGAAACTGCTTCATAGGTGGATTGTTATTAATATCACATACTTGAATATTGTCAATATGTCTATTTTTCATGTACCCTATATAACCCTATTTTTCTACAACTCCACTGGTCCTAATAAATATTTATGCTCATAATTTAAGTCGTTAAGTGATAATGGATTTTATATATTACATATGAACAATTATAATTTGTTTGCTAACTTTCAATAGTTATCTTGTAGCAATTTTAAAAATTCATTTCCTATTGCTTGTAATATGTGTCCCTTTATTGGGAAAGTGCTACACCTATCTCGAACTAAAATATGTTTATGTACCATAAATTCCCATTCACATTATAGCAATTTTCATTTTCATGTAACATCCCACTATTTTTTAAAGAAACATTTCCAATTTTTATTCGTAAAGTTAATCAAAAGAGCAAAAATAGATGTACAGAGCCCCATATCAACAACAAAACAGGAAGGAAACAAAGTATTCCAGAGAATCTTGAAAAGTTTCAAAGGAATACACATCAGGCTAAAAAATGTAGTTAAACAGTGGTCACCTAAGAGGTTATATTTATTCTTCCATTTTCTCAATAAGTTCTTCCCTATATTACCTTACTTTTTTCCAACTTGTTGAGATTTGGCTTTGTGGTCAAGAATTTTTTCCGATCTTTGTCCAGTTGACCCTGGTGCTAAATAACCACCTTGCTTGGGTGACTGCCCAGGTGGACAGTTGTGTGGTTAGGCTGCTCATGCTGCACCCGCCCAATGTAGATGACATATCTGTACACCTGGGCTACCTTGCTGATTTCCTGACCTTTGTAGTATCTCGAACCATCTGGACCTCGTCGCTCTTGCGGATGGACATGGAGTGGAAGTTATAGTACTTCTGCCGCAGCTCCCCAGAGAGGGGATGATGTGATCTTCCGCTGCACTGGCGAAGCGGCATCGAAATGGCATTTGCAGTTTTTGCTGCGCTATGAGGTCATGAAGGGGTTGAACTTCATTGTGACTGTCTACCTGGCCTTGGAAGTGCTCTATTCCACCATTTTTTGACAGTCATGTAGTGTTTCAAACATGACTGGCTAATTGTTACAATCTGTAATTAATTTATTTCTAGTTTTACAAATTTCATAAGAAAGTCTTGGCGAGCACCTGTCTTTGAAAACTAAATTCCTATGTGGACATTTTCTTTGAAGTTGTGAAGTTCTTCTCTGTGTCCTTCAATCCTCCATCCTCAATTGCTCATGTTATGTCCTTGAGTCTTCATTTCTTCATTTGAAGATGTGAAGCTCCTTGTCCTCATATCCCTCAGTTCTGCCTCTTCGTCCAGGAGCTTTGCCATTCGTCACACTGACTGGCACACCCCCACCTTGAATAAGTTTCACTGCCTGCTTCCTTAGCCTCTTTATCAGCACTTCTGAGTTCTAATGGAGAAAATCATACTACTATTCAGCTTGATTCCAATTCCAATTTATGGCTCTCACATCCACTGCTCAGCCCTACATCCTCCCCCTTGCCACTGCTACTCCATCCACTATCCCATCAAACTGAACTCCTTGAAATGCTCTACAGGTGTCATGTTCTCTTTCTCAAGTCTTAGCACATGTGGATACTGTTGTCTAGGATGCTTGTGTCTGTCTACTCAGCTTGCCCTCTTCCCCTTCCTCCAATTTCACCAATCTTAATTTGGAAGTTATCACCTGCAGAAAACCTTCCTGCTACACTCCCTGCCATGGGGCAGTTGACCTCCACAGCAGTTCCTCAATAGCCTGTGCTTTATCCATTTATTACTGCATCATGACTTTCTGTTCACTTGTTTTATTTCTCCTACTATAGGCCCAGCACACAAAATTCGTGCGTGGGTACAGTCCCTAGGCGTGGCCTGTGATTAGGACCATCTTCTCCTGCTGCTGGCAGCCAGCCCCGCCCCCTGCTGCCACCCACCCCTGGTTCCCTGTTTGCCATCGGGGCATTGGAGCATGCCAGCCAGGGGGAGGGACCAAGAGGTAGTCGTGCACCTCATAGCAACTGGTTGAGTGGTCATTCTGGTTGTTCTATTGTTCGGTCGATTTGCATATTACTCTTTTATATATATAGATTAGCGTCAACACAAGGCCAGAGTAAGTGCTAAGGAAACAGTTTTGAATGAATGCATAATGAAGCCATCCCACAGATAGGCATTTGTTGTACAAGTGTTTGTACTTTATACACAATTAATTTTCAAAGAAATATAAAAGAGAAGACAAAATTTTTATCCTCCTTAGACAAAAAATAAGTACTGTATCCATTTTAAAACAAAGAACCTGAAGTTGTGATCACCTGTCAGCATGTGGGGCAGACTGAGGGTATATGGAATCTGGATGTGGTTTAAGAATATTATACTCAGGCAGGTCAGGAACTGGGGCACCTCTCACTGCCATCAGTAATGAGGCCTCCCAACCAGTAGGGTTGACAAGAGAACTGCCAGTGGTCACAATCTACGGATGCGTGGCAGACCCTATCTACTAAATGTCCATGAGATTAATAAAAGAGAGCATTACCATAATCTTTTGCACAAATGCATGACCATCATCTTTTGCAGGCAGCTGAAGATTGAAAATACACTGGACAGCATCCTATGAAATGTTACACCTACTTAATAATTACTAAAACTTTTAAATTCTTCCATTATCCATTTTCTTTCTCCATTGTAAGATACAGACTACAAAATTACTCAACTCAATTTATAAGCTAGGCATAATTTAGTGTTTTCTGCTTGAAGTAAAAAGTATAATAGCCTTTAACAACCTTTTTTTTTCTTTTTTCATCTTTCTTTTCTGGTAATTGACCTTTCCTATCTACAACTCTCTGTAGAGTCTTTAGGTCTATTCAGAGATTAGCCTGGTGACTTCTTATGTCAGTATGAAAGTTGTCTCACAGTTTGTTAGTGTGTTTTTTTAAATCATGAAGTGTTATTACAACTTGAGCAAAAAAAGAAAAAATTACACCTTCCCCACCACATGCTGTAGAGATACCAAACAACTACCCAGCCTCTGTCTTCATAAGCTGATGCTCTATTTTTTGCTGAATTGCCCTACTTGTCCAGCCCAACTTGTTGAGACAGAAGACGTTATTACCCACCATTATGCAGAGTTGCCAGATGAAGTGCAAGAAACCAAGTTAAATTTGAATATCAGATAAACAATGAATACATTTTAGTGTAAGTATGTCCCATGCAATTTTTGGAATGTACTTATACTAAAAGTTACTTATTGATGATCTAAAATTCATATTCAACTGGGCATCCTCCATTTTTATTTGCTAACTGACAACGCTAGCTGTGAAGGTTGCAGCCAGGAAGAAACCACCTCAGAAATCACTTTCCATTTCCCAGGCAGCCACAACTCACCCACTCTCATCACTATCTCATCTCCTTACCTGAAAGCATCCATCATAAAATTACCACTCGGTGATGCAGCAGGAAAGACTTAGCTATCCAAGTCCAAGTCCAAGCCCAGCCTCCTCATTTTCTCTTGAGGGAACACAAGTGGCTTAAACAAGGACACACAGTAATGAGATAGCAGAGCTGGGGAAAGTCCCAGTTTGTCATTGTTGTTGTTAGCTGCAAGCCTTGTGTTGTAAAGGTTTTAGTTTATTTTTAAAAGTGCCATTCTTTGTAAGGATGCCACTAATGAAAGTTAGCTAAGCTTGGTTGGATGGGGTATGGCTACAGATCCTAAGAAAGATCATGTAAATACCTTCCAAATTGATTTGCATGCAATTTAATCCTAAGCAAACCACTGGGTAACCCAGGAATAAAGATATGGAAATGGAGGTGCAGCAAGAAGAAAAGGGAGTTGGCCGCTGGAGGTGTCTACATGTCCCTGGAGACAGGGAAGCCCCTGGAAACCCTGATGGATTCTCTCCTGAACTGCACAGGAGGCTTTATATTTCCAGTAATGGGTTCTGTGTGGCACAGCTGCTACCTACGGATGTACAGGCACATCGGAAAACCATCAACATGAAATGGTACATGTACATCGGAACACATTGAACTTATTTATGCTTGAAGACAACTGCCTCTATAAGGTCAAACCCTGGGCCAGGTCTCTCCACGAACTCTCATTCTATTCCACCACAGGTAAACCATCCATCTACATAACCCATGTCATGTTTTCCTAATGAGCAATGTAATTTTACTACCATAAATCTCAAGCAGATGATTCTCAAGATCACCCGTCCTTGTCCCCAAGGCTCCTGAATGATGCAGTCATCTAAGAAATCAATAGAAATAATACTCAGAAGCAGAGAAAGACATCATGCACAAAGCCCAGAACCTACCTGTACTACAAGTAGGCTGAAAACAGGCAGCTTTCCTTAGTCAGGAAGTGGGAATTTAGCAGGTAGCCATGTGCTTTGGAACAAGAAGAAACAGTAGGTTTGCACTGTGCCGGTGGCTGCAATGATGTGATAGAAACAGACACAAGAGAAAGGCAGTGTGCATAATCAGAGGGACCCAGTGACCATGTAGGCTGTGCAGAGAACCTAGCTTGGAATCAACCAGCCAAGCATAAAGAAGGTCCTGTCCACTAGTAAACATAATGGATCAAAATTAAAGAAGACAGGGAGAAGTGGGTTATGGCATAGAAACATCTAAGGTGGAAACTCAGAAGCTGTCTGTAAAGATGGGCACATATGATGTGCTGGAGCCAATTACACACCTCTCTTCCCAACACTGTGTGCAGTGACCATAGGAAAATTTATATGTGGAAATTGACAAGTGATTCTAATCACTGTTTGTTTGTTTCTCTGAGAGCCAGTTAACAAGCACAGCACTGCCTACTACCTAAAACCCAGCAGAGGAAACATGACAGGGGCAGTACGGGACCAACAAGCCCAGGATGCTTAAAAAGAAAATGACCGGATGCCAGAGAGACAAACCCAGAAGTAGAAATGGAAATAAGAGTCAGCATAATTTCCCCAGATCTAGAAGGCCTACCCATCCAAACCTAATTCAGAATAGAAATCTAAAAAAGATAATTTCAAATTATGTTGATGCAGAAAAAAGAGAGAATGTATGAACTTTAAATAATATTTAGAAATGAATGCTCTGTAAATGTGTGCATTTTTATTTTTTTTGCTTCCTGAATTTTCTTTGAAAATTCAAATCCTGTCTTTGCTGTTTTAAGAGTTTTGTGTCCAAATCCTAGTCTTGATCACCCCAAATGAGGTTGCTGGAACTGGGCTAGGGAATAGGAAAGAAATGCCAAAGGAGGAAAGGAGGATGTAAAGTTAAACTTTGCCCAATTTCAAACGGACACTAATAGCTATTGACCAAACAAAGCTGTACCTGGAATTTGCAAAACTGTCTTCAGAGGCTCCACAGGACACCCGCACCCAAGTGCAGGCCCCAAATGTAACAAGGAGGACTCAGACTGCACCCACAGGGATAGCGCCTGAATTTGCTCAAGGATATAAAAATTGCTCATTAATTTGCTTTTCCTACAACTTCAAGATAAGGACAAACTTTAAGCAATCAGTGTCTGCATGGGCAAGCAGATAATTGCTTTTGCACTTTAGCAAAAGGTAATTGCCAAGCCTGTTGCAAAGGACAGAAAAGAAATAAATTCCTTGTATTTTCTGTACCAAAAGTTTTGCCAGTTCCTGATAAAGGATTTTAAAGACAACTGATTATAAAATTGTTCTGCATGTGCAAGAGACCATTCATCTCTTTGGCCTCCATAAGAAATTATTTTATTTACTACTGCAAATATTATAGTCATTCTACAAAGGATATGTAAAAGAATGATGAGGATAATATTAGAAATAAGTATGTGGTGTGCCTGTGTGTGTGTATGTGCCTGTATGTGTGTGTGTGTGTGTGTGTGTGCGCGTGCACGCGAGCATGGTGCTGGTTATTTAACTTTGAGCTTATGTGAAAGCCTTCTGACATTTCTTTTAAAAACTTTACATTTAAATCATAATTAAAGAAAATATCCATTTTAAAGTAGGACATATATAAACAGTTTTAAAGCAAAAAAAAATTATCTTAGTAATCAATTAATTCAAAGTTTAAATCCTACAGATGAGAAAATTTAGCTGGTTGCTAAAGAAGCTCCAAAGTCCACTCTTCTGGCTCTGAATCCAGCATTCTTTCTAGGACTATGACACACTGCTTCCTTGAAAAGAAATAACCTAAACCTATTGACTGAGGTGCATAAAATATTAAAGTGTGTGATATGTTTACCGATTCAGGTGGAGTGAAGGCAAAAGTTAACCGAAAGCAAAACACGGTGATGCCTGGATTATGCCGGCTCCTATCTTCAGCAACCCAAGAGCGCCTCAGCAGTATCTGTTCTTTCCTCCTAACTTCATGCTGAGTGATTTTAACCAAGTAACCAGCATTGATAATTGCAAGACAAGATGGTCTTTAAAATGGCTTCTACAAAAAACACGCATTGCTCACTGCATGTCACTTCCTCACCCATGTGAATATTTTCCTATTCATTGACTCACCAGGTAACGGATGTTAGAGAATCTGTATTGCATTTGCCTGGTGCTTGTATGAAAATGTCCTACTCTCTTTTGGTGTATGAGAGGTCTTGTTTTAACTCTATTTCTACAGGGACGATCTTGCTTTACATTTCCTGACCTTGATATTATTTTATGTTTTCTGGAACAATGACCCTTGATGCATCCAATTTTTGTGTCAATTGTTTTGATAACTAAAAGCAAAATTCAGAAAGAGGCTTCAGATATAACATAAAAGCAAAATTCAGGAAGAGGCTTCCAACATAACATCACATATTTTATTTCTAGTTTACACGGACATGTGCTTGAAAACCACTTGTGACTATAAAAATTAAATAAATATTGAAAAGGTTGTGTACAACAATGCAGGTGTGGCTCTGCACTATTCCAAAGGATGCCACTCACTTCATAATGGGTGGGGATGGTGCCCCCTCTAGAATTGTATCACGTACAGTCTGCATGGCCATGCACGGTGGCATCATCTCCTTGGGGGACTCATTTGCCTGTATTTATGGAGTATAAGAGACAATCTCATGTGTTTTACACTTTCCAGCAACTACTTACTCTTTTGCCCCATTTTGCAAATTCTCCCCCTGAGTCTCAATTATACAGACTCCATGAATAACAAACCACAACTTCTTGACCTGTGATGACAGGGAAAACTTTCAGCTCAAGACTATGAAAAGTAGTGATCTAAGTAGGAAGATACAGGTTGAAATCCCCATCCAAGAACCTGAACAAATTATTTATGGATTCAATCTTATTTTCTTCAGCTGTAATGTGTAAGTAAGAGAATATGACTTATCTCACTTAGTTACTGCAGGGAGGTCATGAAATTGAAATTATCCAGCACAATCCTGCCATCTTCTAGAGGGGGTAGGGGCTTCTACATGTATGAAAGAACCCTGAAGATTTAGACCAGTTGTTGATTTATGGACCACTATTCATTCATTTGTGTTTATCTAAGGGACCCAGTCAGAGCAAACTGTCTACTCATGGAGAAACCAATGTTAAAACTTCAGGAGACTTGGGGAAATATGAATAAATAAATCATAATATAAGAAATATAAATTAATAATAGACACCTGTAATTAACCTCACTTGTAATCAAGGGAATGCAAATGTAAACATCAGTGGAAAAATATTTCCCACCTATCAAATTAACAAAGATGAAAAAAAGCATTTGATGTTGGGAAGTTGAAATGAGATTCCATCCCACACCACTAGCAGGACTATAAATTGGCATCATTTTTTAGTAAAGCAATGTGACAGCAAAGACATTGGACTATTAAAAAGTTAGTGATCTTTGACTTAGAAATTGCACTTATAAGAATAATCCTAAAGAAAAAAGTCAGAGATGTACAGAAAAAAAGATATGCATGGGAATATAAATACTTGGGGGGAAATTGGCACAAAAAAAAAAAGAATCTATATGTCAATAAAGTTATGGTACATCCACCCAATAGAATATGCAGAAATGAAATAATTTTTCAGAATTTTTTTTTTTTTTTTTTGCTTCAAACAACACAAATTTTTTATCTTTCAGTTCTAGAGGTCAGAAGTCTGACATGAGACTCTGAGCTAAAACCATGGAATCATCAGGGCTGCCTTCCTTCTGGAGGCTTTAGGGGAAATTTAGTTTTTTTGTTCTTTTCAGCTAGAGGCTGATTGCATTCCTTGATTCATAGACCCACCCCCAATATTCAAAGTCCGCAGCATAACACCTTCAAGTTTCTCTGACCTTGACTTCCTTTTCTATCATCCTCTTGCACTTTATTTACTTAAAAAATTTTTATTGTTGAAAGTATTAGATATGTCCCATTTTTATCCCCATTGACCTCTTTTAGCCTGTCCCCTCACCTTCCCTCCCCCCTCCTCCAGGCCTTCACCACCCTATTGTCTGTGTCCATGGGTGGGTTATGCATATATTCATACAAGTTCTTTGGTTGATCTCTTCCCTCCCACCTACCTAACCCTACCTTCACAATGGCAAGCAAAATACACCCTTTATAGTTTTAAGTGAGGTAGACTTACAATTTAAATAGTCACTATTGAGTGTACTTTGTAAAAGATAACTATAATTTTCAACAGTATAGAGCAGTAAAACCATAACTGGGCTATTTTTATTAAGTTCAAAAATAAATAAAATTAAACTATAGTCATTACCTTTGGGGTCTAGAAAAGGGGTAGTAATTAGAAGGGCCTTCTGGGATGTTTTATTTCTTTCATTTGGGTGGTGATTACCCTACTGGGTTCCCTTTATGATAATTCATTGAACACACTTGCAGCTTACTTCATTTTTCTGTTTGTGTGCTATATTTAAATAAAAATTAATACATAGATGATTTGTTAACTATAAAGAAAAGCAAGTGAATGTGTCATACAATTCATAATACTGGTTAGGAGATGCAATCCTTAGAGGTATGTAGAGTTCTTCAAGTGTATTCATAAAGTTCTACTTCTTAAATTGTGTGGAAGATACATGGCTATTCTCTTTAATAAACACAAACTGAATTTTAACTGCTACATTTGTATATTTTAGAGTAAAAAATAAATTTTTAAAAACTTTCCTTAAAAAAAAAGAAAAAGATATATAAAGCTTTATAAAGTCTATTTATGTAACTCAGACCTGTGCATTTGTGTGTGTGAAAGAGGCAGACAAGAGGGACGATCTATTTATTTTGTATCTATCTATTCATAGTAAAAAGGCTGCAAATATATACACTAAATGTTTAGTCTTTCTCTTTAGAATACAAGCAAACATCAATTTGTTGTTTCACTTATTTATACATCCATTAGTTGATTCTTGTATGTGCCCTGACCCTGGATAGAACAGCAACCTTCGCTTATTGGGAGGATGCTCTAACCAACTGAGCTAATCGGCCAGGGCCAACAATAATATTACTTTTAGAATCTGAAAGGAAAAATAAAAATTTGTTTTTCAATTAAAAAAAAAAAATCAGGCTCCACGACAGAGAATAGTCAGAGGACTGCTGGTGACAGAGCGACTAGTGGGTGGGGCCTCACTCTAAGGGGCGGAGCTTGGAATATGACCTTTGGAACCTGGGCGCCCCCCCACCCCTTCCGAGCACGCGGACCACGGGATTGAGACGTTTGGACCCGCGAGTGGGCAGATGCTCAGCTGGGAAGAGTCCCGAGCTTCCGGGGTCCCCGCCGGCTGAGCCACAGCTGTGGAGGTAGGAGATGCAGTTGAAACTTTTCATCGTCACTGAGTGGGTAGTGGCCTGAGCTTCAGGGGAAAGCTCTGAAAGCTCAATAAACGGGTGAACAGAGGCTCCTTTCTTCCCTCCCACTTGAGGAACCAGGAACGTTGCTTACAGATAAGCCTAATAAGCAGTCAGGATATCGTTTCCTGCAGGCAGTTCCAAGTGGTCACCTTTCCCCAAAGGGGCCCACTTTACCCCATTTCCACTTTAAGGAGACAGGGAAGGTCAAGGTTCTATTTGGTTTCCAAGTAACAGATTTTTTGTTTTTGTTTTGTTTTTGTTTAACCTAACGTTTATTCCTTAATAACATGTATAATTGGAGGACATCTACCTCTGGTCAAGAGAAAGATGATGACGATTTCAGAGTCCAGATTTTTGTTTAATCTTTGTGAAATGGGCTGTTGTGTCCGTGATCCGTGTGGCTGTGGACTGTAGATATTGAATGATCACCAAGTAGGGTAGAGAGACAATCTGAACTCTCCTCTAATACACAGACCTATCTTCAACTGTGTGTGTTCAAACACCACGCTTGGCAGAAAATGTGTTCCCTGAGATGTTTGATGTAAGAGTGAGTGAGTGAGTGAGTGAGTGAGCGAGCGAGTGAACGAATGAATGAATGTCTTTCACGATGAGCCTGCCATTCAAAGGTGGTTCAGCATGAGCTCTGAAAATGGCTGTCAGGCTTGTTTAAAATTTCACATTCCTTGTCCATAAAATATTTATAGGTAGCAGTAAAAGTCCCAGTTTTTGGAACACCAGCAAAGTGTTTAAATTTCAGTAGGCCACTAGTTTGAAATAAATCAATGAAAACTTGTTTTGTATTGATAAATATTTTTTAACACCTTACAGTTAAATGTAACACACTAATAATGTTATACACACCAAAGCTCTTTGGATCTCTCAAATTTCACCAATAAGACTTTGAAAGCCATATAGGTGCTTTCTTTTTTTTTTTTTTTCAAAAAAATACATTTTTATTGATTTCAGAGAGGAAGGGAGAGGGAGAAAGAGGTAGAATGAGGAACCAGTGATGAGAGAAAGAATCATTTAGAAACATCAATGATGAGAGAACCATTGATCGACTGCCTCTTGCACATCCCCTTCTGGGAATCGAGCCTGCAACCCAGCAAGTGCCCTGACTGGGAATTGAACCCTGACCTCCTGGTTCATAGGTCAAGCTCAACCACTGAGAATACTGGCCAGGTTATAGGTGCTTACTTTTAAATATTGCAGGCTGGATGGACTGTTTTCCTCCAAATGGAAAAATAATTTCAATTAGGACCCAATAATAATATTTCGCAGGGTTCTTTTTCTTCATGTACAACCTAGAGCTCAATGATATTTGTAGAAGGAAAGGTAAATAAAGGAAGAAGATAAAAGGAACACACTGGAAGCAAGAGATGGGCTGGAATCCTTCCAACTGCCTAACTGCAGACAGCCTGTAGTTTCTTCATTGTCTTAAGGTGAGCAAGGAATGAAATATTGATTCTGATATGGAAGAAGGAGAATCAACTGGAGGCAACACTGTGATGTAAAATATTTCAGAGAAGCTTAAAATAATTTTAAGCCTCTTTTTTAATCTAAACTGGTGAGTCATCATGATGTGCAACACAAGTACATAATCAAGATAGAACTGAGATTTCTTTGTTTCCAATGTGGACTTTTCATTGAAGCACCTATTCAATCTGTTACTCATCAGTGTTATTATAACCAAATGAGAAATAGTTTTAAAAGCCATTCAGGAATATACCTTTTTTAAAAAAATTTTTTGCCACTGTGCAGAATGGAAAATAACTACTTAGAAACAGCCCTAAATTCAAACAGTTATTTATCTCCTCAGTAGTGAAACTAGCACATTGGAAATTGATTACAACTTAAAAGAAAACAACAAATGAACATGAATCATAATCATGAGCTACAGAACCTTAAAATGATCACCAGGCATCAGCACACCAGTTTATTCCTTACTACAAGAGAAAATTTTCTAATTAAGACACATAATGACTAGAAGCCACATTTCTCTATTTGACTGCTATTTCTTCCTTTTTTTTCTTTTATGTGACACATCAGTTGAAAATAGATTAGCAGGTACCCCAATAGTGGTAGGCTATGATAACAAAAGCCATAACAAACACCATATGATCAAGGGTTTTTAAATCTTTTTACAACAGGGAGCCCAAAATATTGTCTCTCAACTAGTGTAAAATATATTGAGTCATCTTTCTGGAAAGTAACATTCAAGTTGTAACATTTTGCACCCATGAAGAGCCTTGTTGAATTTTTCTTAGGAAGGTTAATAAAATAAAATATTGTAGCAGTCTAGCTTAAAGATCACTGAAGAGGAAGCTATAACTTATCACAGCTCTGGCTAAATTTCAAAATATACATGATGAATGAGCATGAGCCAGGTGTCCAATAGAAAGGCGTTTTTCTAATTGTCTAATTTTTAAAAATTGCTGAGCACTAACAGCCTTAATAAAAATGACGATAACAATAGTATAATAATTAACATTTATCGAGCACTTACTGTTATTAAGCAACCTTCTATTACTCTTCTCAATGACATGAGGCAGATATTATCATTAACCACATTTTGTAAATGAGGAAACTGAGAAACCAGTGGCCATGAGTGTTATCCATATAATTCCACATTCCCCGTATGATGGGAAAACTTGTAAAATAAGTGTGATGGCAAAGATTCAGCTTTACCTCTGTACAGTATTTTAGAAAGCCTTAAGGGGTAAATGTGTTTCTACATTAAATGATATAATACACATCTGTGTACACCTATGTATCTCTATTATGAACTGTTCAGGATTCAGGTATTTGAACCACTAACATTTCATACATTATAGGCAACTTTGAAGGTAGATGAACTGAATTGACACAGGGTAAGTGTTAGAATGTGTCCCTGTAACCTAAATGGGTTCAATCTGAAGCTGATGTCATTGCAATCTAGACTTGCATGACAAATGGAAAACTGATGTGGTTTTAAGTAGATAATTTAAAAGGAAATGTTTTGGGAAGACTAATATTATAATCACTGAATAGAAATAAAAATAACTCATAGAAATCAAAGCTCTGGATCCGAACCAAGATGGCGGCATAGGTAAACACCTAAACTGCTGCCTCGCACAACAATTTCAAAACTACAACTAAAAGACAAAACGTCTATCACCCAGAACCATGGGAAAGCTGGCTGAGTGGAAGTTCTACAACTAGAAGGAAAGAGAAAAGAGCACTGAGACGTGCACAAGCGCTGAAAAGCTGAGGAACAAAGGCGCGTGAATCGGGCTGGTGGCAGGCGACTGGGTGCGCTGCTTTTTTCAACCTGAAGGGAGACAAGCTCCAGATTACTCTGAACTCCAGTTTCTGGGGAGATGCTGGGCACCCAAACTCCTACTGGGAGAAGCTGGACTGTCTGCCATCGGGTCGGAAAGTGAGGGTGGCTTTCTTGCAGAGGTGTGCACAGCAATCATTGTTTACTGTGCTGGGGCGCGGGACACGGGGACTTGGAAATGTGGAGATGCAGAGACGGCTGACTGGCAGCCATCGCTGTTTGCCATGCCCTAGCCTAGTGACTCCCTGAGACCCCGCCCCGCACAATCTACAAACCCACCCAAGCTCCAGGCAGCGGCTTTTGCATATAAATGGTCTGCCCTATCACAGCTTAACCTAACAAACTGCAGCTCTGGTCAGACAGTTCCAAAACCTCCAAACCCCAAGCAAAGAGGAGAAAACTGTAGTTCTTGCTGTACCTCCTGCTGGGTGGCCTCAGATAGTAGCTGACCTGCACTCCATTGGAGATCCAGAAGCTAGTATATCTAGTGGTCAGTGTGAGACGACACCAGATTTCAACTACTCACATCCATAAGTGACACATTCAAGAGGCAGACTCAGTGAGCACCAAAGCCCCACTGAAGCAAGTCCTGCCCCATAAGCATGTCTCCAGCACAGCAGTTCTTCCATTATAGACACAGCGGGTCCTCACAGCCAATTGGCCTGGAGGTCAATTCCTCCCAGTGTACCAACAGCAATCAAGGCTTAACTACACCAAGACTTTGCACTCAGCCCACAAAGGGGTGCACCAAGAGTGTCCACCTCAGGTGATAGGCTGAACCACTGGTCACCTACCATAGAAAACCACTCCATCAACACAGGGAAGCAGCAAAATGCGGAGACAAAGAAACATGTCACAAATGAAAGAAATGGAGGAAAGCAAACTACTGGACATAGAGTTCAAAACCACATTTATAAGGTTACTCAAGAATCTTCTAAAAACCACCGAGAAACTTGATGAGACCTCCGAGGAGCTTAGTGAGACCTTCAAGGACCTTAATGAGTATGCCAAAAAAATGGAAAAGGACCAGTCAGAAATTAAGCATACACTGTCTGAAATAAAGAATATACAGAAATGCAACTGTAGGTCACAGGACCCCAAGAATCAAACCAAAGATCTGAAATATGAGGAAAAGAAAAAACACCCAACCAGAAAAACAAAAAGAAAAAAGAATCTAAAAATATGAAGATAGTGTAAGGAGCCTCTGGGACAACTTCAAGCATACCAACATCCGAATTATTGGGGTGCCAGAAGAAGAGAGAGAGCAAAATATTGAAAACCTATTAGAAGAAATAATGACAGAAAACTTTCCCTACCTGGTGAAAGAAATAGACTTACAAGTCCAGGAAATGCAGAGAACCCCAAACAAGAGGAAACCAAAGAGGACCACACCAAGACACATTATAATTAAAATGCCAAGGGCAAAAGACAAAGAGAGAATCTTGAAAGCAGCAAGAGAAAAACAGGTAGTTACCTACAAGGGAGTACCCATACGACTGTCAGCTGATTTCTCAACTGAAACTATGCAGGCCAGAAGGGAGTGGCAAGAAATAGTCAAAGTGATGAACAGCATGAACCTACAACCAAGATTACTCTACCCAGCAAAGCTATCATTCAGGATTGAAGGTCAGATAAAGAGCTTCACAAACAAGAAAAAGCTAAAGGAGTTCATCACCACCAAACCAGAATTATATGAAATGCTGAAAGGTATTCTTTAAGAAGAGGAAGAAGAAGAAAAAGGTAAAGATAAAAATTATGAACAACAAAGTGACAACAAATACATACTTATCAACAAGTGAATCTAAAAATCAAGTGAATAAAAAATCTGATGAACAGAATAAACTGGTGAATATAATAGAATCAGGGACATAGGAAGGGAGTGGACTGATAATTCTCAGGGGGAAGGGGGTGTGAGGGGTGCAGGAAGAGATTGGACAAAATCTTACACCTATGGACGAAGACAGTGGCAGGGGGCTAAGGGTATGGAGTAGGGTGGGGAATCAGGTGGAGGGGAGCTATGGGGGGAAAAAAAGAGGAACACCTGTAATAATCTGAACAATAAAGATTTATTTAAAAAAATAGAAATCAAAGCTCTTAATTTTGGTTCTTTTTCATGGATGAATTAGTTGTCCTATCTGGCTATTTATTTATACAAATTAGCTAAATTAAGTCATAATAAATAAATGATAAAACTAATAATTTAATTACCAATAAGTTAAATCTTAATAAATAACATATATTAAAGTTAAGATTTATTTATTAATATTTACTTAAATAAGTTGCATATGTGTCTTTCAAGAGTGAAAGAGAATCAAAATTTAAAAGTAAGATTAAATGCCCTTCAACAAAGGATGGGAATTGTATATAACTCTGTTTGAGCTGGGTTTTTTAAATGTGTTTGAAAATATAGACTTGAAAACATTGGTCTTGCTTTTCTTCAGGCACCGTTAGTTCTTCCTAATAAGATGATAGCTCCGTATGTTAGTTTAGCTTAAAAACTATTGGCACTCAACTTGGGCCTGTATTTCTCCAGGTTGTGGGTGTTCAACTGATTGCACATGCATGAATGCTTCAGTGCTCTCGCACCAGTTATCACTTACACTCCTGCTAGCCAGCATAATTCAAGCTGAAGAATTGAATGCTGTCTTTAAAGATCGCCTAAGTTATAACTTGAGAAGACATTGTATTGTCACCCCCTTCAAAAAAAAAAGTGTGCTTTTAACTTCTTAGAATTCAGATCAATTTTGTTAACTTGAAGGTGTAAGAAGCAAAACTATGACTTAATAACTACTTCACATCCCTCTTGGCAAACATTTGGAAACCTAAGTTTAAGTTACAAAAAGAAAGCATTCTCACCATTCTGTTGTTTATATTTATGAGATTCAGGGACGGGTGGGGGATGTGGAGACATGTTGGTCAATGGGTACAAACCTCCAGTTACAAGATTAATAAGTTCTGGGGATGATGTCCAGCAAGGTGATTATAGTTAACAATACTGTGTTATGTATTAGGAAGTTGCTAAGAGTAGATCTTTAAATGTTCTTATCACCAAAAAAGAAATGGTAATTATGTGAGGCAATGGAGATGTTAACTAACTCTACTGTGGTAATCATTTTGCAATACATGTGTATCAATAAAGCTGGGAAACAGAAAGGATTGCGATAGTACCATGGCATCCACAGTCACCTCTCAGCCTAACATATCTAGTCTCTAGTGTGGGGCATTATCTCCTCATGCAGTTGCCATTTCTTCTCATTTTCCTACCTCCTATGGGCCTTCATGTTACTCTATTTATGTAGAATCTGTTCAACTAGTACCCACACTATATCGATCACATGGCCTTGTTCTTATCTACCAGTGGCAGGTGACCACCTCTGTTTTCCACTCATGTCTCCATCTCCCTAATTCTCAATAGCTTTTTGCTCTTCCAGATCTTTCATATCTGCAATAAGCTCTCAAAAACAATGGAATGCGGTTGGGGTTTTAGGAAAGGGAGGTGTCACCCTTAAATTAAATGATAATTTATGTATTTGTCTATTTTTTGGACTGTTTATTCTGTTCAAGTGGTTTAATGGCTTATTCTTGCATTAAAACCACACTGACTTAATTATTATAGCTTTATAATAATTCTCACAATCTGGCTGTTTAAGCCCTCCAGCTTTGTTGTTCTTCAGGTTTAACATGGCTATTCTTAGCACTCTGTATTTCTATATAAGATGAGAAATTTGTTGTTCGTTGACTTATGATGTAGCCATGGTCAATTTTTGTAAAGGTTTCAGGTATAGTTGAAAAAGGACATATATTCTGATGTTGTTTGGTGCAGGATTCTATGTATATCAATTAGGTCAATTTTATTATCTGTGTTGCTCAGAGCTTCTGTCTTTAAAAGGTTTTTATTTATTCCTTTTCTTTTTTAAAAATCCATTATTGAGCCCGGCTGGTATGGCTAAGTGGTTGAGCATCGACATATGAACCAGGAGGTCACTGTTCGATTCCCGGTCAGGGCACATGCCCAGGTTGGGGGCTCAATCCCCAGTGTGAGGGATTGAGGGAGCCAATCAATGATTCTCTCTCATCATTGATATTTATCTCTCTCTCTTCCTCTCCCTCTCCCTTCCTCTCTGAAATCAATAAAAAGTATCGTTTAAAAAATCAGTTATTGAGAGAGATTACTTAAAATTAAAATTTTCAAAGAGGATTAGAAATTTGTCATTTTTTTTTGAGAAATGTAATTTTTGTTTTATGCATTTTAAAGCCATCTTATTGATGGAATTGTGCTATCATTTCCTTGTATAGCTCCTTTTTGTTATAAAATATCCTTTTGTATCAGTTCAGTCAGAAAACAGATTAAACAGATTAGTACAAAGAATAGTTAATTGGATTAAAAAGTGGCTAACTACTAAAATGAATAGAAAGAAAACTCCAAGGATTATAGACATAGAACATGCAGCAAGAAAATTACTCCTATTGGGACTGAGAGAAAGTGAATGAAGGAACCAGAACCTTAGAGAAGGTCTTGCAAAGCTAAAATTCACACCTGGCTGTCCCTGGAAATCGTGACTAAGATGGTATTCAGTTGTTGCAGAACTGGGAGAGTAGCGAAGCTGTATTGATAAAGAAACTTGCCAATGGACACCTCCATTGAACATGAGGCCGCCACCCCAGAGCTCAGTGCTGCTTGGACTCCTGCAAACCCATCCACTTGCTACTGGCCCAAACAGAACACCAGAATGAAAAGTCCCTTCTTGCCCTCTCAGCCTAGCAGTTTTTCTCCAGTGCCCTCTACTGGCAGGGCACTGAAGACATGTGGTCTGCAGGATTCGGTTCCAGTGAATACAGGATGACGGTTTCTTTCCGAGCTGAGAGACAATACATAACTAGCACACATTCTTTGTATCTAGTAACTCTTCTTGCCATAAACTCTACTTTGATAAGAGCAGAGCCCTCTGATTCTGCTGGTTGATGTTTGCATGCTGTTTCTTTCTGCATGGTTTTATTTTCAACCTTTCTGTGTCCTTATATTTAAGGTGTATCTCTCGTAAACAGAATATAGTTGGGGTTTATATTTTATTTTTAGTGCCATGATTTTATATTCTTAATTGGAATATTCGTACTTTTAAATCTAAAGTAATTACTGATCATTTTGGTTTATATCTACCATAAAGCTACCTGTTGTTTTTTTTTTTATTTGATCCTTTTTCATTTCTTGCTTTTCCTTGGATTATTCAAACTACTTCATTTTCCCCTATATTAATTTGTTAGTTATACATTCTTTTATTCTCCTTCAATTTTTACCCTAGAAATTACAACATGAATTCTTAATTTATTACAATCCAATACAAATGATTATTTTTACCAAATTACTAATCATTTTAGATTAGAATACTTTAACTCCATTTATCCTCTCTCATCTTTTATATTGCTGTTGCCATTCTTTTTAATTCTACATACATTTTAAGCTTGGTAGAGACACTTCTGTTATTGTTTATGCAGTCAAATGACAGTCAGTCAGTATTTATTTTTATATGTGTAGTCTCACATCTTTACTTTTACTATTACTTTTCATTCCTAACTGCAGTTCTTTCTTGCTTCTGCTTCATTTTCACACTGTGCTTCCTCTGAGGCTCCAACTATACTTTTGTTAAACTCTTCCATTGTGTTCCTCAGTCTCTAAAGTTCTTTTTTTCTGAATATATTCTATTATTTTACTTCTCTACTTAAATTCAGATACTTTCTACTAACTTCCTTACGTTTACTAATCCTATTTTATGCTGCATCTATGTCTGTTGCTAAATCCATCTAATGAGTTAATTTCAGATACCATGTACCTCAGTTCTAGAATCCTCATTTGATTCTTTTTTACAAACTCCAATACTCTGGTAAAATTCTTTATCTTTATCATCTCTCCCTCTTTTTGTCTTGATTATATCAGAGTTATTTTAAATATAGGAGTTAATCACCTATGATTGTGTTTCTATCGCCTACTTTTCTTTTGATTTTTAATTATATTATCTTGGGAGTACTTGGGGGCATCCTATACAATAAAAGCTTAATATGCTAAGTGTCCAGTCATCCAGTTGGCTGTTCAACCAATCAAAGCATAATATGCTAATGATATGCTAAGGCCACTCAAAGGCTCGCTATGATGCGCACTGACCACCAGGGGGAAGATGCTCAATGCAGGAGCTGCCCCCTGGTGGTCAGTGCACTCCCACAGGGGGAGCGCTGCTCAGCCAGAAGCCAGGCTCATGGCTGGTGAGCGCAGCAACGGTGGCAGGAGCCTCTCCCACCTCCGCAGCAGCACTAAGGTTGTCTGACTGACGGCTTAGGCCTGCAGTTGGATATCCCCTGAGGGCTCCTGGACTGTGAGAGGGCACAGGCCAGGCTGAGGGACCACCCCCCACCCACAGTGCACAAATTTCGTGCCCCAGGTCTCTAGCATTTAATAATTCTAATTAAGTGCTGAATATTGTATACTGTAGATGATAGAGGATCCAGATGATGTGTCTTCCTCTATAAAGGATTCATTCTTCCCTTCACTGGGCAGATAACATGCTAGATCATCTTAATCAGGGGCTTTTTCATGTGGAGGCTTGGTGGCAGCTCTGAAAGGAGTCTACCTGTAGTTCATTCTGGTTTTCAAGAGTTTTCCTCCGAAAGTCGGATGTTTCTTTAGAGGCCCTTCTTCTTCCTGTGGATCCTTGTCTTATGATACTGCCAAAACTTTGCATTGCTTTTTCAGAGGCCTTCCAATCAGGTCTTTCGTATTTTGTCACACCTGGCCCCAGAAATTATCTCTTTTTTTGATGATAAACATCTCTGTGTTGAGACTCCCCAAATATCTACCCAAAGCTGCACTAGTTTTACCAACATGCAGAGGTGAAAAGCTGAGATTCCCAGCCTTCTCCCCACGGAATTGGCAAATGCCCCCAGGATAAAAATAGCTGTAAAGGACAGCTCATTTTAATTAAGGAGGCATAGCCTCCGCATTTCTCATTGCCTCCCCAGCAAGCCATCCAGCATACTCCTTCTCAGCTTGTTCCTAAGGGTAGTTCTGATCTGATACAAACTACTACACTCCACCCACAAGCAGAAGCTAACATGTAATCAAATAGTTCAAGTAATATATTTTGGCAGGTTGAAAATGCCAATATAATAATTTTAAAAGTATGGCTTTGTTTTTAAAAGTTTGATACATATCAAAAGTTGTTTTTTTGTTTTTGTGTTTTGTTTTTTTTTTCCAAGCAGCTGCTTGACTTCACAGTTCTCTTTTTCTGAGATCGGTTGGGAAGTATTTGTGAATGATTGATATACAATCAGTTTTCAAATATTTCTCATCTTCAAAAACCTGTAAATCTTCATTAAATGTCATTGAAACCTGATTGAAAAAGGAAAAAAGTTTCTGAACTATTTTGATATCTCCTCTATCTTAATTCCAAAATTAATACTTCCCACAGACAAATGCATTTCTGCAAAATAAATAAGGGCACTTATGCTAGAAAAAGATTCAGAAGAAATCATCAAATAATAGTACTTAAAAAAGTATACAAGTAAGAAATTAAATTATTTTTCTTCACCTATATTGTTTGTGATGCTGGGAGAGGAAGCAGTGTAGTGTGGATAAGAGGAGAGGCCCTGGGACTCCCTTTGCCCCTGACGCCTCAATTTTTATGTTATGGTTGGTGGTCTTTTTACCAGTATATTTAATTTCAAGTGGTATGGGGTTAGAGTGGGAGAGTCAAGAGGTAGTACATATATACCATGACCACATTAATGCTTTAGATTGCTCATATTTCTAGTACAGCCCTCCTCTGCTTACCTAATGTGCAAATTCCTATGTATGACTCCAGTGAATCAAAATCTGTGGGGCCTGGAACCTAAGAGGCCTCAGAAGACTCTGATGCATACTGACATAGGACTTCCCAGTAAACCATACATCAGGCACTTTAGTGGTAGCCAACCCTCTGTCTAAGCATTCTAATAGTACCATGAATTGGAAGGGGAAGTCACCATTTGCAATCATCATAGTTAAGATTGGTTCAGACAGAATCATCCTGTGGATGACAAATCGAGACAGGGATAGAGGGATGTTGGATGAGGAGCATAATAATTGCACAGTCTTAAAGTGCCTTCCCAAAGACTGCTTATAAATTGCAATGGGGAAATCTTTAACCATACTCTGAAGAAACTAGATAACATCTTGACCAGGTGCTTAAAAGTGGCATCACCAAAAAAAAAAAAATGCAAGTGGGTAGATGTGCCTCTGAATGAGATACTGTGAGAAAGACAGAACAATATTCTGTAGTGTTCTGACTGGGGATGTTTAACCTGAATCTAATCATGTGCAAATATCAGACAAACTCAAAATGAAGTAGATCCTATAAAAGAGCTGGCCTATACTGTTCAAAAAAATGCCGATGTATGGGAGACAAGGAAAGGCTGAGAAACTGTTTCAGAATAAGAGACTAAAGAGATATGACAATATATTATCCTAGACTGAATCTTATACTGGAGGGGAAAATACTAAGAGGACATTATCAAGACAGCTGACAAAACTGGAATAGCGACTATAGATTAGGCAATAGTATATCAATGTCAACATCAGTGGATTGTGTTACATAAGAGGAGTATCTTTGATTTTAAGAAATATGCTTTGAAATAGTAAGGGATAATAAGGCATGATGTGTGAAAACTACTCAAGACTTCAGAAAATAATATATTACAAATGCATATGTATGTGTGTATAACCTGCTACACACACTCACACACACACACACACACACACACACACACACACACATACACTTACATATTGGGGAGAGAACTATAACTGTGGCCAAAATATTTAAAATTAGTGAATATGGGTAAAAGGCAAATGAGAGTTTTAGACACTATTCTTAAACAACTTCTCTGTAAATTTAATTTTTTTTCCAATAAAAAGTTGTGTTCTTTTCAAAAAGATACATTTCCCACCTCTGGGTAGATTTAACTTTTAAACATGCTTGAGAACAATTAGTTAAGTAATTTTGTTTAATATATTTTTATTGATTTCAGAGAGGAAGGGAGAGGGAGCGAGAGATAGAAACATCAATGATGAGAGAGGATCATTGATCAGCTGCATCCTGCATGCCCCCAACTGGGGATCAGGCCTGCAACCCAGGCATGTGCCCTGCCTGAAAATCCAACCCTGACCTCCTGGTTCGTAGGCACCACACGTGCAGGCTAGTTAAGTAATTTAAAGAGTTGTACAAAAGATAAGGACTCTTTATGGTTACTGTTCATTAATTTTGTGACTCTGAAAACAAAGTGCTGAGTCGTTCAGTATGTGTTTCTCCATTTGGATATGACAATTTTGATAACCATTTACCTTGTGTATTATGGTGGTAGGCAGTGGAGTGAGGTAGAAAGAATTCTGTGAGCTGCAAAATGTGGTTAATAGCACTGATCTGCTGTGTGACATGAGCAGGTCATTTCACCTGCCCAAGACTCCCTTTCTTCATCAGCAAATTAAGGAGAATAAATTAGAGTATGTTGAAAGCCTCTTCATATCTACCTTCCTACAATTCTGAGTTATAGTTTAAGAAATAAAATAAATTCTAAGAATTAAGACCTATATCAACAGAATTAAAGAGTGGACCAAAGTTAAAGAAATTTTTTTTCCTTATACATCTGTACAGTCTTGTACAGTCTTGGCCTCTTAAGCAAATAGAAACTTGGATCACTTTTATAGAAAGACAAATTAATGTTTGCAGTTTGCAAAGAAACAGAACAACTTTAAAATTCTCTCTTAGGATACCCATGAATTTGGCGGCCCAATTGCATTTATGTTTCAAGAAGAAATGTATCCAAAGGTCTCTGACCTTTACACTGAAACATTACTCTCCTACCCTCGTATTCCTGCTACAGCCAATGAGTTATTGTTTTTACAATCAAATTAGATGACGGATTTTAGAGAAGTACAGTTGTGTCCTCATGGACAACATTCATAAAGATAGCAAGTTGTACCATTATCGCTTCCCCAAAAAGATTTGATTTTTCTGATTTTGCTTTTGGTCCTGAATGAGCCATACTTTATGTCAAGAAAGAATTGGGGAAATTATTTACTTCCTAACACAGACTAAAATAAAAGAGATCAGGGTAACTGTATTATAAATATTCTCAATTTAGAGTGGTAAATAATAAAAATAGAAGAAATAAAAGAAGAGAGGGAGAGACTGAGAGGGAAAGGGGAGTAAGAGAGGGAGGGAGGGAGGGAGGGAGGGAGGAAGGAAGGACCAGCAATTACAAGAAACTTTCTATGATGAAGCCAATTTGTAAAATGCTACCTTATGTGTAGTTGACTCCCACTAGACTTCCTAATAAGCTTTTGTAATATGGTACAGCAAGAAATAAAACAGATAATTTTGATTTTTTACTAGATATACAATGAGATAAGATGCAATAATCTCATTTATCCAGTAAACAGGTATTTATTGTGTATCTACTCTGTGTCGAGCACATTCTGAATATATAGCAGTGAACTGGGCATACAAGGCACATTCTCTCATGGAGCTTAAATTATGGTGGAGGAAGATATATATGAATGAAATATACATAAGTAAATAGTGACTAGTGCTGTGATAAGGAGTATGGAGAGATTTAAAATCAATATATGACTGAGGGGTGATTACTTTTGAATTCAGAGAAGGCTTCCTGGGGAACATACATTTAAGCTATAATCTGAATAATCATGAAAAATAGTGGAGAGACTATTCCAGCCCAACTATTGCAAAAAGCAGAACAGAATGAAAGCCAGGTGGCTGGAACATAGTAGATAAGGGACGAAAAACAAGTGATGAGATTTTAGAGGAAGCAGAGGCATAAGGGATTTGTATTCTATTCTAGGTGTTAGGGGCAGCCATTTGAAGATTTAAAGGAGAACTTGGTGGGATCTGACTTTCATTTGAAAGGATGACTGAGACTGCTGTGTTGGAGGAAGTAACTGCAATTATCTAGACATGAGATCATAGGGTCTGGAGGAGGGTGTTGTCATAGATATGCAAAGAGGTGGGCCTTTGAAAGAAAGAGTCTACAGGTCTGATGATGGAATGGAAGATGAGGGTTAAGTGAAAGAAAGAAGGAAATGAAAATAGCCTATAAATTTCTGTCCTGGCCAATGGCATAGATGTGGGGGCATGTACTAGAATGGAGAAGAATGGAAGAGGGGCAATTTGAGGTGATGGGCATTAAGAGATCTATTTGGGGCTTGTTCATTTTAAGATGCATACTAGGGTATTCCAAATAGATATGTCACAGACAATTGGGTATACAATTTTGAAGTTCTGGGGCTAGAGTTTATAACCCTGGGAGTTAAGAGCATATGACAATATTTGAAGCTATAAGACTGGGCAAATTACCTAAGGAGAGAATGTAGTTGGAGAAAAGAAGTGACTCCAGCTCTTGGGTAGAACAGAAGAGGAAGAGCCAACCCAGAAGTCTGAAAGTGGGCGTCCAGTGAAATGATAGAAAAATCAGATGACCGTGGTATCAGAGAAGGTGGGCGAGGGTTCCACGAAAGAGAGTGTCCTCTGGAAAGATTGTTCATGGTGGTTTTCATGTTGCCATCTAGAGGTTGTCATCTGCCAGACCTCTAGAGCAGTCTAAATAGAATGAATGGAAGGGACTGAAGCCTCAAGAGAGTGGATTGGGAAGAGAATATGTGATGAAAAAAAGTGGAGACAGAATGTTAAAAAATGTTTCAGTCATTGTGCAGCATAGGCAACAGTGGCAGGAGAGCAGCAGGAAGGAGGGGTGGAGGCAAGGGAGTTTAGTTGTTTGTTTTTCTTAAAAGAAAAGTGCTGCTAGATCAGTGTGTGCAATAGCAAGATTAAGCAGAACAGGAGAGGTGATGTGGAAAGATGGCTATTGCAAGAGCCCAGTCATTGAGAGATGGAGGGATGGGATCCAGATAAAAGAATTTAGCCCTGGAAAGAGTAGAGGGTTGTTCAAGGAAGTTGCTTGTGTAATTACCTCATTTCTTCTCTTAATTTATGTGCCATTACATAAATTCTCTCATTTGATTTTCACATGGTTCTCTTGTATTTGATCATTCCCATTTCCAAGAGAGGGAAATGAAGTTTAGAGAGGTTGGACAATTTCTCCTACAACGTACAGTTAATAAATAGTAAATCTAGAATTCTAACCTTCTTTGCAACTCCAAATGAATGCTCTTTCCACTACATAATCCCATGATGGAGCCTCTTTCTAATGCTCTCTCTGATGCAACGTGGCAAATGTTCACATGTACCAGGTACAAACAAGTATAGTTGCTTTGATACCATTATTTCCATTTGGTGACTCAGTGATCAGCAAATGGTTTGGCAATTTCAAGTTTGAAATCCCTGGAACCCACTCATGTGGAAGTTTAATGTCCACATCAATTTTTTTTCTGAATTTAATGACTGCTGGAATATAACAGGGCCATAGTTATACTTGCAACTAAATATCTTATGAAAAACACAAAACACCTAAAAACTAATGTTTTTCTCATATAATTGCTAAACATAAATTACCAATTTATTTTGATGCCATTTTAAAAGGAGTCCCACCCAATCAAACAGCAGGTGAAGTACAAATCCCAATCAGTGGTGGTACAGCACATGAATTTATTACCCTACAGTCCAAAATGTCCTGAGTTCTAGTCCTAAGCCTGGTAAACTCTCTTGGTGGTCACCTTCAAGTTGTCTAATCTTTTGGTTTCCTCAGTAAAATGAGGGTAATGATATTTATGAAGTGTTCTGAAAAACAAATGGGATAACCCAGTGAGATAACTTTGTAAACTTGGAGTACCTGCTTGGTATGTTTCATTTTGTGTTTCTTAATGAGCATTGTGAGCCAATTTCACTCTTCCTTCTGGAAAGAGTGCCTTATGGGTACTTGGAAGAAAGAAAAGAAAAATTGCCTATGTAGGGACACCTCCCAGTTGGGCTCTCGCAACAAGTAAATCTCTTGAAACTGCATCAGCCCCTGTTTCCACCGAAGCATGTCCATTATTGCTACCACAGTGTTCACCTCAGCTATGCACTTATCCCATAACAAATGTGCACTGAGGGCCTCTTACATTCCAGGCCCTGAAAGAACTTGACATCAGTGTAGAAAAAGGATTGTGAGACATTTCCACCTCAGCAGTTCACAGTCTGAGAGTGTCTCCTCTGTATGAAGTTATTTATCTGTACATCTTCCCTCCTCATCCTCCACCCATCTCCAACTATGAACTCTAGAGTGCCAAGACCCTTCTAATTCATTTTTAGTCTCCTTTATAATATGTAGCACAATACATTGCTCAGAGTGGGTGTTCAATAAGTAATTATTGGATTGAAGAAATATTTTGTAGTGTGTTTTTTAAATATCAAGGTGTACTAGTGGACTAACAAGCAAGATGTTTTTCCTTATAATGTCTCTCTGGTTACATTTAACAGCAAGTTAAAATTAGATCCTTTTAAAAAAAAAGAAAACCATGGCAACTGTGATGTTGAATGTTTCAGAGAGCACATTTTTAAAGAATTCTCTTTTTCTGAATTTCCCATGTTGGAGCTGCCTATTTCAATTGAAATTCCAGTAAGTAATCTGTGGTACTAATAGCCACACAGACCACTGATTGTATCTATGAAGCAATAGAAACTCCCACATAGAACAGAGTGCTTGATGAAATGCTTGAAGAACAAAATAAATGTGTTGAAAATCCAGCAAATAGATTTTAAATGGTTACCCGCTGGAAATGATTGAACATTGACCTCTTTTTGTTTCTTGTACCTGTATTTATTATAAAACCCTGGAGATTGTTCTAATGTTTCATATCAATATTTGCTGGAGATCATTTTTTTTTCCTCTGGGAGGAAATCAATTTTACAGTGCTGTCTTCTTAATTAAAGAATGGGCATTTTCACAGAATGTTATCAGTGAGTACTGTCTAATAGTTTTCTCTAAAAGTATTTTTATTGAAGTCATGATTAAAGTGTAACACAGTGCCTCAGAACACTAATGTCATGTTAATCAACCTGACTACTAAAAGAAATGAAGAGGTTGATAGTTTAAATCTAGTTGGTACATTATTCATTTGAACTGTCAAAGAAGAAAATATATTTTATCCAGGACCCAATATAAAACAAACAAACAGAAATCTAGCAAAACACCTCAGAAACAACTTTTAAAAATTTACAGGCCATACCTTAAGAAAAATCCAATTTTGTTTCTCTTTTAAAAATTGTAAATTAGCCTTTGATTCACAGCATCCATATCGATCCACATCCATTGAATGCCTACTCTATGCAAACCACTGAACTAATGTCAGGATAGGTAAAGCATATTTTTGCTTTTAGAGAGTTTATTAGAAGAAATAAGTCATTCATACATAACTGCAATGAATAAAATAAGTGTTTTAAATGCCATTGGTGTTCTGAGGAAGGATAAATGGATAACTTCTGGCTAGGTTTGGACAGGTGGAATGAGGTGGGAATAGGAAGATGGAGAATTCTTAGCAGACAGACTGAAAATGAGTATCTTTTTCAAGTAACAAGAATTTCAAATTGACTTCAGAGTATTTTACAGAAGGAGGGCTAAATAAGTCTAGAAACACACATTGGGTTAGATCAGTGGTCGGCAAACTCATTAGTCAACAGAGCCAAATATCAACAGTACAACGATTGAAATTTCTTTTGAGAGCCAAATTTTTTTAACTTAAACTTCTTCTAATGCCACTTCTTCAAAACAGACTCGCCCAGGCCATGGTATTTTGTGGAAGAGCCACACTTAAGGGTCCAAAGAGCTGCATGTGGCTCGCGAGCTGCAGTTTGCAGACCACTGGGCTAGGTGGTAAAAGGCCTTGAATTCCAGATTATTTAAATGGAGTTTTATAATTTTTTTAAGAGCTGTAGGTGAGCAGATCTAAAACTCTCCTGTGAAACAGTTTTTATAAAGAACAGGCTCTAAATCTGAAACTGAGGTTTGATTTGTAACAACATTAAAAATATTGGTTTGGTTTGGCCATGTTTTTTCAGCCTGCACATCTAGGCCACTTTTAGATAATAGGATATTTTTTCTAGGTTTTTACAGGGACAGGTTTTTACATGAATTATTGTCTCTTGGACAAATTTGTAGTAATTGACCTTCCAGATTTTGAAATAAAATATTTTCTTGTGAATTTATTCTTTCTGAGTGCTCTATGTACCATGTACACTTTGCCCTTCTTATTATTGTTTGGTATACAAATATGCACTGAAAACCAAAATTATCATTTCTGTATAGAGGTTTAAGGACTGATGCAGAAATATTCAGAAGCCTGTTTCAGAAAAACAACAAAACCTTCCTCCTTGTAAAGAGAAAAGGTGTGGGGAAGTGTGAGGGACATCTGGAAGGAAGAATGGTGTGGAGAAGTTTGAAGGAAAAATAGGCAGAAGATAGGAGGGAAGAAGGGAGTCAGGGAGAGAAAGAGATTCAGAGAGAGAGAATCTTCTAGAGGAAGTGATTGTAAAGATAAATTTATACATTTGTATGTATTTAAGGGATGTGAAAGAAAGGTAAAAGAGATAGGTAATGCTAAAAATGTTGCTAAGTATAACCAATTACAGATAATCTGACACATTTTAGCCACTGGTGCTTAAAGTAGAGAGAGTGAGTTCAGAAAACATACCTGGGACTTATCATGAAAATTTTGGAATAGCTCACCCACCAAAATTTCCTGTTTATATTTTTTGCAGTCTATTTTAAGAATGAATATGAATCAAAGATCCTTACAATCAGGTTATTTTTTGAGCTTTAAACAATTTTCAAGAGCTTCACATTTCTTTGGCTTCACAGATAGCATTGAATCAAGAAGGGGACATATACATAGATAATTTTTATAGTATTAATCAGAATCAAGCTTTATTTGGAACTTAGTCATACTGTGTGGCATATAAATTTTACTCAAAATTGCATATGACACTTTAAAAAAAACATACAAGGCACACATGGGGTGTTGGAGTTGTGCTACTTTCTTTTCTGCATGTCTGCTATTGAAAGAAACTTCTTGGTATACTAGTAGATGCATATCCCAAGTGTCCATCCATGAGACATCTTAATTCAAGGACTGAAGCTAACTTTCACTCAACTCAAAGCATATATGGCACAAGAGCAAACATAAGATAGAGTGATGGCCAAGATAGAGTCTTCCTCACCACTCCAACTAGCCACATTAATGGTACAAAAGGTATGTTGGATGCCAGCAATGATTACAAGAGAAGAAAGAAAACAGGGCCTTGATCAAAGTAAAGCTGTGTGGATGGGGCCTATGATTTCCAGCCATGGCGATCTCCTTAATTAAGCATCACACAGACTGCCAAAAATTTTATTCTTTTAGACGTTTCACCCTGCAGAAACACAGCTCTATTAAATCAGTATCAATCTCTGGAGAAATATTATTCTACTATTAAACTTTTGCAAATTAATAGCCAAGATGGCTATTATTGAAATTATGGGAATTTGATCTCTCTAATACAATAATATTGACCTCACAGTAGATTTTTTGACATGTCTACATTTGAACTCAATCTCGTCTGGTGACACAAATGTTCAATTGTGGGGATGAGGAAAGTGCCTCCAAGGTTAGAGTCATATGTACTGTTTGGTTTCTTCCCTTACTCTTCTTAAGAATTACTGGGGAGAAGATCAAAGATGGCAGCAAAGTAGGTAGAAGTTACACTCACCTCCTTCCAGGACCATACCAGAATTACAACTAAATTATAGAACAATCAACCTGAATAATGAACTGACAACTAGCAGGATAGAAGTCTTATAACCAATGATTTATAGAAGAAGTCACAATGAGACTGGTAGGAAGATGGAGATGTGAAAAGTCTGACCCTGCACCCATGTGCAGTGGTTGAGAATCTGGAGAGATATCACAGCTACAGAGTTCCTCCTGAGGATCAAGGGGTCTCAATTCCATGCAGGCTCCCTAGTCCAGAGCGCCAGAGCTGGGAAAAGTAGCTCACATAACATCTGGCTGTGAAAATCACTGGGGATTCTGTCTGCCAGGGAAAGATGGGAGTTGCTAGAAATCCAGCCCCTTGTGTGTCAAGTGCAGACCCACCCCTGGGCCCCAACCTGAATGAAACTTTAGAGACTGAACTATTTTTCCTGGGGCACTTCTCCTGTCCCCTGCACGGAATTGGGGCTGTGCATCCTCAAAAAAAATGAATTGCTGGGTATGACTTGTTTTACTTAGCAGAGTACCCTCTAGGTCTGTTCATGTTGTCACAAATGGTAAGATTTCATTCTTTTTTATAACTCAGTAATATTCCAGTGTATATAGTACCACATCTTCTTTATCCAATCATCTATTGATGGACACTTAGGTTTCTTCTGTAGCTTAGCTATTATAAATAGTGCTGCAGTGAACATAAGGATGCATATATATTTTTGAATTAGTGTTTTGGATTTCTTCAGTAAATACCCTGAATTGGAATTGCTGGGTGGTAAGGTAATTCTGTTTCTAATTTTTTGAGGAACCTCCATACTGTTTTCCATAGTGTCTGCATCAGCTTACAATCCCACCAACAGTGCATGAGGGTTCACTTCACATTCTTGCCAAAACTTTGTTGACTTAATGATGATAGCAATTCTGACAGGTGTGAGGTGATTTCTGATTGCAGCTTTAACTTTTATTTTCTCTGATGATTAGTTATGTTGAGCACCTTTTCATATGTCTATTGGCCATCTGTATATCCTGTTTAGAGATATATCTATTTAGGTCCTCTCCTCATTTTTAACTGGATTGTTTGCTTTTTTGGTGTTAAGTTGTATGAATTCTAGATATTAACCCCTTATTTGATGTAACATTAGCAAATATCTTCTCCTATTAAGTAAGTTGTCTTTTCATTTTGTTGATGGTTTCCTTTGTTGTGCAAACATCTCTTAGTTTGATGCAGTCCCATTTGTTTATTTTATCACTTGTTTTCCTGGCAGAAAAGGACAAATACCATATCATTTTGCTTATATGTGGAATCTACAAACCAAAAAAACAAACAAAAAATAAACAGACTTATATATACAGAAAACAAAATGACTGTTTTTAGATGGAAGGAGGGTTGGGAGGCTGAGTGGAAGGTTAATGGATTAAGAAAAGCAAATTGTTAGTTATAAAATATTCATGGGAATGCAAAGTACAGCATAGGGAATATAGTCAATAATATTATAATATCTGTATAGGGCCAGAAGGGCCAAAACTCATTGGGGTAGATCACTTTGTAAGTTACATAAATGTTTAACCACTATCACCTGAAACATAGTACTGAATGTCAATTGTAATTGAAAAATAAAAAGAAACAAAAAAAATTACTGGGTCAAAATTCAATGCATTTTAAATGTTTTCTATAAGCAAACTGCTGTCTTTCAAGCAAACAAATAAAATTAATCAGCAATATTAACATAATCATCAATCTTGAAAAGCTACTTATAACTTTGATGTCAGGCACTGTCCTTGTGGTAGGTGAAAAGAAGCAAGAATATTAGCTCTTTTCTCATTATCTTATACTCAACCCTTCTTTCTTGCATTTTCCCTTCTGTTTGTGTTCTGATGTAAGTCTGCTATTAGCTCTCCAATTCTATAGAGGAAGGAAGTACTCCCAGGCTAGGAGGTAGTGAGGGCAAGTTCCAGGGAGGAAATAGCAATCCAGATTCTGCTAGTGATCAACAACATGACTTGAATAAGCAACTTAACCTCTCTATCCTTTAGTTTCTTCGAAAAATGTGTTCCTTCTTCCTGTTTCTCCTACAGAGTAGTTTCCAGGACAGAATATGATAGATGAAAAAGTCTTTAAAAATATGAACCAACCATACTATATAATCAGGTCTTAGGACTTTTATATTTTTAAACCAATCTAGAGATAGTGTACAGAAACCTTTGAATCAAAAGGCTGTTGGTTATTATATTTTTGAACATTAGTGATTTATGAAAATGCTTTGTCTTCATATAATAACAGTATTGAAGTCATTGCTACAAAATATTAATACAGCAGAATCAAGATGAATATGCGGCTCCACGTTAATGGGAGGTTGAAGGTCATATTCTTCTGCTTTCAAGTGAGGTCTGAATAATAGTTACCTTTAAAGTGGTTTAAACTTGAGATTTTCCTTACTAATAGAAGAAACAAATTGAAGAAACATTGTGCTTACAACATTTCTGAAAGCTTTTCAGAGGAAGCAGCTGTGGTTTCTTTAAACTCCCAAGTCTATTATACAGGTTAGCAGTGTATTTTATAATGAGTTCTAGACCATTTGCCTTTCTCAGGAAATTAATATCGAGATTTTTTTTTTTTTGGTCTTTTTGTCCTCAGTGGCTGTGTATAAGGTTTTCCGATTTAGTGAGTTTGGGTAACCCATAAACATGTTCATTCAATGTTGTTCAGCTATAAGTGAGTATTTTTTAAGACATTGTCTAAATGTGTTTTCAACAAATGCTTGGTGAATTTTGAGATTAAAACATGCACTTCCTTAGTAAAACAGCAGATGATGTACATATAGTTTTACTTTATGGTGAATAAATACCTATAATGAGTAAAACAGTATTTTAAATAAATTTGACTATAGTTTTAAACCATTGGAATTTCAAAATATTGTTTTAATTTTTTTTCTTCTCTTAACCCCTATAGGAGTTTCAGGGGGGGAATCAATGGATTCAGGAAGCAGTGGGAGTTTGGAGAATACCGTTAAATAGGGTCTATTCTGATCGGCTGATTCCAAAGATAAACATAAGCAAGAAAATGTCCACTTCAGCAAACCCACCCCACATCCTGGAAATACAAGAGATTAAGAAAAGCTGTGGCGACAAACAGGTGGAAACCACAGTCGACAGAATAAAAATGGCAAAGAGCATCAAAGAAAAACAAAGCAATGATTTAGAGAAACTGGCCTTTAAAAGGAAGGCAGAAGGTGAAGAAAAGCCAGCTGGAAGGAAGGAGGCAAAGATCATGGAACTTGACAGCCCATTGATCACCCTGCCTCTGCCTCACATCCCCTTAAAGAGCATCATGGATGTGGAAGTGAAGCTGGTCTATGTTGATGAAGAGGATGTGAGCTATGAGTTTGTAGAGTCCTTCACATCCACTGGGATTCAGCCAACATGCCAAGAGGCTGAAATAGTAGACCCTTTGCATGGACCTAATTTCAACTTTCTGCCTCAGATTGACAAATGGCTTCAAGTAGCCTTAAAGGATGCCAGCTTGTGCTACAGACAAAAGAAATACGCCGTGGCAGCAGGACAGTTCAGAACAGCACTGGAGGTATGGGATTAGAGATAGATTGGTGAGAGGAGGCTGTGAAATGAACAGGTGTGATTACATGGAGCAGCTCTGATCATACTGTAATGAATAGTGATCATGGGGTGAAAGTATTGAGTGACATGAGGATTATGTGGTTTCCCAGTTTACATAAAGCAAATAAGATATGCCTGCAAATTTAAATGCCTGTGTGCACTTGACATACCTCATGCTTTTTCTCTGATAACAAACCTTGAAGTGGATGATAACATATAAAAAAGTGCAGTTGGTTTTGTAATTTATACCTATAAAAGCCATAACGTTTTAGTATAGCGGTGGTGGGTAGAATATAGATTTTCTAGACATAGGCAGTTAATAAGTATATGAATTGTCCCCTTTTGATGTAGTCTTCATGATTAAATGTAGCCATCTTTATTTTTTAGTATTGGCTGGTAATTTATATATGATACTTATTAAAAACAAAATGACACCATTTTACTTTATCATCAAAATGCACTTTCCTTCCTAGCCTAGTGAGCTTTGTGAATAATTATTTTTCTTTCTGCAGGCAGGTAAGTTGGTCAGTATCCTATATAATTAAAGGCTAATATAACAAGTGTCCCCACAGGTGGGAGTTCGACCGACTGGGAGTTAGACTTGCGCTGACCACCAGGGGGTGACAGTGGCAGGCAGCCAGGGGAAGGGAGGCCCCAGCCAGTAGCCCATTAGGGACCCTACCCATGCACAAATTTCGTGCACCGGGCCTCTAGTGTTGGTATAAAAGAAATAGCCCATGGACTAAAATGAACTTGAGAATCACCACTAAAACACAAACAGTGGTAGGAAAATTTGCTTCATCTCTTGACTCACTAATTCTATAAAAGGATCAAAGTGTATAACTAGAAGTCCCACTAGCCTGGCATTATGGGTAACTACATATTTCATTAAATACAAAAAATATCAATGCATTATTTATATATGCCCTGGTGGCCACTGGAGATACTATAAATGAGGCAAGACATGGTTTCTTTCCTTTAGTAGTCTGATGAGGGGAGACAAACCAGTAAACAGTTAAGTAGAGGTGGCTTGAAGGAATAGAGATTGATCTACCATGGGAGAGGGGGCATAGTCAGGAGTCAAGTGTGAGATGTTTGTGATGGAGATTTAAAGAGTAAAGAATATCCACTCTTACTTGCAGATTAAAGTGACTACATCTACAATGAATTATTAATGGACTAGTACCAGATAATGGTGCCCCTAAATATTTAAAAAGAAACTCTAAGTGCAAAAAGAGAGGCCCAAAGAGAGATGAAAGGATGAGGTGGAGCACAAATAGATGCATCTGTAAATATTTCTGTCCATAAGGGGTTATCTACACAAGGAAGGGAAGGGGGGGTGTACTGTGTAAAAAGTGCCCAAATAATCAAGCTATCCACACAGCACTGAGAGCCCTCTGCTGTCCTCCGACCTGAAGACCAGTAGCCTCTGGCTGAGGAAAGGATGTTAAAGAAAGACTTCAGAAAGACCCTTGGGCACTTCTGCTAGGGCCATTTTCAGCTGAAATATTTTTTGTGGGGGGAACATGAGGGCATAGTTAAAGGTGCAATTTTATAGATATAAATAGTCATTTTGTCGATTAAAAAAAAAGAGGCATAAATAAGAAAGGATATAAACTTCCAATTAAGCCGAGGTAGACAGAAAAGCTATCTGCATTAACTTGAAGAAACTAACCAGTTTTTCCATAAAACCTGGTGTTCAAAATTGTAACATTTGAATCAGGTTTTAATGATCCCAAAACGTAATTGTACTAGAAAATGTGTTCTGACTCTCTCTTATGACAGTCATTCTCTACCCCCACCCCTCATATCTCTCTCTCTCTCTCTTCTCTCTCTCTCTCTCTGCCCAACCTCCACATCCCCCCCACAAAGTTTTAGGAAAGTATTGGATGCTGACACTAATTACTGATAATTAACAAAGGTAATTATTTTGAGACCAAAGCTTAGCTTAGACATCTGTTGGGAGTTAACTTTGAAATCTCACCTAGAATGTCTCTTAATAAGCTAAAGCTACCAGAATAGAAACAATTTTTAACTTCTTTAACCCTTTCTTCTCCTGATTTTAACTTCTCCTAAATTAAACTTCTTCAATACTGAGTATTCTCAGGGATCACTTAATCATCTCTCTCTTTTCTTTGGTCCTAGCATGGCTTTGAATAAGATAGGATGGATGACAAAGACAAAGGCATAATGATAAGAATCATACCTGAAAGATAGATGCATCAATTACTATTTATTTGAGTGTGTGTAAGTTAGGATTAGATTTGGCTGCAAGTGACAGAAAACCCAAAATAACAGTGTCTAAAGCAGGAGAAGTTTATTTTTCTTTCACGTAAATGTAGGTAGAGGAGGGCAGGTATGGTGAGATTATCAGGGTGTCAGATTATATTCTTTAAGATGTGCTTTGACCTCATGACCCAAAATGGCAGCCCCTATTGTTGTCATCGCATCCACAGTCTAGCCAATCAGAAGAAGAAAAGGAAGGACAGAGGCACGTTGTGTCTCTGTTAGCACACTTCACACGAGTTGCACACACATTTCCATTTTTGGTTTCATTGACCCAATGTAAAGCATGTGGCCGCCCAAAAACCTACAAGAGAGACTGAAAAATAATTGTCTTTATTCCAGATGCTCCAATATTCAGGCCCTATTACTGAGGAAGAGGGTAGAACAGATAATACTGAGTGATAACTAGCAAGTTTCCATTACAATGCTTGTTTCTTGAGAGGCATTGTAAAACATACAAATGTTTGCCAAATGGGTGTTATAAAGACAGCTGGTAGGACTACACAGAAACAGAAAAGTAAAAAGTGGGAAAGGCCCTGGACATTTGTAAATATTTATTAATTGACATGATAATTTCCAGTGCATCTAATAATCCCTTTAGGAATATTATGCTTATGTGTTAGTTTCCCTGTGCTCTTGACAAAGTATTACTCATTTTTATGATAATACTAGAAGCCCGGTGCATGAAATTCATGCACGGGGCGGGTTCCCCTCAGCCCAGCCTGCACCCTCTCCAATCCGGGACATCCCTCTCACAATCTGGGACCTGCTCACCTGCCTGTCTGCCTGATCGCACCTACTGCCCCCCCTGCTGGCCTGGTCACCCCTTAGTGCCCCCCTGCTGGCCTAGTCACCCCTTACTGCACTCCTGCCAGCGTGATCACCCCCAACTGCCCCCAACACCAACCTGGTCGCCCCCCCTCACTAACCCCCTGCCAGCCTGGTGGCCCCACGCAGCCTGCTGCTCGGTTGTTTGGTCACCCCTCACTAACCCCGCTGCTGGCCTGGTCACCCCATACAGCCTGTTCGGTGGTCCATTCGGTTGTTTCAGATGCGATGGTCACTTAGCCTTTTATATATATAGACTGGCCCCATGTGGTTGTATTTGCATTATATGCAATACACACTCCTTTCAATATATGGCTTAGCTGTTAGGAAAAAAGTAGGAAAAAACTAATTAATAAACAATCTAGCTTCCCTTTCATAGGAAGAAGAAAAATCTATATCATAAAAGGCCTGTGGTTGTCATGCTGTCATGACCAAATGAGCAGCGGCTCTCACATTGGGCAGGGTGGAGCATGAGCCACTAGCGGGGGAAAGCTAAGAGCAGTGGAGGGTGAGGTTCAAGCTACAAGTGGCGATGGGCTGAGTGTGGCCAGCTGAGGCAAGCAAAGTAAGCTACTCATGCACTATTTCATGTGCGCTGGGCCTCTAGTTATTAATAAAGACCTATAAGAAAACTTGAAGGTGTAAGAATGTACTAATCAGGTTTTTCTTGTCACTTACAGAAAAAACACTCATTATAAAAGGTTCTTCTAAGTTTGTGGCATGCAACCTAAACAATATCATTTCAATCTTACTCATAGGATCTTAGTAATTAAGAGGCTTCCACCTTTTGAATTAGAATTAGATCTATTAGTATACACACGCTTCAAAATCCACAGCTTCAAACAATCCCATTGAGCCAGCTTATCCTTCACCAAATGGAACTTTCAATTCTGATTTTATCACATAGGAACCCCGTGGCTTAAAGTATTAATCTTAAAAAAAAATATTTTGGTGCTTCAGTCACTGATCTGTGAAGTTAGAGTAATAACTCACATTTATGGAGCTCTTTCTACAGGTCAGATGTCACTATATTTTACATTCTGGGAATCTTTACATTCATTATTCCATGAATCCGTGCACCGTTAGGGTCCTTCGGCCTGGCCTGCACCCTCTCGCAATCTGGGACTCCTTGGGGGATGTCAGACTGCGGTTTTGGCCTGATCCCCGCAGACCAGGCTGAGGGACCCCACCAGTGCACAAATCCATGCACCGGGCCTCTATATGCATATAAGATATTTGATTAATCTCTTCGTGCCCTACCCTCCCCCTTCCCTCTGAGATTCATCGGTCTGTTTCATGTTTCCACGCCTGTGTGTTGAGTATCTGCCCCCTGATGATCAGTGCTCGTCATAGCTACTGGTTGAACGGTCACTGAGGCTTTTATATAGAGAGATTTTATTCTCACAACAAGCTTATGAGATGGGATGATTATTATTCTTATGTTACTAATGAGAAAACTAAGGAAGAGACAGGTTAAGGAACTTTCTCAAGGGTCAACAGTTAGAAGCAGTAGAGCCAGGAGCTAATCAGAGTGATGTGGTTCAGAGCTCACCAGCTGAACCATTATGCCTGTGCCACTCTAAGTGTGACTTTGTTGGAAAAATAGAATTTTGGACTGGGCCCTACCTGCAGAATCAGGATCTGCATTATAACAAGATCCCAAGTGGTCCCTGTGCACATTGCAGTTTGAGGAGCATGGCACTCTATAATATGCCAACATGGAACCGATTTGCCCTCCAATTAAAACTTTGCAGCTGGGTCCCTCATTTAAAATGCTCTATGCCTCTCACTAGTTTCTGATGAAATAATTCCCTCTTAGGCAGTTTTTTCTATAACAATGGTTTAGAATTTTGGGATTTCAAGGACCCATAATTTTTTTTAAATTAAGGAGGAGGACTGCTATTGTATTTGTAGGGACATTACAAAAGTTACCATCTATTAGCACCATTATTTCATAATAAAAATATGGAGTAATTTAAGACCAATGAGGTAAAAAGAAAATAGAAAGAGCATATTCTCCAAAAGAAGGATTTTAAAAAGTAGATCACATTTTAATTTGATGAAAAGTTGACTAAATTGTCTTTACTTTTTATTTCCCCTTGGAGATCAGTAAGGCATCAGTCTGAGAACCAGCTTGTGGGAATCACTGTTCTAGAACGTATTCCCTTTATGGTAAACGTTAGGTATCCAGGACGAGTGAACCTGCACAGAGCCTTCTTATGAGATTACTTTCCAGGGTAATGGAATTTGGTATGAGGCAGGTCCATTTTGGAGCCCATCCAAGGGGGCTTATTTAATGAAGTAGCAAAGATATCTCATTATGGGTCAGCCTCACCTATAATTGCTCTGCTGAGAATAATTCTGTAGCAAATCTCTAGGGCATGAAAATGTGGACATCCCAGAAAGCTTAATTTAAATGGATTCTAACACAGATAGTTCCTGGTGCAACATGATCAAGAAATCAAGAGCTCACCAAATTTTCTGAGTGCCTGAGCTGTCTTTTTACACATCTGTGACTTTGCATGTAGATTCAGTATGCACTTCTTAACTCCTGCTGGGGTCCAGGCCCTTTAATTCAGATAAGCATCAGAGTAACCCTAAAAGACAGATATCACCCCCCTTTTCCAGAAAAAGAAACTGATGCTCTAAAAATGTTTGTTTTTAAAGCAACAACTTAAAGTGCCACAGCTAGTTTGTGGCAAGGCTGAGACTAAACTGAGGTGCCCATTCACATCTAGAATTCTTACACTATGCTTTTCATACGTTAACGTGTGTAATAATTGCATAGGAATATTGTTAAATATGCAGATTCTGGTGGGTTAGGTCTGTGATGGGAAATCAGATACCTCATTCCAAATAATCTCCCAAAATATGTCCTTGCTACTAGTCCAGGGATGACTTTGAGTAGCAAGGATTTGTGTCACACTACTGGTAGGTTTGAAAATGCCTATCATGGTCCCTCTAGCAAGTTAGCAGTAAATACTTCCATATTATACTTAGCTCACTCAGCCCCGGGGGGCCACAGGGACCCAGAGCTGTGTTGGACAGAGCACCAAATTTTGCATTAGATTATCTGTGTTTCACATGGCTTCGACTTTGAACAACTTTCTTAACCCCTCAGAACACCATTAAGTAGGAATGATAATAACTAATGCCCAACAGCAAGGATTGCTTGTTGTAAAGCAAGATGAACTCTAAATTCATGTATAGGTTGTCATTGTACCTCTTAAGTACCCCATCTCTCTGTACAGTATTATTTAAAATAAAACTTTAGCACTCTCAAAGATTTTTCCCAATTCATTGTTTATCGTCATTGTTTTAATCCATATCTGTTTTCCCCTTTGATTAATATTAAAAATGTATTATCTTCTTTTAATGATACTTGAAATTTAATCAGAGCAAAGGGTCAACATAATGGATTGCTTTCTATTCTATCAATTATCTAAATCAAACACTATTTTGAACTATTAGGTGCTTTTGATAAAAATATAAGATTTTAATGCACAAATTGTTGTGCTAGAAATAGTTTATTCTGTCTTAGTTGTCAGGTACAAACTGATTGTTGAGCTTGGTATGTTGAGGATTAAACATTTCAGATTTTAACTTAATTTTTGCCATCTTAGTTCTATCCAGGGACACCATAACTAATAAGTTTTAATGATAAACATGATCGCTTTAATGCTGGCAAACTTACATAACAGAAAAATACAAAATGGATATCTCTCATAATCTCAAAAAATGAAATAGTAAAATTAGATATATCCCTATAATCAAATTCTAGGTAAAACAAATCTCTAGAAAAACAGGATTTGCCATTATAAGAAAAAAGTATATTGATACCACTAACATTTACCTGCTGTTTCAGCCTGATAGAGAGCTAGATGCAAGAGATCCAGATATAAATAAAACCCAGTCCCTGCCCTCAAGGAGTCAGAGATTAGAAACGAGGAATTGGGTCACTGCCCATGTTCCAGAACTCCATTTGCATTTTCAGGTTACATATTTTTTCTTTTTTAATTTAGTGTGTTGTTATCATTTATATCTCAAAATATTTTTTCTGAAATGTGTCCTTTAAGTGGGCATTGAAAAGGACTTCTTACATATTCCATTGTAATTTCATTAACTCCAGTGACCATCATCCTGACCCCCGTGGAATCTAAAAGATTTAAGATACACAAAGGAGAGCTGATTTTTGGTTAAAGGAATAACAATATTTTTTAGGATGAGTATTATTAAAAAGAGATGGGAAATGGGAAGAATGTCTAAGGTGATTCCTCAGTTTGATGGGCCCTTGTTACTATTGAGGCTTTCTATCCAAATGACTGGGATTTGACTCATCTGACTCCCGTTAAGCCCTCTCCCTGTCCTGCACATGAACAGTCATTGATTGACACAGCAAAAAAAAAAAAAAAAAAAAAGCAACAATTCTTACGTGTGCTCAGCACCCATAACATGAGGGAGGAGGAATTGTGGGATTGGATGTGGGAGAATCAAAAGTCAGGGAAGAGTGGAAAAGGGGTGCAACTGAAGGTCACAAGGCAGGCACTGAGTATCTCAAGGAGTACTGAGTTGCCCATAGAGGTAAAGTGTGGGAGAGGGGTGAGTAGAAGAATTTGTATCACTGTACAAATGAAAGAATTACATTTTATGAAACTCATAGATTCCTGACATAATTACAGTCACCTAGGGAAAGTATTAAATTTTACTAGTATGGAAGCCCAAATTCTCTCTCATAGAGTCTGATACAATTGTCTGGAGTTTAGACAATGACCATGCCTGGGGCACTGGTGTTTTTAAGTTTCTAGGTCATTTTATCGAGAAGCTAACAGTTGAGAACTGCTAGCATAGAAGATGGTCATCACTTCCTTCTCTTTTAAAATCACCTACAACTGGTATTATCCCACATATGCCTTTTTAAAGAGAATTAAGAGAGCTAATATCTAAACATTTTAAAGTTACTAAAAATATCAAGAAAGCCAGAAGCAGAGGTGAAATTGGAAAGAGAAGTGGGATCCTGGCTGGGTAGCTCAGTTGGTTAGAGCATGGTCCCAATATGCCAAGGTTGCAGGTTCAATGCAATCAATGAATCCATAAATAAGAGTAACAACAAAGTGTTTTCTCTCTCTTTCTCTCTCTATCTCTATCTCTCTCTCCTCTCTCTCTCTCTCATTAATAAAAATGTCTTTTAAAAAAGAAAGGGAAGATGTGGGCACAGGGTCCAAAATATTTACTTTGGAAAGAAGAAGAAAATTAGAATGTAGAGTGATGGGTTTATTTTTACTTTTTAAAAGAATATGTACACTGGGCGTGATTATATTGGAAATGCCCATAGAGAGAGACAATAAAAGTAATGAAACAGTGATTGGCAGTGTGAGATCTCCAGGGAAGGATGAAAATATCAGGGTCTGAAGATAGAAGGAAAGGGTTAGATTGAACATATGGAAACCTGATCCACTGAGATAGGCAGGGAGACTTTTTTCTTTTTCTTTTTTTATCATCCGACTTTTATTTATTTATTTATTTTTTTAAATTTCTTAATTAAGGTATTACATATGTATCCTTATCCCCCCATTGCCCCCTACTCATGCCCTCACCCCCCTGTTGTCTGTCCATTGGTTAGGCTTATATGCATGCATACAAGTCCTTTGGTTGATCTCTCCCCCTTACCCCCACCCTCCCCTACCTTCCCTCTGAGATTTGATTGATGCTTCTCTTTCTCTGGATCTGTTTTTGTTCATCAGTTTATGTTGTTCATTATATTCCATAAATGAGTGAGATCATGTGATATCTATCTTTCTCTGAATGGCTTATTTCGCTTAGCATAATGCTCTCCAGGTCCATCCATGCTGTTGCAAATTGGTAAGAATTCCTTCTTTTTTATTGCAGTGTAGTATTCCATTGTGTAGATGTACCACAGGTTTTTAATCCACTCATCTGCTGATGGGCACTTAGGCTGGTTCCAAATTTTAGCTATGGTGAATTGTACTGCTATGAACATAGGGGTGCATATATCCTTTCTGATTGGTGTTTCTAGTCTTGGGATATATTCTTAGAAGTGGGATCACTGGGTCAAATGGGAGTTCCATTTTAGTTTTTTGAGGAAACTCCATACTGTTCTCCACAGTGGCTGCACCAGTCTGCATTCCCACCAGCAGTGCACGAGGGTTCCTTTTTTCTCTGCATCCTGGCCAGCAGCAAAATCTCAGACATATACCGAAGTAATTTCTTCACCGTTACTGCTCCTACGGCAATGGAAACTAAAGAGAAAATAAACAAATGGAACTACATCAAAATAAAAAGCTTTTGCACAGCAAAAGAAATCATCAACAAAACAACAAGAAAGCCCACTGCATGGGAGAACATATTTGCCATTGTTATCACCGATAAGGTTTAATCTCCAACATTTACAGGGAACTCATACAACTTAACAAAAGGAAGATAAACAACCCAATCAAAAAATGGGCAATGGACCTAAATAGATATTTTTGAAAGAAGACAAAGGAAGGCCAAGAGACATATGAAAACATGCTCAAAGTCACTACAAATCAAGGCAGGGAGACTTTTTATGGGTAGAGGGTAAGTTGAGAGAATCCTTAGCTTAGAATTTTTAATTGAGTTGGAAGCAATTTAGGGATTTAAGACTTGAAACCAAAGACTGGCCAGACAACAGAGACAAATTAGACAAGGACTAAATAGGATTAAGGCAGAGCATTTGGGGCCTCTCTAAGGAGAAGGACCAGGAATCTATGACAGTAACAAGCTGCAAAGTTATAGGATTTTCTACAATGTGTCTCTGAGAATCCAAAAGTTTTGAATAACTCAACTTGAGTTTTTAATGAGAAGGATGAGAGGGCAAAACTACAGGGTGTCCCCAAAAATGTATAGACACTTTAACAGCTGATAGCTGTTAAATTAAAATGAAAATGTATTTTAATAAACACTGCCTTTATATTTAATCAAAGTGTGTGTATACATTTTGGGGCACATTTTACACTATCTTTAATGTAGAAAGAGTGGTTATAATGGTGCACTGTGGGTCTGGGAGGGGTAGGAAAGGACAGAAGAAAGCCATCAGACTGAGAGGACATGGCATGCTTCAGGGACTAAAGTCTATTAGCCTGAGTATAAGGAAGTGAATGAGCTGAAAGGCTAGGTTTGGTCAAGAAGTAGTACTGGAGTATAAGATTTGAGATGTTAAATTCCATGGGATGTGGTAGCTAAATCAGAAGAAATTGATGAGTTACAGGGTTTAAAAAAAAAAAGTCATCGCAGAGCACAGGATACTAGTGGATGACTGCCGAGTCCTTCAGTCGATAACTGAAGTCACTCAGGACAATCCTGGGGCAAAGAGCTAAGAAGACCAATGTCTAGGTGTCAACATTTAGTGAATGTGGAGAAATCTCAGAGGTCTGGAAAATGACACAGTTAGGGTAGAATAGCTAGATGACAGTGTTCTGCAGTAATGTGCTAAGGAACAGGAAGGACAAAAACTTCCTTGTGACAGAGGCTATAAGGAACATGGACTTCTTAGAGAGTGAGCTTAATTTGAAGAACTCGGAGAGAATATTCAACCTCTTGATTAACTAAGTGTGGTGATTGGTTTACAATGGGAGGGATCATGCATCATAGTGGAAGCTGTGGAGGGCAGATTTCAGAGGGGAAACCACAGAGCACAATAACAATGAAATTTTGGGGATGTCTTGTTCAAAGAAGGGTTGAAATATGCTTGGGGTGGCAAGTATCACTTATCCCTCTCTTCCATCCTGACGGGTCTGTAGTCTAGCCCAGGGCAAGGTCATATGTCATCCACCTGTGCTCCGGCTTCTTGGAAAGCTCAGCAAGCCTTAGTCTGAAGGGGGAAAAGATGAAAGAGGTTTCCATACACAGCAAAAAATAATTTCCTTTTTTTTTGTCACTGCGCCCTTTTTTCCTATATATGTACAGCACTAATCAAAAAAACAGCACAGGTTGTTACAATTAAGTAAACTGGTACAATGATAAATTGATTTTAGAATACACCTCTAAAGTTAGTCAGGGAGGTTGTTTGTATATTTTGGCATGTTCATTTATATTTATTGGATTTTCCTCTTGTTTTTAATATTTGAAATATTACTGAATAATTGTTTATGACTAGCCGGGAGGAAACATATCAATACATATAGTGGTAATCACATCTTTTTAATGAAAGAAACATCAGCCTAATTTACTTTGAGTGTTTAAAAATTAATTTAAAATATTGATAAATAATAATTCTCAGTGGCTTTGTTACCACCCTGTGTATGTGTGTTCTCTGTGTTCTCTGTGCCTTTGGGACACTCTTATTTGGGGTGTTTCCCAGAGCCAGCTTTTAGATAAGGGTGATAATTATTTGTTGCCATGCAAAGTTTTAAACACAACAAATAAGCGTTTTTATATATCAAGCAAAATGGTGAAAAATGAAAATTAAATAAATAATAATTATTCTCACTTGTCAGAGCCCTAATAATGTGTAAATGTCAAAAGCCGGTCACTTCACACCAGTTAATTCTTTTGTTTTTATCTTAATCATTTTATAACTAAACGTTCACTCAGCAGCAGACCAAATTAAGATGCCAGAGATAGTTTAAAGTAGCCCAAGCCTGATACTAATCTCAAATTAGGAATAAAAGGAATGTCCTACCATTTGTATGGGTTATGGGAACAGCAATCAAATAGCCACTTAAGCAAAAGAAGTAAAATATTATGCTCTCTAACACTGGGAACATATGTCATCGCAGAGCACAGGAAGCTAGCGCTGGCACTCAGGGGCCTGCTCAGCATTTCTGGCTCCCACAGAGAGTTTTTTTCACAGATACTTTAAAACTGAGTTATTGTACATTTCCCTCCACCGTAGTGTCATGAACACTGAGGGTGCATTCTAAAGCAGGTCCCAACTGCTAAGTGATGGATTTAGGCAGAGTTTTCCGAGGGGGCGTCCAGAGAACACGAGCTTCCACATGGGGATGTCCATTTAAGGCATCACACAGTTGCTGCCACCACCACTTGTTAATTTAGGCTGTCAAAAGAGGAATATGAAGAAAGGAAAACGAATGCCAAGAAACTTAGCTGCAGCTAGAGGGAGGTGTAGGTGGCTGTGATGGGTTTTTGACCTCTACTTAAAAGCGTCCTGATGACAGTAACACGCACAGTGGAATCCTCAGCTCGCTTGTCAGCTCACCCACACACAGCGTTGACTATCACAAGTGGGAGCTGTTCTGTGCCACTCACTGCTTTGTTTTACATATTTTAAATGTATCGCTTAGTTTTGTATAGGTAATATGTTCACACAGTTCAAAATTGAAGAGGTAAAAAATTGTATGCAGTAAAAGTCTCCTTTCCACCTCAATCCTAAACCACCTGGTTTCCTTCTAAATGGGCAACCATTGTTTATCTTAAAGTTGATAAATACAAGCAATATGTTAGTATATAATATTCTTTCTGTAACTTGATTTTTTTACATCAAAATACATCTTAAGGGTTATTCTCTAGCAGTGTTTATCATATTTCTCCTGGTTTTTTTTATTGCATAATATTCCACTATATTAAAGATATATTCTCCATTGATGAACATTTGGGGCTTTTTTTTCCCCAGTATTTTCTTCTTAGGAATTGTGCTGTAATCAATACCTTGTATATGTGTCATTTTGCAAGAATGCAGGCCTTTCCTTAAATCAAATTCTAAGAGTTTTACACATTTCAAACTTTAATAGACATTACCAAGTTGCCGATCCATCAGCCAGTGTTTCTTTCACTCTCACCAAAGCAGTGTATTATCTAAGTTGTTTATCTTTTCCAAGATAATACATTAAAAAAAATCAGAGCATAAGACAAATTTTCATTTCTCTTATTATTGAGTAAGTTGAGCATTTTCTCCTATATTTTAAGAGCCATTAGCTTTTACTTTTTCTGTATATTTCCATGTATATTATTTCACCCCAAGTTCCTAATGAGCTGTTGGTGTTTTTCTTAGGAGTACAGTGGTTTTAAATTCAAAACATGTTTGAAAAGTTCCTTTGGGGCAAATACACTTTGTTCTATATAATTCCGGTAAATTTCTGCAGAGTAGAAGAAAACTTTCCCTTTTAATTTGTGTTGGGTTATAAACTTGTATTAGAACCCAATTACCATTCTTTAGTGGTGCCGGGCTGACCTGGGCAGCCATCCCTTACAGTGTGCGGTAAATGTCTGTAAAGTGAAGTGTATGCTTATATTTTCAAGAAATGGGACAGTAGTTAAGCAATAACATTTAGAAAAAAAAATTCTAATCTATAAAAATCAGAAAAACCTTTATTAGCAGTAAAGTTCTTGTACAAGAGCATTATTTCTCACACATTAGGAGATTGTAAAATCTTTGGTAATTTAGGAACTATTATTTGAGATTGTGCCATTTTAGATATTGGTATTGCTTCTAATGTGCCAAGTCTAGCATTGTCATTTCTCCTAGAAATCCTGAGAGGGAAAATATGGTAGAGGTTAATAGCTAGCTAAAGGTAGATTTCACCAGACTGTTCCTCTAATGATGTGTTTTATAGGTAGCATATGGTAGCACAGTTATGCTAACTCTGGGTGAATTTTTCCTTGTGAACTTTTGTTGAAAGTTCTACATTTTAATTAGTGTCTGGTATGAACCATTACTTTGAAGTAGGAAAATTATTTGCTCTATCCTACTACATATTTACTATAGAACAAGAAATATAGAGATTGTCAATAAGGGCTAAGTCACCCATGATACCCAACTTGGAATTCTCTCTAACTAGTGGCAGTGATTTGAGATAAATGCTATATTTCTCCCATGACATCAGAAGATCAGTGCTGAACTTTGAGTATCAGTTGCCTCCAAGTAATACTCTGTGTGTGTGTGTGTGTGTGTGTGTGTGTGTGTGTGTGTGTGTGTGTGTGTGTTTGAGGGGGTTATTTGTTTGTTTGTTTTTGTTCCATTATTTTTTTAAATTTAAATTCCTTATTGTTTAAAATATTACATAAGCCTCCTTTCCCCCCCATCAGCCCCTCCCCGGCCACTTCCTCCCCCCAGGACAAGCCCCCACTGCCCCCGTGTCTGTGTCCATTGGTTATGCAAATATGCTTGCATGTAAGTCCTTTGGTTGATCTCTTACTCCCCCACACACACTCCCCTGCCTTTCCTCTGAGGTTGGACTGTCTGTTTGGTATTTCTCTGTCTCTGGATCTATTTTTGCTCATCAGTTTATGTTGTTCATTATATTCCACAAATGAGTGAGATCATGATATATTTATCTTTCTCTGCCTGGCTTATTTCACTTAGCATAATGCTCTCCAGATCCATCCATGCTGTTGCAAATGGTAAGAGTTCCTTCCTTATTACAGTAGCATAGTATTCCATTGTGTAGATGTACTGCTGTTTTTTAATCCACTCATCTGCTGATGGACACTTGGGCTTTTTCCAAATCTTAACTATTGTAAATTGTGTTGCTATGAACATAGGGGTGCATATATCCTTTCTGATTGATGTTTCTGATTTCTCAGGATATATTCCTAGAAGTGGAATCATTGGGTCAAATGGGAGTTCCATTTTTAATTTTTTGAGCAAACTCCACACTGTTTTCCACAGTGGCTGCACCAGTCTGCATTCCCACCAGCAGTGCAGGAGGGTTCATTTTTCTCCACATCCTCGCCAGCACTTGTCATTTGTTGATGCTAGCCATTCTGACAGGTGTGAGATGGCATCTCATTGACATTTTGATTTGCATCCCTGGGGATGATTAGTGACTTTGAGCATGTTTTCATATGTCTCTTGGCCTTCTTATGTCCTCTTTCGACAAGTGTCTATTTAGGTCCGTTGCAAATTTTTTGATTGGATTGTTTATCTTCCTTTTGTTAAGTTGTATGAGTTCCCTGTAAATTTTGGAGATTAAACCCCTATTGGAGATAACATTGGCAAATATGTTCTCCCATGCAGTGGGCTTTCTTGTTGTTTTGTTGATGATTTCTTTTGCTGTGCAGAGATTTTGATTTTGATGTAGTCCCATTTGTTTATTTTTCTCCTTAGTTTCCATTGCCCTAGGAGCTGTATCGGTAAAGATATTGCTACGACATATGTCTGATATTTTGCTACCTATGGATTCTTCTAAGATTTTTATGGTTTCCCATCTTAAATTTAAGTCCTTTATCCATTTTGAGTTTATTTTTGTGTGTGTGGTGTAAGTTAGTGTTCTAGTTTCATTTTTTTTCTGCATGTATCTGTCCAATTTTCCCAGCACCGTTTATTGCAAAGACTGTCTTGACTCCATTGTATGCTCTTGCCTCCTTTGTCAAATATTAATTGAGCATAATGGCTTGAGTCGACTTCTGTGTTCTCTGTTCTGTTCTATTGATCTATATGTCTGTCAGTACTAGGCAGTTTTGAGTACAGTGGCTTTGTAATATAGCTTGATATCTGGTATTGTGATTCTTCCAACTTTGTTCTTCTTTCTCAGGATTGCTGCGGCTATTCGGGGTCTTTTTTTATTTCATATGAATTTTTGGAAAGTTTGTTCTAGGTCTGTGAAATATGCCATTGGTATTTTAATGGGGATTTCATTGCTATAGATTGCTTTGGGTAGTATGGACATTTTAATAATGTTGATTCTACCAATCCATTTTAATAATGTTGATTCTACCAATCCATGAACACGGTATATTCTTCCATCTGTTTATGTCTTCCTCTATCTCTATCTCTTTTTTCAATGTCCTGTAGGTTCCCAAGTACAGGTCTTTCCCTCCTAGTTAAGTTTATTCCTAGGTATCTTAATTTTTTTTTTTTTTTGCAATGGTAAATGGGATGGTTTTTTTAGTTTCTCTTTCTGTGAGTTCATTATTGGTATATAAAAAATGCCATAGATTTCTGTGTGTTAATTTTGTATCCTGCTTCATTGCCAAATTCATTTATTATATTGTGTGTTTTTTATTCTAAAATTTATTGATAGATTACAGATACATAGGTAGATTTTATAATTCTTCTTATTCGTTGTTAATCTCTAATCACTATCATACACAGCAAAAGAAAATTTCTAGCGTTTTTCTGAGATCACTTTCATTCAAATACTTGGAAACTTGCTCTTAACTCTGGTTTGCTTTGTTGCTTGTGTACTTCAGTCAGCATTTATTATGTCATTAGTGTGTGCTAGCGATTTTCTTACTACACCTCCTCTAATTCTCACAAACACCCAAAGAAGTAGGACTATCATTAGCCCATTTTGCATATATGGAAACTATGGCTCTGGAAAGTCAAGTGATTTGCTTAATATCACCCTACCAGTAAGTAGCAGAGTTAGAGCTTGAACTCAGGCTTATGTGATTCCAAACCCATAGTAACTATAACCACTGTGCATATAGCCTACTTAGCAATGGATCCCTTTTTCAAATAAAATCTTACAGAGAACCCTGAGTGATAGTCAAAATATTTTATAATCAACATAGCCAAATCACTGAACAATCATAAAAAGGGCACACATTAATCTGAACAGATGCCTACAACCAATGTTTGAATATGAGCTCTATAAATTTAGAAAGTCAGCCCTGGCTAGTGTGTGGTGTGGCTCAGTTGTTTGCTACTCATCCCGTGCACCAAAACACCAAAAGACAGGGCACATGCCCGGGTTGTGGGCTCAATCCCCAGTAGGGGGTATGCAGGAAGCAGCCAATGGATGTTTCTCTCTCACATCGATGTTTCCCTCTCCCCTCCTCTCTCTATAAAAATAAAAAACATACTTTTAACAAGAATTTTTAAATTTTTAATTAATTAATTAATTTAGAAAAAATAAAATAAAACAGTCTGAAGCTACTACAAAGACCCATGACTCACCTTATGGTCTTCCCATCACAAACTTTTAGAAAAAGCTTATTCTATCCTTCCAGTCTCTACCTTACAGAAACAGGGGTTTGATATTTTTTAAAAACCTCTCATAAAGCCTCATTCTATTTGTATTATTTTATAATCTAATATGAGCTCCTGTTCTTCTTATTTGTATTCTTCCCAAGTAATTGGAGATAAAGATATAGATTCATTCAAATTCCTTTCAAATGTCTTTTGACTAGACCTACTGCTAATTTTTTAGTATTGTTTCATAGGGAAGTCTGTCCTTATACATTTTAACATACACCTGCTGGGAAATACATGCTTGTCTTTTATGCTCATTTACTGGAGAGTCACAACTACCTACATAATAAAAGAGTAAGATGCAAATTGACAGTACCTTTGCAATGCCCACAAGCCAATCAGGAGTGAGTATGCAAATTAACCCAACAAAGATGGCAGGTTAATTTGCATACACAGGTGCCGAGCGGCCAGAGGCAAGACGGGACACTTGCATCATTGCCATGCAACAACACATGTGTTCCACACCACCCCAGCTGCTCTGGGCCTCTGGGCAGTGTGGGAAGGCAGAAAGGCGGCTCTGGGCTGGAGAAAAAAGGTGGCTCTGGCCAGAGCAAAGGCGGTGCCAGCAGCCATGGGAAGGAAGGCCCATTCTTGCACAAATCTTCGTGCACCGGGCCTCTAGTATGCTTATAAGTTTCCATTGGCTCAAAATTACTTTCTTTTTTAAAGTGCTAAATAGAGAATATAATGTCCAAAAAATGATTTGGCTTTACACATTTATGATTCACTTATTTAAATAATTACCAGATGCATATCACAGTGGCATGATGTCCCTTGGATGTTGCTCTTATTGTGAGAAAATCAGACAAAATCTAGAGGAAAGCTTGGCAATTGTGAAAACTTGTGTATTCGGGCCTCAATACAACAGTGATTGAGCTAGTTAGCATTTCAATTTCTCTTTTTTCAGAAAGTACTCGTGGTAGCTTACTATACAAAGAAACATAGCTAGAATGAGAGCAAAGGAATTCAAGGCAACAAGGAAACTGAATAGAAAAGGGACAGAGAAAGTAAGATGGGGGAGAAGAAATTGAGTAAATCAGAAAGATTGTTCTGTGCTTCCTGATATTTTATGCTTACAAGGAGCCAAGGTGAGCAGAGAAATGGAATTCATTTACCCAGCTCACAATGCTAATTTTAAATAATACTGATTCACGAGAAGGTAAGTCTTTTTATTACTGTTGAGCTCTAAAAGATATTTGCTACATAAGAATCTGTATAAAGAGTATCAATATCTTTTGAGGTCACTGATGTGGGAATATAAATATAATTTTGGGAGCATACTATATGCAAAAGCAATGGCTCTGTTTTTGTTTCAAATACATAACTTTTGCAGGTTTTTATCTTGGGGTGCTTGCATGGTGAATGTGGTACTAATGCGTATGGTATCATCATACACAATCATACACATATTAATCTCTGGGAAATTTTTATTTCTTAATTCATGACATGCAGCACATTTTTATTACATGCCTGTTCTATGTCAGACACTGTGTTAAGATCTGGGAATGTAATCCAAAATAGTCGTTCTCTCCCTTTGTGAGGATGCAAGCTCAAAAGTTAAAATAAAACGTGGTATGTGCTTCAATGAAGGAAGATAAGATGCTATGACATTTGACAGCATCTAGAGCTGTCAAATGAACCAGTACATATTTTGAAATGGGGATCAACATAGGTTACCAACATTTTATTAACCAAGAAAGGATCTTTAAAAGAGAAAAAAAAAGAGGAAACACTGCCTTCTAACAAACATAATTCCATTTGAAGGACATTTTAAATTAAAAATGTAGGAAGAACATAGTCTTGGAATGAAATATGGACTGTCACCAAAAAAGATAATAGACAAAGATAATTGGCAATCTTAACCCAAAATATATGTAATGTTTTAGCTGAAGAAAAATTACAACAACACCTGATCTTCTTTACAATTGTAGAAAGTGCTACACAAAGTATAGTGCTATGATAGGTAATAACTAGAGGGGGCTACTTCAGAGTGAACATGGAACTCTACTAGAAAAGGTAGAATATTTATAATGAGGCCCAAAGGATAAGCATAAATCAGATGGGCAACAAGGAAAAAACAAAACTTTCCTTGTTAGAAATGTTTAACTTTTTCTCCCCTGTAGTACTGGGCTGTGGTTGCTGTAAAAAGTTACCACAGATTTAGTGGCTTAAACAACACGATTTATGATCTCAGAGTTGTACTGTACTACAATCAAGGTGTCTGCAGGGCTGTATTCCTTGTGGAGGCTCTAGGGGAGAATCTATTTCCTTGCCTTTTCCAGCTTCCAGAGGCTGCCTGCATTCCTTAGGTCATGGCCCCTTTCTCCATCTTCAAATACACAGTGTAGCATCTTTAAATCTGACTGTGACATTGACTCTTTTCCCTCCCTACTCCATATTCAAAGAACCCTTAGGATTTCATTGAGCCCACCCAAATAATCCTATATAATAAAGAGGTAATATGCAAATTAACCCTCACACCCTCACAAGATGGCTGCCTACAACCAGGCAGGCAGGGGGGTTAGTGAGGGACGACTAAACAGCAGGCTGTGTGGGACGACCAGGCCAGCAAGGGGGGCAGTTAGGGGCAACCAGGCTGGCAGAGGGGGGAAGTTGGGGCAACCAGGCTGGCAGGGGGGGCAGTTGGGGGCGACCAGGCCAGCAGGGGGAGGGCAGTTGAGGGTGACCAGGCTGGCAGGGAGAGGGCAGTTGGGGGTGACCTGGCCGGCAGGGAGGGGGCAGTTGGGGGTGACCTGGCCAGCAGCGGGGGGCAGTTAGGGGTGACCATTCTGGCGGGGGGGCAGTTAGGGACGACCAGGCAGACAGGCAGGTAAGCGATTAGGAGCCAGCGATCCAGGATTGTGAGAGGGAGGTCCGACTACAGCAGTCAGACATCCTCTAGCAGGTTCCGGATTAGAGAGGGTGCAGGCTGGGCTGAGGGCCCCTCACCCCCCATGCATGATTTTCGTGCACCGGGCCTGGAGTTCAGAATAATCTCCTTATTTGAAAGGCAACTGATTAGTCACCATGTTTCCATCTGCAACCTTAATCCTCCTTGCCATGTTACATAACTTCCTCACAGGTTCCAGGGAGTAGGATTTAGACATCTTTGGGAAGCCATTACTCTGCCTGCCACACCCTCTGCCTAATGGAGATCAGAGTATGTGCTAACCCCTGCCTTCTGAATACTGGCTCGCCAAGGACTGTGAAGGCTGTGCAATATTACCTTACTTACAAACTAACAGGGCAGCCTGCTGGAGGTCATGGATGGCAATGGAAGACATGAGACTCCTGGGTCAGAAACAAAGGACTTCATTATTCAGGGCACAGCAGCAGCATAAGCATCATCACATTTGCATCAGCTCCCCTTGTCTCCAAGTACCATGAAGGTGATACAGGTGAGGCCTGATGGATGCCTGCACATATCATAGACTGTGTTGTAGGAGAGGAACCTCAAGCTCACCGAACCTGAATTGTTTATGACGGTCAGTAAGCATTCCTCTCTCTTTTTTTTTTTTCTCCCAGAGGGAGACACTACCTCTCTCTTCCAAGGCTGTTCAATATACAAACTTCCTTGAAAAGACTACCTTGTTGACAAGACCTGCAAAAGAAGTTTGAGATCCTTGGAAACTTGTCCTCCAGTATCTTTTTGCTGCATCTGCATTGAGTTAGCCTGGTCTGCAGTTTCTCAAATGTAGGACTAGTTCTTTGAAAATGATTTTTAAAATCAGTTTGTTTTAAGTTAAAAGATCTGGTTTTCTCTCTTTAAATACCATTTTTTCCCATTTCTTTACTTGTTCAACTGAGCCTCCATTTATTTATACACTGTATTTAAATATTTCTCTAGTGCCTACTTTATTTCTAGTTATTGTCTTATCCGAGAATTCTACATGAAAACATGTTGACTTTTTGGCTAATTAAATAAATTACTAACGCAAAATGACAACTTGACCTCAGTTCATTATGAGGAAACAAATATTAGCAAATTTTCTAATTAGGGCCCTGATACAAACAGGTAATTATGAAGAAAAAACCAGGTGCTAATATTCCCTTGATGTGAAATGACATTCTGTAAATACTGACTGAGAGGGGGCCTTCTCTAAGAAGTGGAAGACAGCCAAATCCATTTCTACACATTAAATTAAACCCATTCTGAAAGCAAGTAATGGTTGCAACAAGTTAAAGAAACAAATGATTATATAAACAAGTGATTACATTAAAAGTATCAACATTTGTGAATTTACTAATGGATTTACACCCCCTTTTTCTTACATTCTCCTAAGTTAAAGCTACTGATTATATATGTTATTAGTTTTAAGGGTAAAGAAAGCTACAAGGAAAATATTAAAGTATCTAATGATAAAAATTAGCTAAGTCAGAAGAAAAGAAAGTAAAAAGAAATATATTCTTTCTTCTATATGCGAAGTGATGGTGGTAGATACATATCAACAAGACATATTGTTTGAGCAACTTTTTCCCCATAAGTGGTAATACATAAGGTGAGTTGTCAGTATCCTCCCATCCTCCTAAGACCAACATTATCAGGTCAGACCGAGGGAAAGGTGGCAGACTTTATCATAAAAGAGAGTTGCTCACAAGCCAACTGGATTGTATTTATATTCTATCAATTACAATCTTCCCACTCAATTTGTTATCCCATTTATGGTTCTCGAAAAATTGTGGTAAAGCACTATCCCTACTTTTGCCATACCCTTGTGCTGTAATAAATTATTGCTCCTCTGTTAAATTTATCAATTTAAATATATTAACAAAAGAAGCACTTACAAATTGCAAGGAGCATGACAAACAACAGCAGCTTTCCTTGATAGGTAAATGCTGCAGCAGTTCAGTGGAAGGCATTTAGGAATTGCTATCAGAAACCCTGAGTTTTAAATCGTGGCTCCTCCAATCCAATCTCAGTGAGCTCTACTAGTAAGTCTCGGTTTCCTGAATGAAAATGTTGCTCTGTCTCTGATCTCAAGGTGGCATGATACGAAACCAACCTTGACTCCTACATGTAAGGTGGTGGTTGTTTTTTTTAAATCTGGATTTCATCCTTTTCGTTTTATTTTTGTTCTGGAATTTTCTTTGCAGGAGTTCTTTAGCACTTGTTAACAGCAGGCTTTTTAGTACACAGCACAGTTGAGAAACAAGGAGTGTAATCCACAGTTTAGGACCTGCTTGGGTCAGAAGTCTCCGCGCGGGTCTCGCAATCCCAGCCAAGCCTTCGGCCCTGCTCTGCAGAGAGGGCTGCACTGCTGGCTCCAGGAGGAGCCACATTTCTGCAATTTATTGGCACTTCCCCACATCCTCCTGCCTGCCTGCCTGCCTGCTGCCCAAACTCTTCCCTCATGCTCATCATTTTCCCTTTAGTGCCTTTCTCACTCTCCATTTCTACAAGGCTTACTGTAATATACCCCTGACCACGAAAGCTCCTCATCCTTGCTTTTCACATTCCCAATACAAACTGCCACAACCATTTCTATTTTGTTTTGTTTTGTTTGTTTGTTAGTCCTCACCTGAGGATATGTTTTTCCACTGATTTTTAGAGAGTGTGGGAGGGAGGGAGGGAGGGTGGGAGGGAGGGAGGGAGAGAAACATCGATGTGAAAGAGATACATCGACTGGTTGCCTCCCATTCACGCCCAAGCAGGCTGAGGATAAAAACCTGCAATCCAGCTTGATGGAGAATTGAACCCAAGACCCTTGGGTGGGCAGACCAATGCTCCAACCATTTAGCTACACTGGCCAGGGCCACCACCATTTCTTCAGCTCCCCTCAAGCCACAGAGATTCCCCTGTCCAGTACTTCTGCTGGCTCGCTTCCTGCAGAAACGAATGGGTTTTTATCCTTGTCTTCACTGGTGGCTGTCCTTGACACTGGTGAGTCCTTGGTCATACTCTCCATCTCGGCTGTGAACTCCATGGCTTCCTCTGCCTCCCAGTTTTGTCCCAAAGCTTCTTTTAGGTACTAGTTTCCTCAGCTATCCACAGATAACATCTTAGTAGCTAAGCCGAGATAAACATGCAGGGACCATCCGGTGTGGCCTCCTGTCTCTGGAGGAGGAGAGACGGGGTCACACAAGATGTGTGTTTTCACGTCCACTTTCACTGTTTCCACTAACTTCTAGTCACAACCTGAAGTGAATTATTGCTCCAAAAGTAAGCTCTTCCCTTATGTCCAAATTCATTCTGGTTTGAGTCTCATTTTTACTCTGGAAAGCTTGTCTCTGATTTGGGCATGAGACAGAGGAAATCTCAAAGTTCAAAAGTTATCTGGTCCAATTACACATCTACATTTCAAATATACTTTTAAAATTATCTTTATTGTTGAAAGTATTACAGATGTCCCTTTTTTTCCCATTGACTCCCTCCACCCCACACGGGCCCCTCCCAGACCTTCACCACACTATTGTCTGTGTCCATGGGCTATTCATATATGCATATACATTCCCTGGTGAATTTCTTTTCAAATTACCATCACCTCCAGTGGGATGTGCAGCCTGAAAAGGAATTCACTTCATTATAGGTGGTCTGTCCATCCCTAAACATCTCTGAATTCACTGAAATCTGCCTTCCTGAATGTTCCATCCTCTTGTTATACTCTCTCCCATCAGGATGTCACAGTAGCTTCTGGGGTCAGCTCTCGCCTGTCTAGCACCATTTGTACTGCTTCTCCAGCACCCAGCACAGGCTCCTAAAACACAGTAGGCTCTTAAGAAACACTTATGAATGAATGAATGAATGAATGAATGAGGTCTCTTCTACAGGATAGCACCTCACCTTGTATCTAAAACGTTTATGAATATTTTCTTCAGGCCAGATGTTCTTAATTCTCATGAAGAAAAGTTTAAAGTTCAATACAATGTGTTTAAATTCAAAACATCAAAAAAAAGATATGAAAATATATTTTATGTATATAGTTATATACAATCATATAAATACAATTCACTTAATCTACTTTTCTAAATAAAGCTACATGAGAGCATAAAGCATGAGTAAACAAACTAATTAAAGGCAGGCAGTAACTTTTAAGAAATATACTTTGGCACTAAAAATCTACTCATTATTAAGTGGTTTTATTTAGTATTATTAAATTATTTTTTATTTTTAGACAGAAGCTTTGTTATCATATCATTAAACTATTTTTAAAAGAAAAATTTGGACCACAATTCTACCAACCTTCTGCATGTTACCATTTTTCTGTTTTTCCCCATCTTGTTTATATATAAAAATAAATTTAAGTTATTGTAAGTATATGGTATACATTTTGTATTATACTTTTTCAATTAAAATTATATTGTGCATGGTTTTCATATTATCATTAATCTTTATTACTATAATTTCATGGGCTTAATAGTACACCATCAATTTGATATATCATAACCATTTCCCAATTAGCACTGATTTAAAATGTTTCCAGATTTTTTCTTACACAGAATGTTTTAGGAATATTATATACATATAGATTTAATATTAAAATATTTAAACTATTAAAAATATAGATATTTTAAATATCTTACCATATTTCTTTCTCTCAATTAGCATTTAAAAGAATTTTTAAGTTTCCATATGTATGAATTATGCTTATGTATATATATATATATATATATATGCTATTTATTTCTAGTTTTATAGGTAGTGAAGGCTTGAAGCCTATAAAACTTTGACTTTTAATTAGAATTATTTATCAATCCCTAAAACATTACAGTTTTTATAAATGTCATAGGTATACCTTAAATGACATAATTTCATTTTAAAATGACTAGTATGTTTTTTTCATTTCAAAAATATTTATAAATACCTAATTGAAGCTAGGTACTATGCTAGGAACCGGTGATGCAAAAATGAACAAGGAAGATCCCTACCCTTAGGGGATCTGAAGTCTAACAAGGAATAAAGAAGAGAAGATAAACTGCATGTGTTATGATTGGATGGTCTAAGGCACTACTACCCTTAGACTCTGGCAATAAAAGAGTACTTACCCCTGGCCCAAGGTTCCACTCTGGCCCTCCTCCACCTGTTCCCCTTCTCACCAAGCAAAGAGACCATGGGAATCTATGGGGCATCCTGTGCACACCCCTTTGGAGCCCATAACCCCCACTAGACTCCCTTGGGGTAGCAGGGATGCCAGAATTCTTTGATCAAATAATTCAAATCCACTTCTAGGACCAGAGCAGACTTTTCTAGATCCACCCTCCAGAAAATGGAGATTGTATTTATGTCCATTGGTGGATACACAAACTCAGTGCTTGGGGAGGTTGTGAACAGGGTTTGAATGCATCATCTGGGCTGTCCCCACACCTGTAGGAGAAGCTGCTCACAGTTCCGGATGGAGGTAGGAGTGGAAGAGGATAGAGGAGTGGCCAGATTGAGAACAAGGAGCTGGGGCCACTTCTTTCCAGAGTCGTCGTTCTAGGGCAGCACTCCAAGGATCCTGGAAATTCTAATTTGAACTTAGTTTTCCAGGTGGTTTTTGAGGATATATTTGTCAAGGTAGGAGGATGGAACTTATTTGATGGTTTGTTAGCTTGGTTTATAGCTTTATAAAATATTTAGACATATGGAATGTGGGCATTCATTTGTATTCTTGCCCCAGGCCCTGCAAATGTTGGGGCAGGCCTGGTACAAAATGCTATATGGGGACACCTCACAGGGAGATCTAAGCTTATACAAGGTTATGGTAGCAGGCCTCTCAGAGTAAATTGTGGTTTGGCAGAGTAGGTTTAGCAGAGTAGGCTCTGCCATAGATATTCTATTTATGTTATCCACTACATTTGTAGGCTTAAGGTGAAAAAGTCATATGATCATCTTAAAAGATGCCAAAGAAATGCATTTGATAAAATTCATTAACTCTTAATAACAACAACATACTTAGAATAATAAATGGTATTTATATGAAACTAAATACTGACATCTTTCTTGAAAGTTAAGTACTAAGCAGTGTTGCTTTTAACTTTTTTTTTTTATTTTCTGCTTTTTCGTTTTCTTTTTTGTTTAAAGTATTACATATGTCTTCTTTTCCCCCCTCATTAACCCCTCCACGGCTACTCCCAACCCCCAGGACAAGCCCCCACCACCCCAGTGTTCCTGTCCATTAGTTATGTTAATATGCCTACATACAAGTCCTTTGATCTCTCACTCCCCCCCCCACCCCCTCCCCTGCCTTCCCTCTGTAGTTGGACCGTCTGTTCAGTGTTTCTTTATCTCTGGATTTATTTTTGTTCATCAGTTTATGTTGTTCATTATATTCCACAAATGAGTGAGATCATGTGATATTTATCTTTCTCCACCTGGCTTATTTCACTTAGCATAATGCTCTCCAGGTCCATTCATGCTGTTGCAAATGGTAAAAGTTCCTTCTTTTTTATAGCAGCATAGTATTCCATTGTGTAGACATATCACTGTTTTTTAATCCACTCATCTGCTGATGGACACTTAAGCTGTTTCCTAATCTTAGCTATTGTAAATTGTGCTGCTATGAACATAGTGGTGCATATATCCTTTCTGATTGATGTTTCTGTTTTCTTGGGATATATTCCTAGAAGTGGGATTACTGGGTCAAATGGGAGTTTCATTGGAAAGTCCATACTGTTTTCCACAGTGGCTGCACCAGTCTGCATTCCCAAAACTTTAACTTAAGACAAGAAGGCAACTATTTCACATGGGTCTTAATTTTTCAGGCAGTTCATTTTGGCAGATGTTCATTTCTTTTTTTTTTTCCTTTTCTAGTAGTGTTTTCATTTACTCCACCACTTTTTTTGTTGTTGTTAATCCTCACATAATGATATTTTTCCATTGATATTTAGAGAAAGTGGAAAGGAGGGGGAGAGAGAGAGACACATCTATTTGTTGTCACTCGCACATGGCCACCTGGGATTGAGCCTGCAACCAAGATAGTGGTATGTTCTATCCCTAGACCAGAATCAAACCTGGGACCCTTCAGCCCATTGGTTAACATTCTATCCACTGAGCCAAACCAGGTAGGACACTCCACCACTTCTTTAAAGTCTTCTTCTTTTTTTTTTTTTTTCAGAGAGAGAGAGAGAAACATCAATGTGAGAAAGAAAAATGCCATCAGTTGCTTCCCACACATGCCCCAACTGGTGATCAAACACACAATCTCTTTGGTGTATGGGACAAGGCTCCAATCAACTGAGCCATCTGACCAGGACCAAAGTCTTTTACCTCTTTCTGGTTTGTTGTCATTGTTGTTGGTGGTCTCTACTCTGTCTTGAAGACATGAGTTCCATAAATGACTACCTACTTGCTAAAATGCACTTTTTTTTTATCTCAAATTTGTTTTTTTCAAGAGCCAATGGCAGCCTCCATTTCCCTCTTTATGATTTTTTTATTTGTTTGGTCAACCATTGCCTGGAGCTGGTATTTAGACCAGGAAGCAGCTCATTACTCTCCCAAATGGTTCCTGTGTCTCCATTATTAATCTGCATCAGCTGGAGACAAATAGCATTCCCTACACCCTCCAGTCTTAACACATAATCAGGAACTTGGCAAAGGAGGAGAGTGGTGGTGGAAGTTCTGGCCTGGCCGGCTATGAGGAACAAGCAGTTAATCGAATATAAACAGGTCAGATGGCATTTTTAATTTGAGTCAGAATACAAGTCTATTTTAAAGTTGTTTTCCCGGTCACTGCCAGGCATCTGCTAGCTACTGTGTTTGCAGATTCATTCTCTCTCTCTCTTTCTCTTTCTCGCTCATATTTCTAAACTAGAAATTCCCAGATAAGATTTTGATATTTGACATTTGAGGAAGGACTGTTATTAAACAATGACTAATGGAAAGGTAAGACATCTTTATGAAATAGCAGTTTTGAGGCTGCTCTCTGGTTCTCTCGAGTTTTACAATAGAACACTTGAGAACTGGGATGCTGCCTGTTCTCACAGAACGTTTTCAGATAAAATATTTTATTTCAAGCTTTTATAGGTATGTCTCTTCTCCCCCACAATTTAGGACCTGTGATTATTTTTGGATATCAAGCATATTTATGCTGAGCTCTCCTCCATGAACTAGCAGGCAGGACTTGAAGATGTGTGCTTATGATCCTCCCTGCAGTACCATTTTATAAGTTCATAAATCAAGAATTTCATTCAGAATTTGTCTAGTGGTGCCCTAGTCACTTAAATTCAAAGCCGAGGGAAGATCAGAAATTGCCAAAAACTGATTCTTCCATTGTTCATCAAGTATAATTTTGACAATGAAAGAGATCTCTAAGATACTATTTCTATAAAATAACAAAATTCTCCACAGTGGTTTACCCCTGTGTCTCCACTGGACCTCACTTCCAGCACCTCAGTCCCTCCTTTTTTCTCCATCCCCATTGCACCCACAGCTCTATGTCTCTGAAAGGATAAACAAATGACAGGTGAAGGGCACTGAGATGGCTTCACCTAGCATTTTGGAGTTTCAACATGAAAGACCATCCCTGGTTTGACCTCCTCGAAGGAGAGCCCTTTATTCAACTCTGTGGTTTGCTTGCCTGCTTTCTGACTCCCATTTTTGTCTGGTCTCTAACTACTTGCTCTTCTGAAGAATGTCTTCCCTCTTTTCTGACTCCTCCCTTCTGAAAGGTCTTCAGTACATTCTGGTAAAAGGAGTCCTGTCTGGGCCTAGGGAATCTCTTACCTTAAGGCACTGCCAGAATGCAAGACTTTGTGTTCTGTGCCCTTCCACTTTGTGTTCTGTTCTAGAAAATCAGGTCATGAACAATCCCACACACTGAGTGGTAATCAAAAGGAAGAAAGTTAAAATTGCAAATAATCCCATGACTGGACAATGGTAAACATTGTTGATACTTTAGGATATGAATGGCATGGTATGGTGTGGTATAGTATAGTATAAGTAATACATGGAACATAATTATACTAAACATTTATTTATTGTTTATGTAAAATTCAAATTTAACTGGGTATCGGGTATTTTTATTTTCTAAATCTGGCAACCCCAAAATAGCTTTATTCCTCACAGGCTTGGTTTCTTTTACATATACCCTCACTAATAATCTCACATTTTCAAAAATTAAGAACCAGTAAAAGACTATTCAGGAATAATTTTGCTCAGGAAATTGATAAGATTTTGCACCTCATTCACTGAGTGGAAAATTGTCTCCTTTATTAACTAGTAGTATGTTAATGAAGAAAATGAGTTATTTTAATTTGTATTTTGGTGTTTTTGATTGAGAGTTATAGCTTTAAGATGTACTAACTAGTTGATCAGTGTATACCAATTATTTTAGTTAACTCTGAGTACTAAGTGACAAAATATTTTTATTTAAAATTAAATAAAAAGTTGGCAGGCTAAAAGCTTATAAAGAGGAGATACAATAAATTCATGTGGAAAAGGTATAATAATATCATTGCTTTTTTTTTTTTTTGCCTAGTGCATAAAAAAAATGAGACATGCAATTTTTATAACCTCTATGAAAGAAACAATGTTATTTTATCAGTGGCCCTGGGGTTTCATTTTTGGGAAGAGGATTGCAGATTTTTTTATTTAATTAATTTAAAATTTTTTGGCTTATTTTAAACAAGAACCTCATCGTGGACGTGGTTTTTCTTATTTATGTTCACCATAACATTGTCAACGATGCACTCCTTGAACCTAGAAGTGATTTCAAGTCATAATGAGGACTGCATATAAGATATTTGTGATGTGTCAAGCTCACAGGAAATACAGAGAATTGCACCTGAACTATATCAACTATTTATATCAACTCACTGTCAATCTTTTGACAGTATCATATTTCAGACAGTAACTTTATAAATTTGGGCACTAGAGAAATTCCTTAACAAACTAAAACATTTTCAGGGTGACATTAACAATAGACACTTTTAGATATCACATGCAGGCAAGAATTACAAAATGGACTTATACTGAAAACTTTTGCTAGTTCTTGTAATTAATGTAACCATAACAGATGGAAAACAATGGCAGGAGATTTTCTTCTACTTATCCGCAGACCACCTCCTTCTATTCATCCTCACCAAAGACTAGTGGGGAAGACAGTCATAAAGGCTGGACAATGGAAAGAATCTGCAGCAACTCATTGGGTGTTTATGAAAAGTGACATGGCATCAGGGCTTGCTGGGAGCCAGAAGGAAGATCTGCAATACTAATTAAGGGAAAAGCAATTCTCATTCATCTGGCTTGTTCTGATATCACTTCTTGGCAGTAAAAAAAGACTAAGATAATATGCAAATATGACAATTAGGAAGTTGATGAGTTAAAGTGGATACTTGATATCACCTTTCTTTTCTGGCCATCAGGCATCTGTGCCATTTTGAATATTATTTTCAGTGTTGAAATAATTTATATGGTCAGAATCATTTCAGTATGGCCCGCAGTAAATATGAGATGGCAGCAACTAATGTCAGAATTAATGCATGTTTCTAGTTGATTCAGTTTTCAAATATATTTAAGCAACTGGTATGTTCTTATCCAAGGAATTCCCTAGCCTAAAAATATGATGTCTTTAACTCTTTTTTTTTTTCTCTACATGTGTTACTTTAACTTGGTCATGTTGGAGGAGGTTATAAAGAGGATATGACCTCCAGTTGACCTGGGAGCTAGACCCAGGCAATCAGAGGCTCCTCACGCCCTCCCCTGTCCTTGAAATGTACATTGTACCCACTGTTCTCACAGCCAGGACTATTTCAAGGGTGCAACCCTGAGAAATTAACGTGTTGTTGAAACCAACTGGACCGAATATGTGACTGAACCCTGTTAAAGCCTTTAAAACTTTTAAGATTCTGGCGGTGGGTACAGAGATCTTGTGGTCATCCAAATAACCTCACATGTAAGTTTCCTTGTTATTAAACCTGCCACCTACCAATCTAGAGTGGCCTGTGTCTTTCTTCAGTCTCTTCTTGCCTTTTGTGTACAGGTACTAATTTGTGAACCAATAGGACTGATAAGGGGTAGATTACTATAGAAGAATGTGTACATTTCCTGTCTGGGAGCCAGTACTGTAGTACCAGTAGTGTAGTACCCAGTATTAAACCACTAGAGTATTTAAAAGTGTAATGGTTAAGAGAATGCCTTCTGAGCTACATGAGTCTGAATGCAAGCTTAGCTGTTTATTATAGCTTTGTGACCTTGAGGAAGTTATTTAAGCTGCCTAAGCCTAAATCCTATCTTCTATAAAGTGAAAGTAATATTAATACCTATCTCCCATGGTAATACAAGTAAAGGGCTTAGCCAATTCATGGCATATGTAAAAATATTCAATACGTAATTGATATTATTATTGTAAGAAATATTAACAAGATTAAGTTACATTATAGTATACTAGTAATTCACTTTGGAAGTGTTACAATCATCACATTTCCTCCTGAGTTTTCTCCCCTCACAGATGACTAGCTAAAATATCAAGGTAGAATTTTTTGCCTTGCTACATTTTCTCCTAGGGGCTGCCATTGTTAGCAGCATATACTAGTAGGCAAACAGGAGATGGGAAGTGATATCTTCATGTTAAACCTGTATTTCCTAAGCAATGTCAGTATAGAAACTCACTTTCTATTTGTCTGGGTGAATCTTACCCTTTCTTTCAGAAATGGAAAACATTTTTACAGGGCCTTTAGGAAACTATAATATGAAAGAATTAGTTGGTGAGAGAGAAAGTGATCCTTTCCTTCTTGTGCACTTGAACTGAGAGCCATCAAAGTAAGTTATCACCTGTTCTCACATCCCTTAAAATCCTGATTAGTTCTCTAGCAAAAATACTCCTTTCTGTTATGTCTCAGCACCAGCTCTTGGAAACAGCATGCCTGCTTTTACATTGAAACTTCAATGATTGTGCTTTAAACAAAGTTTTATTGTTGTATGAAGAAGTGATTTGCATGTACTATAAAAACTTATTTTCCTCTGCATAGATCCAGAAATATTGCTTTAAATTCCCTTTTCAGAATTCTGGTCCTCTGATCATTTTATGCCTCTTTTCTCCTAAAATATTTAAATCAGAAAAACAATACTTAAAAAAACACATCCCACTCCCCCCTTCTTTACATTTTTCAACTAAACTCATTAGAGAGTTTCAGTCTAATTTATAATATGAACAATATACTTGGAATCAAACCTTCTGAACAAAGCATTTCAGAAAGAAGTGTACAAAGATATGGGGAAAGCAGTGAATTTGAAATCAGAAGAATTATTTTTCATTTCTTCCTCTGCATTTATGAACTGTGTGACCTTGGACAGGTCACTAGCTCTCTTTGAGTCTCAGATTTATTACCCATAAGATGGGAGTGAGTGCCTGCCTGACCTGCCTCTTTGAGCTTTGTGAAGAGAAAATAAGGTAACGTATAGAAGTGTTATATAAATTCCAAAGCCCCATAAAAATAAATTTAACAGTGCAGAATTAAATATTCAGCAGCCCTTCAGAAACTCTTTTTAAAGGTTCTGAAGAGCTTGCTGCCTTTTACATTTAGGACTGCGCACTGCCCACCATGTTGACAGGCTTGGGGATCACTGCTATCTGAACATCAGGCCCCACATAGTCTTTCTTTGGACATTGAGATGTGCTGATAAGAGAGGGATTATGAAAAAACATACTGATATTTTGCCTGAAAAATTAGTGAACAATTTTCCTTTATCTATTTTGAAGAACAAACTCTTAAAAGTCACAATATTCATAATATAATCCTCTCATCTACATCATATGATGTATTCTTCAAACTTTTTATTATCCCTGAGTGGCTATAAAACCTGTTTATTAAAAGCTGTTGAAAATTATTTTTTTTCAGATTTATAACATTCTATAAAAATTTCAGGTGTAAAAAGTATTTTCTACCAATCTAAAACTGTCGCAGACTCATGGGTGTTTCTTTTTTTTAAGGTGTTATTTTCCATAGCACAACATCAAAGTGTTAATTTAAAAATGCATTTTGAGAAAGGAGGTATCTATTGGTATTGCTAATTTTAAAAAAAAAATTTTTACTAACCAGAATTTTATACCTGATGAAACAGTGTGGAGTAAATGACCCCAGAACTCCATTCTTTCTTGGACTAGAAATAGAATTTTCTTGGCATCTGCAAGCATTAACTTCTTGTTTACTTTAAATATGCACATTGAATATCTCTGAAATGTTTAAAAAGGAAATTTTAAAAGACAGTAAGACATGCCTGGATTTGACCAACTCAAAGTAACACAGGTAACATATAAATTGAAATATACAAGCTTATATCAACAATATAATTAGATTGCCTTGGTATCAGATGTGCTAAGTTTGCTGCTTTCTCTCTTCATATTCTTTTTAGAAATATTTACCTCAAAATTGAGGTATTAAACAGATGCAGGTCCCGTTTGAACTAAGAAATAAGAAAGATGGAATTTACCTTAGGACAGTATTTCCCAATATGAATTTCACAAAACTCTAGGCACTCAAGATATCCTTTTTAAAAAGAATTTGTTGTAGGGACAGGATTATATGGTCAAATAAGTTTGTAAAATATTGAATGCCATATCTTCCTCTTAGATATTTGCAACATGCATTTTAGTATGTTCAATAGTTTTAGTAGCCCCACAGTCAAGCATATCCACAAGCTTATTTGATCTGAGTAATTTTTTGATAAAACAACTTAACATGCTGTAGACACAATCTCAGAACTATTTCTGATGAGTGACGTCAGAGGAATGGCAGCATGGAAGACTCCCTTGGTCTCTCCCCAAAATTTATACAAGTTGATCCACTATAACTCAACAACGGAGTCCCTGCTCAACATACAGGCATGCCTGAGAATTCCACGCATTGAAGCATCTAAAGTTGGGCAAATGGGAACAAACAGGGCAGGTGAGAAGGGAGGAGAACTCAGATGGCCACAGATGCTGCCCTGCAGCCAGGAACTTGTGGCCAGCTCATTCAAGAGAGGGGAGGAAGTCAGCTGTAGCTAGTGCTTCCTTCGGCTAGGAGGAGCAGAGTATCTCAGTGGGCACACCTTCAGGAGTGTATAATGCAAACTGTGGCTGAGCCAGCTGAAATACCTGGGTGAGGACACAGTGCCTGGGTTCTGCTGTGGCTGTTCACAGTCAGGCAGTTGGTGTTCCAAACAAAGGATCAGAGCCACAGAGCCCTGCCACCCCTTAGATTCCCAAAACTTGCCTCCTGTCTCCTTCGTGTCAGGAGGAGGAGCACATTATCTGCAAACCAAGAACTATTACAGCAAAATCACTATTTCCCTCTGTGACTGATCCCCCCATGTAGGGGAAACCCCATGGAGGTCCAAGGTCACCATTACTGAGAGGGCAAAACAAACCACACCTCCAAGCAAGGCAGCTATATTGACTGCAGCTGTGGAAGTCAGCTTTGGAATTTCACAGTTAAAATTGTGATTCAGTACCACCTACTGGAAAATAATAGAAAGACCTCTTCTTATAAAGTTACTAGAAAAGGGCCAATAATACATAGATGCCTAGACAGAGAAGGAGACCAGCAAATACCATGAATAACCACAGTAATGAGGCAACTCAGAAAATGAAAAATTTTCAGAAAACAAACTGGAACACCTGGAAATATGTGATGTAAATGACAGAAAAGTCAAGATTTCAGTTCTTAAAATACTCAATGAGATGCAAGAAAGTACAGACAAGCAATTTAATACCCTCAGAAAACAAATTAATGAACAAAACAAGTACTTAACAAAGAAAATGGAAACTTTAAATAAGAACCAAACAGAAATCCTGGAGATGAGGCATTCAACTAAGGAGATTAAGAGTGAATTGCTGAGCAGAAGAAACAGAGCCAACTAGATGGAGGAAAGAATTCATGATATCAAAGATAGAAATGACACAGAGGGAAGAAGAGACCTAAGCATTTTTTAAAAAATTAAAGCATTCTATGAGAGCTATCTGACTCCATCAGATAAACCATTATCAGAATAATAGGCATACCAGAAGAAGAGAGGGGGAAAGGAACGGAGAGTCTATTCAAATAAATAGTGGATGAAAATTTCCTAAACCTATGGAAAGAACTAGATCCTCAAATTCAAGAAGCAAACGGAAGGGATCCACTATGGTGGAATGTTAATGGACCTGAAATGAGCAAGGCTTTAAATGTGTTTGACCCGTTGTCTTGCCCTTTTCTACTACTGCCTTTAATACATGTTAACAAAAACACGTCTCAGCTGCTATTCCAAGTTCTAGTAAAGTTGGAGTTAACTATCATCTTGGGCCCAACTTGAGCTGAACATAACCTAGCTTGTCTAACCTTAGACAACCTGCAGCTACATGGATAAGAAATGATTGCATATTAGTATATGCCAGTGAGTTTGGGAATAGTTTGTTTTGCTGTGTTTTCATGGTAATTGCTGACTTATGTACTGCTCTATAGGAGTTTACTCCAAAATAATTAATACTGCTATCAATGTCCATGATAACTAAAAGAGAAATCAAGTGAATGGGAGGGAACTCGTGATGTATCAGAGGGCAATGAATTTTGGATTATTGGGTTTTTATTTCCTTTCATTCTTAAGTTCTTAAAAAATATGGCCTGTTAAAAGCATGTTTTAGTATTGTTACCCCAACATTTCTAAAGAAAATATACCCTCCCAGACAGCCCAGCTTTCCTACTTAAACAAAATGATGCTATGAAAAACATTCAAGTAACATGAATATCAACTGGAAAATAAAGAAATCTGCAATTTATTTATTAAGACCAAGGGTCCCACAAATTCCCAATTATTATCACATTCCCTCAAAATATTAATTCTAATTTTACTGCTGTTCAGCAAAGGAGATGAAGGAGTCGAGCAGAAAGTCCCCAGTCTAGGAAACTTGTAGTTCTGGCTTGAGTCATCATCCAGGTTGCTCACTGCTACCAGCCAAGGCCTTCATTACTGGACCCCAGACAAGGACACCTGTGATCTTGACAAGCATTTACTCTCTTACCCCCTATAATACACCCACCATCTGTTTGTTTCCTCATTCCTATGCACTATTTAGTTCTCCATTTCTACATGTTCTAGCCTCCTCTGCTTCTTGAATTAGTCAACTCTTTGTATAAAATGAGTGATTGTAGAAATGAAGTGATTAGTGTATGTAAAAGTTCCTTACCTGATTGCCCAATAAATATTGCCTATCTCTCTTTTCCTGCCTATTCTACTATTTCCTTAATAATGGTCCAGTGATAGAAATATATATATTGCTATAGACCACTCAGTATATGAATATGAATATAATGATCATAAGTAAGAAGCTAGTGTTAATAATAGCTCTTGGGATTCACATTGATCCTTCTAGGATTTGATTGTGACTAACATTAATGGCCAGCTGAGGAACATACTATCTAAAGAACATTGGATCTAGATGAGGATGAGATAGCAGATCTGGCTTTGAATCTTAGCTCTAGAAATTACTGTCTGATAAGTTAGTACCTCTCTTAAACCCAATTTCCACATTTGAGAATTGGAAGTAATAATATTTAAGAAGATACCATCTATAAAGGGTAATATCAAATAGGATGCTACATATAATGATCTTAGCACAATGCCAAATACATATCAGCACTCAGTAAATGCTAGTTAGTATAATTATTGTACAAGAGCTAAGTTTGTATGTGATAATATATTTACTTTATAATACAGATAATTACCTCAAAATAAGCCTATTGTTAACATTATATTTATTTTAAAATCACTACCTTTATAACCTAAAATGCAGGGGCAAGAAGAAAGGAAGATTTATTGTATTAATGTATCTCATTTCTACCACATTTCTAATCTTCTTTATACATTAGATAGCTGGAGTTTAGGGGTATCCCAGGAAAAAAAACAACCTGAAGGTTAATGGGTGTCATCTACATGCTTCGGAGTATAAACAAATTACTGCCTGGTCATATCAAGGTGAAATACAGTGGAATGAACACACGGTGGCCACACCTCTATTTGAAGGCTACCTGGAAAAAAAAAAAAAAAAGACTGAAGCAAGCTATTTTAACAAATAGGAGTAGGAGTGATTAATTACTTTTTACTGTCACTCAACAGCTTGTCACCTAGGGAGTAACCTCATTTCTTCAATCCCCATAAATTTAATAGAGGTCACACCATGGCCTACTTGGCTGAAAAGCTTTGCTTCTGAAACCCTGATGGTACTTTTAAGTCTGCTGATGTGTGAACATAATTCTCGGCATCTCTTAGCTTCACATACTCTGTCTGTCCCATGGAGACACTTTAGTAGATCTATGTGGCACCATGTAGAAAGTTGCAAGTGATGAGTTCTCTGATTCATTCCTCTTTCATGCAACAAGATGATAGAAAACTTAAAACCAATGGGTGTTATTCTACAGTGTAGAGCTTCTTTCCATCCTGTTAAGGGAATATAAAAAGATATTTATTAAAATTGAAAATTATTAGTTATGAGACCCTTTCAGTCTGAACATTTAGTTTGGTATTTAAAAAGAATTGTTAAAGATCCCATTGAAAAACTTACAGGTAAGTGTGATGGTAAGCTGTTGTGCCTAATTCTCATTCCACTATATGCATTAACCTACATGAAGAAATTTCTAAAAAATAGTATTACTGCAAGAGACCTGCCAGACACCAGATGGAATTTCCAAAAAACAAAGCCCCAAGGGAGAAAAGATGATTAAAAATTAGAGTATTACCTATATCTATTTCATGCCCAATTCAGAGACACAGGCCTTTTGCAATTAGAATGCATCAGTCTCTGACTTTGTTCAAAGACTCATTTCTGGGACTCTCAATGCTACTTCATCCCCTAACTCCACTATTAGTACCTCTCTTTTCCTATCTATGCATAAAATGTTAATCCTTTTAACACTTGGGAAATGGAAATTGACAAGTAGCAATTTATCTCAGCTTGAGATATGAAGTTGAAGATATGGTGAAAGAAAGAGCAGTGAACTCTGGAGGTCGAAGTTTGTTTGTTTGGATTTAGGGTTGTTCCCCTCCAATTCTCCTGGCAAAGAAATTTCTATATGCAAGGTTTAACAACACCAAGGTGACCTGCAAGGAGAACCAAGAAGAAACCACCAACCCAATCTCTAGCAAAAATTTGGCATAGATCAGTCTTTTTCACAAACACAGGTCTTTGAAAAAAACCTACATAGTGAAGAAAAAAAAGGAAGCATATTAAACTCAGGTAGAATCCAGAAGTCATATTTTCATTGTAAATTGTTGAGAAGGTCTATTGAACTCCCAACAGAGAATAGAATAATTAGGATGATGAGCCTGATGTAGGATAAAGAGAACTTTCCACTTTAAAAAATATTAAAAATGGAACTACCATTTGACCCAGTGATTCCACTCCTAGGAGTATATCCCAAGAATTCAGAAACACCCCTATGTTCAAAGAAGCTCAATTTACAATAGCTAAGACTTGGAAACAGCCTAAGTGCCCACCAACAGATGGATGGATTAAAAAGCTGTTGTACATCTACACAATGGAATACTATGCAGCTGTAAAAAAGAAAGAACTCTTACCATTTGCAACAGCATAGATGGAACTAGAGAGCACAGACAGTCCTCGGGTTATGTTGGACTCGACGTACATCATTTCGTGGTTACATCACCATCTCCCATTTATTTATAAAAAAAAAAGTTCCATCATTTCGACATATGTACATAGTGCTTTATGTGTTTTATTATTTATTTACCACAAGTAAAGGTCAGGAATGGTTATCTTCCTTTTAATTTTTTTTTTACTGTTTCACTTCATTACTGCTGTGTATGTGCTCCACATGAGTGACGTAGGTGCTTATGTAGGTGAGTTCTGACTTACGGCAAAAATCCCATTATGTAGGAACGGATTTCCAAGGTAATCCAAGGATCTACTTTTTATGCTAAGTGAAGTAAGCCAGTCAGAGAAAGATAAATATCACATGATCTCACTCATTTGTGGAATCTAATGAACAACATAAACTGATGAACAAAAATAGACCCAGAGACCTGGAAACATCCATCAGGCTGTCAAACCTCAGAGGAAATACAGAGGAGGGAGGGTCGGGGGAGAGACCAACCAATGAACTCATGTGCATATGTGCATAACCCATGGACACAGATGGTAGAATGGTGAGGGTTTAGGGGGAAAGGAGCATTAGAGAGGGCAATGGGGAAAAATGGGATATACGTAATACTTTCAACAATAAAGATTTATTTAAAAACAAAACTGAAAAAAAATTAGTTCTAGCCTCTGCTACTAACTGGGGCTAATCACTAATCTTTTCTTTGCATGGGTTTTAATACCTATCAAATGGAGCAGATTGTTTATGGAGATACTAAATGTAATTATGTGCATGAAAACCTTTTAGAAATTATAAAAATTCATTAGTAATGAATTATTTAATATCATTTTTAAAGATTGTCTTCCACATTTCTGATTTCATTCTATCACTTAATTCTTTACTTTTTGATGCTAATTTAAAATTTACACATATATAATTTTTAATTTCTTTAGAATTTTATTTCCTCTATTCCTTAATCTCACTTTTCCAAAATAATCAAAAGAATACTGCCTTTTCATATTTTAAAATCCTCCATAGTTTAATTCAAAAATAATATAAAAACCTTAAGAATTACTGGTTGGATGGATAATATATCCTAATTTGTTGATATTTAATATTTAATAACTCAAATAATGCCATGTTTTTCAATATTTATTGTTCTCTCTGAGATCTTAAGAGATCACTCAAAATTATGTTCAAGAAATATAGTCGGCAAACATTCACCACACAATATTTAATTAAGGGAGAACCTATTAGCAATATCAATCTTGCTAACGATGATCCTAATTTTTTTAAATGTGTGGAATTTTTAAGAATAGGACCCACAATGTAATATTTAATATTGGTTATTTCTGCTATTAGTAGGATGTATGTTGTTTTTATCTATGTTTTTAACCTTGAAATTCTTGTGTGCCACAATTTCTGAAAATAGGTTTCATATTTATTAAACTAACAGAAAAACTTTAAAGTATTTCATAAAGTATTATCACCTAGTTTTCAAAAAATTATCAAATATAGTTTGTAAAATAAGTATTTTCTTATTAAAATTTGAGCTTGTGATTTTATTTTACTATTAAAATCTCAGTATCTAGCTCCTTATCGAAACAACTATACCCATAAGGGTTTTCACTGCCTTTTCCCTTTAATATTATGCTTTTAATTTGTCCATGCTTGATTAAAATAAAAAATTAACACCTAGTATTATTTTTCCTAACTCAAAGTCTTCTCACTGACATAGCAGGTGGTTTAAAAGTGTCTATTTCCTTATCTCCATAATGTAGTTCATTAAATACTTAGTATATAGTTTTAGACAACTATAACTTGAACAAAATCATTTTTCCTACATTCAAGCAAATTTAGACCATATTAAAGTCCTCCACCTTCTAGGGAATTAACTTCTCAGTCTTTACAAATGTCTGCATAGAAATTTTAAAATTCAGTAAAATATCTGGACTGTTTTTTATAATCATATCAGTATTTTGTCTACATTTACCTATAACTCTACCTTTAAATTCAACATATTCTCTACATATTTGCCTTATTTCAAAGCTTATTTCAGAGATGTATGACTTTGGCAAAAACAAATAATGTAATCTTTGATAAAATCAAGGAAGTTCTCTATCTTACAATACTTGATTGATAAAACAAGGTTACTACAAATATACATAAAAATCTACCCAGCAGGCTGCCTGTTTGCCATTTTAATGTGAATTGAAAAATTACCTTTGTCTCTCAGTGCTGTCTTACAGTTTGGTTTTATGAAGTACTCCCTTCAGTGTGTTAAGATTGATTATTTTTATTTCTTTTCTGGCCTTGAGTCTCATAGAAGTAGAAAATATTGCAGATGTTAGAAGATAAGGCATCTGTTCTTCACTTGGCTTTGGTGGTCATGGGCAAAGCCTTTACTATTATAAATCTGAAGGTTGGCTTCCTCTGGCTCTGTGGGATCTGAATGCCCTCATGGAAGCTACTCCCGAACACCTCCCTAAATGGCCCACATTCATCCCACAGTGAGTGTGCCTGGGAACAGAAGTTTGTCTGCTCCACCATATTAAAGAGGAGTACAGACAAGAAGGGGCAAAGAATATATAAAATGTGTGGCTTGTTTGTTTCTTTGCTGTTTCTGTAAAACTTTGTATCAAGAGTCCAGGAGGTTTGGGTAGTTAAGACTTGGGAAAGATAATGCTGATTTTATTTAGAAGATAAAAATCATTCAAGAAGTTCTAGAATTTGGGCATGTGCCGGGGGGTAGGGGAGGCTGGGGGAAGGTCAATGGGGAGAAAAAGGAGACATATGTACCACTATTTGTAATACTTTAAACAATAAAATAAAATTTAAAAAAAGAAGTTCTAGAATTTGAATACTGTGATATAATAGCAAGCAAAACTACACAATAGAAAAGAGCAAAGATGCAGATATCCTGAATAAGGTCCCTAAACAGAAGGTAGCGTTTTTCTTCCCCATCATCCTTGAATCAAAGGAATAGTAGAAAATTCTGAGGTGGGGGTAGAAAGTGCTGATCTACCCTTGTCATATTATTGACACTTCTTAGTGTTTGGGGTTCTCCAAAAATGTTTGTTTTTTCTCAATAGTTTATTCATAGTGTCCAGAAACCATTGACTTCCTGGAATTTTTATTAAGAATTCCACATTCTTGCCATGTTTTGCAGATACTGTGGCCTCTGCCAATAAATTCTAATAAATTTTTACTTCTCTTCTTTCAATAACATCCTAGAGAATATGATTCAGACTCAAATTAATCACTGATCATGTTAATGGCTCCTAGGAGTTTACTTCCGATACCTCTTATTATATTAAATCAAACTTGATAGTGTACTAGATCATTGCTCAGCTGGGTTTTCATAAAAGCACTGGTATTTAATATGATTTATACCAGGTTTTCTGTTAATGTCTTTGCTTATTGTGTGCTTTATTTTTAAAACAGACATTCCTAGCAAATGACACTTCTTTAAAATATATCATACTTCTAAAATATTTTACAGGAAGCATTTTACAGTAAAATGTGTTACTTATTTTCCATTATAGTCACATAATAGTGAACAGAAACAATTTATTTAATTTATAATCAAAACACTAATATTTTACTTGTAATTTTGTAAAAGTATGTGTACATATATGTGTTTTGCTTATTTAAAAGATAAATTATATCCCAATATTATTAGGATATTTAAAGTATTGCATGTGTTTTTTTAAGCTTTGCAGCAAAGGGGCAGTTCTGGGAAAACCATTTGAAGCATCTGCTGAAGATATAGCAAGCGTGGCAAGTTTTATTGAGACGAAGCTTGTTATATGCTATCTACGGATGAGGAAACCTGACCTTGCTTTGAATCATGCACATAGGTAAAGTGAAATATTAATAACCACAAGTAAGTACTATCTATGCAAGCAGAGGCTATTCTATCAACTTGTATTATCAATTCCCATTCCACTTAAAGACAAAACAGAAAAACATTTCTTCATTACTTGAGTTATGTTAAGCTAGACAATCATAGACACCACAAAGGGCATCTCCAAACCTAATGAAAGAGCTGTAGCCAGTTTGGCTCAGTGGATAGAGTGTCAGCCTGTGGTCTGAAGGGTCCCAGGTTCAATTCTGGTCAAGGGCATGTACCTTGGTTGTAGGCACATCCCCAGTAGGGGGTGTGCAGGAGGCAGCTGCTTGATGTTTCTAACTCTCTATCCTTCTCCCTTCCTCTCTGTAAAAAATCAATAAAATATATTTTTCTTAAAAAACCTAATGAAAGAAATAGACATAAATGACTATTTCATAATGCAAGATAAAATACAAAGACAAATAACTGTGGTAGCGAATTTCTGCAGGAAGAAAGGAGGGAGACAATTAAGTAACTAAGGGAGGAAATACTGAAGGATGAGAGGATTTCCAAAATTGCACGAAGTGTGGAAAACGGTGGAAGGGAAGCCTGAGAAAAGCTTGGAAGTTTGTTGCTTATTTTTTGGTGATAACATAGCTACTCAAAGTGGGCATGAGAGCTGTCCAAAGGTATGAAACACTTTTTACTTATGTCCTTAAAAGTTTGTTCTCTTATATATGTTTATTACTCTTCAGAACTCTGTATTGTTACATTATCTTGTGACTTCTTAGAATCCCCAGGCCTATTTTTTTCTATGAAATTATTCCTCTCTGTGGCCTGTTTCTCAAAAGCCTTGCTCTTCTTCTCCTGGGTAATAATCAGTTTAATCTACATCAAAGATAAAGTGATTCTGTTATGCCTTTCAAATAACTCTTTCCTTAGAATTATGATGTCTCTGTCCCTCCCTGCCTGACTTAGAGCAATTTACCTAGGACATTTGTCTTGTCCATTCTCTGATCTCACAGCCTATATTCTTTTGGATACAAACAGCAAAACTAATACCAACATGAAAGAAAAATGCCTGCCCTGTTAATAACCACTAGGAAGCATAACTATCAATCATATTATGACCTATTGTGTAAGCAGGAGATCTGCCAGCCTGGTAAAAGTCACTTACAACTCCACATCCACAAAGATGAGAAAGTTCTACCCAAGATTCTTCACAGCCCTGAGGAGACCTCAAGCTTGTAGGCTTAAGATTGACATCAAGAACCTGCAGACAACAAAATCACTTTGAAATTCACAAGATAACTTGCTTGAAAGATATTTTTCTGAGTAAATAAACTACAGAACCTAAGGCATATTTTCTTTGACAATGAAAGAAAATTCAGTTCCCTATAGTTTCCAAACCCCGTATCAAGACATATGGCCTGTCCAAGAATTATATTCCACTTCCACTTAAAACAACCAATATTGGAAATGTAACATGTATTTTAGTATGTCAAAGTATTGGGATTTCTGGGCTACTTGGGTGACTTGTGAGCATTTTGGGGAAATTATTTGAAATTGGGACTAGCCCAGAAAAATCTATAGACATATGTAAGCAATAATGAGTTGAAGTGCACTAAAACTAATTATATATCACCTTCTCCATGGCTTTCACTACACAAACATGGCCTACACTTTAAGAAAAAATATCTCCTGGATAGCAGAATGGTTTGATGAATTTTCAAAATACTTAGAATAATAAAAGGGTTCCAATTGGTATGGTCAGGTCAAAATTATATTCAGTGTTATAAGAAATGAACATGGATTGAACATTCCACTAAAATCCAAATTGACCAATGTCACCCCAATAAAATTTATTTTAAAAAAAGAAACAATTGCCCTAGCTGGTTTGGCTCAGTGGATAGAGCATCGGCCTGCAGACTAAAGAGTCCCAGGTTTGATTCTGGTCAGGGGCACATGACCAGGTTGTGGGCTCAATCCCCAGTAGGGGGCGTGCAGGAAGCAGCCGATCAGTGATTCTCTTTCATCATTGATGTTTCTATCTCTCTTTCCCTCACCCTTTCTCTCTGAAATCAATAAAAATAAAAAAATAAAAAAGAAACAATTAAAAGCTATTATTCATGAGGATACAAGGATTATCTTCAATAAGTTTATTATTTAGACTTAAAAACTTTTATTATTTTAAAACTAAGAGTGCCCTCTCAAGACCTTGAAAATTACTGAAGGGGAGATACATAATGCTGAATAGCAAAATCATCTTCCCTATTTGTTAGAATTAACTCTTGTAAATTTTTTTTCTACTTTACAATAATTTCTGCTTCTGTTTATAACTTGAACATTAAGTAAGAAATATAAATCAATAGAGGTTAAACAGTCAATTCATACAATTAATAATGCACCAAATGAAATAAATCATTTTGCCAGGCTTGTCATATTGTGGAACTGCGGAAGTGAGTGCATATAATTCTAATATTAAAATGTTTTCAAAGAGCTCAGATTTAAAAGCAGATATTGAAATATAATCAATGTATTTCTAAATTAATTAGTCAGGATACTCAGTCTATAAATAGCTTACAACCATTAGTTATACTCTGAATGCAAAATTTTGCTTTTGTATTATCATATTGTGATGATTGATTCTAATCATGGATCAAAATATTCCTTTTTGCATTTATTTGCATTTGCTGAAGCATCCCTTTTTTAATTTTATGTAAATGTGAAGTCTACAGCATATCTTTCAGAGATTTGTTAACACAAAATTAGCCTAAAACTATCATGTAGTTTTGTTTCTGATAAGGATAAATGCATGTTGTTTTGTCATGTAGAAGACTATGAGCACCATAAGTTTACAGTTTTAAGTTTAACAAAGATACATTTTAAAAATAATTAGTTTAGTATTAACATTTAAAATATGATAATACATGATACAAAGTCTCTGGAAATAATTATTAGCAAAAATAGTTTTTTCTTTTTGTTAATTTTATAATCAAAGTGGCAAACCCGGGCATCTTTTTTTTTTCACTTTAATCAAAAGTGACACTTAGGGGGAAAAAAAGTGACACCTAGATTCACCAGTCAAATATATCAACTCTGTACTGACTTCATTAACTAGTGTCATTATTTATCAGTAGATATTTTGAACATACCAGGCTGATTTCTAATTACTGCTGTCTTATCAAGAGTAAAAATTCTGCTGTAACTCTTTTCCATCATATAATTATATCTTGATGTATATAATTGTAAAGATTCTAATCAATGTATGTCACTTTTTGAATATTTCTCACCTTTAGATTTTTGTTTGTTCTTTGTTGCAGAATTTTGATGCCACAATGTGGCAAGCAAGATGAAATACAAGTATCAGTTATGTGAAAAAGATTCTATTTTCAAAAAAATTTTTATAATGGCAGCATCTACATTCATTCATTCATTCATTCAACGAATAGTTATTGACTTCCTACCAATCACCTTGCTAGGCATTGAGGAGGCAGTTTTAAACAGGAAATATATGGTATTTATACATAGCAGAAAAATAGCAAAGTTAAAAAATAAATATTAATACATCTATGAGAAAAAGAGTGTGATAAATACTCTGAAAGAAATAAGCACAATTTCATTTTACAGAGGCAGCACAGTATATGGAATCAGAGCACAGAGTCTGGAATCTGACTGTTGAGATTCAAATTCTGACTCCTCTACTCAATATTAGTCTGAATTTAATTCTTTACAAAATTGGGTTATAATAATAGTATCTACTTCACAAATACTATCTCACAGGGTTTCAAAAAATTAAATCCAAACCCATGTATTTTTTTTATTCCAGCCCTAAATGAGTTACTGATATTGAACCTACCTTCCTGCTATAAAAAAAACTGGACAAAATATATGAGAAAACTGTGTTCAGACATTGGACAATGGTCACAGCAGTCCTCTGATCCTTGAGAGAAGGGAAATACACATTGTGAGCCCCACAGTTTTCTCAGCTTTTTACTTGGGTTATTTTCCTGCTTTAATTCAGGGAGATGGAGATCAAGTTAAACTACTGTCTTGCTGAGTTGAGGATATAGAGATTAGGACACTACACTGCCAAAAAAAAGTTGTAATGTATAGGGCAACTGGCCAAAGAAGAGGTTGCTATGTAAGGAAGTTGCGGGTAGAAGTCCACATGAGGCTTTACTGCACGTTCTTAACCAATGGGAGTAGTGAGACTCATGTAGCAGAGATTCCCTCCTAAAGGCCTAAGTGCTACATGGAAATATTAGAGGAGCTGCAGTGCTAGAGTACCATGCAGAGACCTCACTGAGTACCTCAGACATTCAGTTGAGATGCCAGAGAGGCCGTGCTTTTCGAGTAATGACCATGTTCTCAGAAAAGACTACACCTTAGGATCAAGCTCCAAAGCCCAAACAGACCTACCCAAACGTAGTCATAATAAGTGAAGAGAGGATGAGACTCTTAACAGAAAAAACTGTAGAAAATAATCAAATAGAGATTTTGTATTGATTAATACAATATCTGAAATAAAAAATGTACTAATTGACCTTAACATCAGTTTGGAGCCTTAGCTGGGTGGCTCAGTTGGTTAGTGTATCATCCTGATATGCCAAGGTTGTGAGTTCAATCCTTAGTCAGGGCACATACAAGAATCAACCAATGAATGCATAAATAACTAGAACAACAAATCTATATTTCTCTCTCTCTCAAATCAATTTTAAAAAATCAGATTGGAGATTGCTAAAGATAAGTTTAGTAAACCTTAAGTCAAATTAATAGAAACTACCCAATATGAAGAACAAAGAGTAAAAAGAGATTTTAAAAAATTAACCAATGCTTCAGTGACCTGTTCTCAAGGACTGTAACAAGCAATCTAGTCTACATGTGATTTAAATCTCAAAGGAAAAGGAAAAGAGAAAGGATCATAAAAGTAGTTACTAAAAATTTTCCAAATTTGGTTAAAAAAAAAAAAAAAGACATTTAGCTCCAACTAGGATAAATTCAAAGAAAACTACATCTAGGAACATCATAATGAAACTCTTTGAAAACCCAAGATGGAGAGAAAATATTGAAGGCAGTAAAAGATAAACAACACATTACATACAAAGGAACAATGATACAAATAACAGGTGACTTTTAATTGGAAATAATGGAGACCAAAATGCAACAGAACAATCTTAAAATGATGAGAGAAAAATAAGTGATGTCAAGCCAGAATTCTATATCCAGCAAAAATATTCGTCAAAAATGAGAGTAAGATAAATATATCTTTATATAAATAAAAGTTTTTAAATTAACCTTAAGCAGATCTACACTTGGAGAAAAGCTAAAGAAGATATTTCAAGCTGAAGTAAATTACAATAGATTGAAATTTGGATCTACAAAAAGGAATGAGTAACACTAGTAATGGTAAATAACTAAATATAAAACACAATTTTTTTCAAAGTGTATTTAAAGAAGAATGACTATTTAAAGGAAAATAATAGCATTTTATCATATTATCTAAAGTAAAAACAATAAATAATATGATTATATTATTTCAGTGGGAAATATTGGACCTCAATACCACAAAGACCCAAGGGAGGGAGCACAAATGAAATTTTATTACTAAGTTTCTTAAAGGAAGTAGTACAATATTAACTCTAAGTAGACTATGTTAAATTAAGGATGCATGTTATAATCCTTTGAATAACTAAAAAATATAAAAAGTAGAGCTAGAAAGCCAATAATTGGCTTAAGATTATATACTAAAGAATAAGTAACAAAACAAGTAGGAAAGGCGTAATCAAGTGGGACATTGGAATGTAATAGCAAGATAGTAGAGTTGAACCATACCATATTCATAATTGCATTAATCATACATTAATTAAACATTGCATTTAAAAGTCAGTGGATTGTCAATCTATATTACATAAAAAGATTCAACTATATTCAACTAACTATATAATAAAAAAGACATAGGTTTAAAGGGGAAAAAATTATATACCATACATACAGTAACCATTAAAACCTGTGTTTATGTCAGTTTTGCCTATGTTAAATATCAAAGTGGACCTCAGGAAAGGGGTGCTATCAGAGATCAAAATAAGGCTCAATAACTAAATATCTAGAAAATCCCTTCAAATACTTAGAAATTAAATGATAAACATCAAAATAATTATGAGTCAAATGTAAAAAACTAAAATAACCAAAGACATGGATTTGAATCTTTGCTTTATCACTTACTAGCCTTGAATTTCACAAGTAACTTCCCTTTGCCTCAGTTTTCTCACCTTTAAATCTAAGTAAATTGCTTGAAGCCATTCCTGTATCTCAAAATATAATGGATTTGTATTTTATTTCAGTCCCAACAACAACAAATATAGATTATTTTCAATGGTAATAATACCAATAAATTATACATATGCATAGAGGAAACTATTCTTATTTTTTAAATATGTTTTTATTGATTTTTAGAGAGAGAGGAAGGGAAAGGGAGAGAAAGAAAGAGAAACATCAATGAGAGTGAGAAACATCGATTGGCTGCCTCCGCATGCACCCTAACAGGGGAGCAAGCCTGCAACTTGGGCATGTGCCTTGACCAGGAATCTAACTGGTGACCTTTGGTGCATGGATGATGACACACTGGCCAGGGCAAAGGAAACTATTATTTTTATAATATCCTTCTTGAACCCCAACAGATACTCAATTAAGTAGACAATTTGAAATCTCCTGTGAAAATAGAACTTTTGGGACCTTATTTTCCACAACTTTGAAGATAATTAAAATGCTTAGAGGAGATATGAGCTTCAAGCATTACAGATATTTGTGACATTTGTTTTCTGGGGGTATTTTTTTAATTGATTTCAAAGAAAAAGAGGAAGGGAGAGAGATCCTAAAACTGGATTGGATTCCTTAAGTTGCCTGTCCAAGTAGCAAAATATGTGATTAAAAAGATCATACTCTTTATATTAAATACTAGATGCCTGGTGCATGAAAATTCATGCACTGGAAGGGGGTCCTTCAGCCTGGCCCACCCCCTCTCACAGTCCAGGAGCCCTCAGGAGCAGGCGGCAACCCGGCGATCAGGGGAAGGCGAAGCCCCATCACACCTCTGCTGCTGCCGCTGCTGGCAGCACAAGCCTCGGCCAGCCCTGGTTACCTGCGCCTCAGGTGGCCCTGAGTGGCTGGGCAGCCGCCATCTGAGACTTGCCTGCACCTCGGGCTGGCCCTGGGCGGCTGCACAGCTGCCATTCGATGCTTGCCTGCGCCTTGGCCTGGCCCTGGTCGGCTGGGGGCTGAGAGACTGGGCACCACCATCTTGTGGCTGTGGGCACTGCCATCTTTGAGGGCGTGGCAGTCAATTATTATATTCCCTCCTTATTGGCTGTGGGTGCTGCCATCTTTGTGATGGCATGACAGTCAATTAGCATATTCCCTCTTTATTAGATAGGATATTTATAAACTTTCATGATTATATTTTAATATTTTCATTATACAGAGCTTGCAATAGATTGATTAAAATAATTCCACCTATAGAATTTTTATATTGTCTCCATTATACAATACCATTCATTCCATGGCTTTTAAGCCAAACATGTCATCTTCTACATTTATATTCAAATTGACTGCATTTTAATTTACAATCATCTTGCTTGATGTTTTATGTCTCATCCTAGCTTCCACTCTTTCTCTTCTAACAATTTAGTTTAGTCTTATCTCTGAGGTCAGTATCCATTTGGCTTTTATCTTTCCTTCCCATTAACTCGTTAATATAAAAATGGTCTATCCTATATAATAAAGAGGTAATATGCAAATTGACCCTCACGCTCTTGCACAAGATGGTCGCCCCCCTGTGGTCAAAGATGGCCAGCAGGGGAGTCAGTTAGGGGTGGCCGCCCCCATGTGGTCAAAGATGGCTAGTAGGGGAGGTCAGTTAGGGGTGACCAGGCTGGCAGGGGAGGACAGTTGGGGGCAACCAGGGCTGCAGGGGAGGGCAGTTGGGGGCAACCAGGCTGGCAAGGAAGGGCAGTTAGGGGTGACCAGGCCGTCAGGGGAGGGAAGTTGGGGGGTGACCAGGCCTGCAGGGAAGGGCAGTTAGGGGTGACTGGGCTGGCAGGGGAGGGCAGTTGGGGGTGACCAGGCCAGCAGAGGAGCAGCTAGGTGTCAATCAGGCTGGCAGGGGTGTGGTTAGGGGGTGATCAGGCTGGCAGGCAGAAGCAGATAGGGGCAATCAGGCAGGAAGGCAGGCGAGCGGTTGGGAGCCAGCAGTCCCGGATTGTGAGAGGGATGTCGGACATCCCCCAAGGGGTCCCAGATTGGAGAGGGTGCAAGCTGGGCTGAGGGACACACACCCCCCCGCCCCCCAGTGCATGAATTTCCTGCACTGGGCCTCTAGTAAATAAGAAAGCAGTATATTTTTTTTAATAAATATTGTTCAGATTATTACAATTGTTCCTCTTTTTTCCCCCATAGCTCTCCTCCACCCGGTTCCCACCCCACCCTCTGCCCTTACCCACCCACCCACTGTCCTCATCCATAGGTGTATGATTTTTGTCCAGTCTCTTCCCACACTCCCCCCACCCCTTTCTCCCTGAGAATTGTCAGTCCACTCCCTTTCTATGCCCCTGATTCTATTATATTCACCAGTTTATTCTGTTCATCAGATTTTTTATTCACTTGATTTTTAGATTCACTTGTTGATAGATATGTATTTGTTGTTCATAATTTTTATCTTTACCTTTTTCTTCTTCCTCTTCTTAAAGAATACCTTTAAGCATTTCATATAATACTGGTTTGGTGGTGATGAACTCCTTTAGCTTTTTCTTATCTGTGAAGCTCTTTATCTGACCTTCAATTCTGAATGATAGCTTTGCTGGGTAGAGTAATCTTGGTTGTAGGTTCTTGCTATTCATCACTTTTAATATTTCTTGCCACTCCCGTCTGGCTTGCATAGTTTCTGTTGAGAAATCAGCAGATAATCGTAGGGATGCTCCCTTGTAGGTAACTAACTGTTTTTCTCTTGCTGCTTTTAATATTCTTTCTTTGTCTTTTGCTCTTGGCATTTTAATTATGATGTGTCTTGGTGTGGTCCTCTTTGGATTCCTTTTGTTTGGGGTTCTCTGCGCTTCCTGGACTTGTAAGTCTATTTCTTTCACCAGGTGGGGGAAGTTTTCTGTCATTATTTCTTCAAATGGGTTTTCAATATCTTGCTCTCTCTCTTCTTCTGGCACCCTCATAATTCTGATGTTGGTAAGCTTGAAGTTGTCCCAGAGGCTCCTTACACTATCTTCATATTTTTGGATTCTTTTTTCTTTTTGCTTTTCCGGTTGGGTGTTTTTTGCATCTTTGTATTTCAAATCTTTGACTTGATTCTTGCGTTCCTCTAGTCTGCTATTGGATCTCTGTATATTATTTTTTATTTCAGTCAGTGTATGCTTAATTTCTAGTTGGTCCTTTTTCATATCCTCGAGGGTCTCGCTAAATTTATCGGCCTTTTCTTAGAAAATTCTTGAAAAACCTTATAACTGTGATTTTGAACTCTATATCCAGTCATTTGCTTTCCTCCATTTCTTTCATCTGTGACCTATTTCTTTGTCTCCGCATTTTGGTTGCTTCCCTGAATTGATAGAGTGGCTTTGTGTGCTAGGTGTCCTATAGGGCCCAGTGGCTCAGCTTCTCCAGTTACCTGTGGTAGACACTCTTAGTGCACCCCTTTGTGGGCTGTGTGCACAGTCTTGTTGTAGTTAAGCCTTGATTGTTGTTGGTATCACTGGGGGGAATTGACCTCCAGGCAAATTGGCTGTGAGGATCAGCTGTGTCTACGCTGGGAGAACTTCTGTGCTGGAGACACCCTTATGAGACAAGACTTGCTTCATTGGGGCTTTGGTGCTCATTGAGTCTGCCCCCTGAGTGTGTCCCTTATGGATCTGAGGAGTTGTAATCTGGATGGTCCCACTCTGACCCCTGGGTACACTGGCTCTTGGATCTCCAAGGAGTGTTAATTTAGCCTCTGTCTGAAGCCACCCAGCAGAAGCTACGGAGAGATCTGCAGATTCCTCTTCTTTGTTTGGGTTTTGGAGGTGCCCAGATGAGGCCCAGCTATGAAGCAATGCAAGCTGCTATGGAGCCTTGGGCCTTCTTATCGATATTCTGGGTCTCACTGACTCAGCTGCAGTTTGTTAGGTAAGTTTAAAATTCAAAGGACCAGACCATTCATATGCAAAAGCCTCTGCACTCAGCTTGGATGGGGCTGAGTCTCAGGGCAGAGCAATCAGCAATGGCTTCCTGGGGTGGGATCTCAGGGCGGAGCAAACAGCGATGGCTTCCTGTCAGCCCTGCCCTAAGAGGCCCCTGGTTCTCAGTGTCCCACAGTAATTGCTGCAAGCACCTCTGAGAGAAAGCCGCCCTCGAGTTTCGCCCACTGCCAGACAGTTCAGTTCCTCCCTGTATGAGTCTGGGTCCCCAGAGTCTCACCTGGAACTAGAGTTCAGAGCAGTTGGGAGCTTTTGTCTCCCTCCTGATTGAGAAAGCCAGCCGCGTACTCAGTTGCCAGCCCTCTTCGCACGTGCACCTCGGTACCTCTGCCTTCCGCAGCTCCTGTAAGTCTCAGTGTGCTTTTCTCTTTCCTTCTAGTTGTAGAATTTCCACTCAGCCAGCCTCCTTGTGGTTCTGGATGATGTCCGTTTTGCCTTTCCATTGTAGTTTTGAAATTGTTGTGGGAGCTTAGGTGTTTACCTATGCTGCCATCTTGGTTTCTGGTCTCAAGAAAGCAGTATATTAATGAAATGGAGTGGTATTCTTACACAACAATGTCTTTAGAAGGTAAATCTATCAGTGTTTGTTGGTTTGCTCCCCTGCTTTTGATTTCCCTGTGTTTCTTGAAAAATAGTGCAGAGGGTGCTAACATGCTAAGTACGGCCTTTAGGAAATGTCCATTTTGATCCAATCCTCAAGATGGCAAGTTGGCTGCACAGACAGTCCTCATGGGTGGATCTATTCCTCTGTTATTATAAGATGATTATATTAAACAAATGGCTTAGCCTCTCTGCAGCCTCTTGCTCTGTAAATTCTCACTAGGGTATTAAAAGCATTCATGTACTTAAAATGTTCTAAAATGTGTCAGTTGCTTGGCCTGGGATAAGTACGAATGAGAACAGAAGAGATATGTTTGTATCTACTTCCTGCAAGGTTCAAAATTTCCCAGAATTAATTCTGTAAATACAAATAAAGAAAGGGAGCTGTAAATTTCCTTGTAATGTGGTTATACTAGGTTCAGCAAGTAAAGGTCTGGGTTTAAATCCCTGCAACATCACTGACTAGCCTTGACTTTCACAAGTCACTTAACTTTGCTTCAGCTCTGCATTTCTGAACAAGGGAAAATGACAGTATCTTCCTTACCACTTGCAATGGGGGTCAAATGAGAGTATAGATGGGGAAATGTTTTTCAAATGGGGAATATTTGTGCAAATCTTAACTTTAAGGTGAATATTATGTGTATTTTCAAAGACCTCAGGTGACCAACCTGAAATTCTACAGGACTATTGGCAACATAGTACTGGCCTCCACTAGCATTTTTGCAAATCCTGGGGTTGTACTGTTATTGCTGTATTTATCTGAACTCTCCTTCATTTCCTCTTCTGTTGCTATGGCAAGAATTCTTCATGTTATCCTCTCTCAGGCCTGTAACTTTTCCTTACTTTTCACAGAAGTCTGAAGAGCAGCCATATGTTAAGTTGTAACACCTTTAGTTTGAAAATAAAAGCCTCCTTGATGGCACTGCCTATAACTTTGCTCACAGGTTAGTGTGACACGCATTTCTTATGAATCTTCCTCACTGGAGAAAATGCAGACCATGTGCCCTTTCCAGTTACCTGGGGCAAAATAATTTTGTAATTGGATATAAATGTTCTTTTAATATTGCCAAGCATTAAGCTTTTGTTAGCAAATTTGACTTTCACACAGAAAACAATTGGTTTCACAGTAGTATTTGATATTTTTTGGTGTTTCACTGTAAGAGATTAGCAGATAAAAGAAGTCTAATATATAACTTTCCTATATGTTTAACCTCAATCTTTTTGCTTTCTTATACTTTTAGTTTTTGTAAAGCTTTCCTTGTAGGACCTGTTCAACACAGATAGGCTCTGATGAAGTCTGTTTTGCTTTTTGTGGAAAGAAAATAATGTGAGAATCATGTATATAGCCCAAAAAAGGGAAAGGGTATTTTGGTTTTAGTAGATAGGTCAAAAGGATGGGGTGATATAATGCAAATTATTAAACAAGCATGACCCATGTGCCTCTTCATCTTCATCTATACAGTTAGAGCCTTCATACCAGTTTTACTATTTACTCAGCCTCAAACTGGTCTTATGATCCCATTATATTTTTTAAGCATTATTGAGGATGTCAAAGAGCTTTTTCTTTATGTGTGTTATATCTGTAAGTATTTATCACATTAGAAATTAAAATGTAGAAATTTAAAAATATGTATTCATTTAAAAATAATAAATCCATTACATGTTAACATAAAATATATATTTTATGAAAAGGAATAGCTTTGTTTTACATGTTTGCAAATTTGTCAATGTGTGGCATTAGAAAAGAAAACTGGGTTCTCATATCTGATTCTGCATTCAATCTGTTGCAAAATGGTTGAACAATATGAAGAAAATCCAGTCTGACACAGATGTATTGATGGAAAGAGAAAGATGATGTTAATGAACTTTTTAGATAATCCTGAATATTCTTCTTTGATAATAACACCAAGATTTATCAAGTGGTAATTTCTTAAAGATTAATTGCAATGTGGAATCTGAAACTACATCAACCAATTTGTACTCTGTTACACTAAAAGCCATTTGGTCCCCTTACACTTTGAATGGATTGTTTACCCATGCATGAGTCAGTGACATCTTATGTTTATTATTTGGAAAATAATGCATCATTTGCAGATTTCTATTATGCAGAATTCAATTATGCGATAGTAAATTTACAAGATTGCATGTTAATTTCACCAATCTCATCAGAAAAGTCTTCAAGCATTGGGTGGCTGTCAAACTCACAGTGAGAGATACAAGTTGTTCAAAATTCTAATTTTACTTGAAAGTTCAAACTTTTATCGCTGGCAATAAATACTGTCAGTTGTGTTCCTTTAAGTGACAGGCACACTTATTTTATTTTTGAAAAATGTCTGCCAAATTCCAAGTCTGATCATCAGAGTCTGTTAGTTGTTCTTCCCAGTAAAACATGATGATATTCCCTGGAAACAGTGACTAAGTCAGCTTACACCGGCACAAGTGCTTTCTTCGAGACCGCTGTCACACTTTGTTATGCCGGAGAGAAGTGCTTTATGCATATGTCCCATCTAGTCATGCCAAATAGTAAAAAGACATGTATGTACTCAAGGGTTGAGATTTGTATTTTTTGGAGGCGTGGCAGGCCAAGGAAGGGAGTGTATTCAGTTGGTGAAGAATATACCGCTAGATTACTAGAACAGTTTGCTATAACTGATTTGATTCCTAAGAAAGAACCTGCAGTTTTACCCACCATGGCTTTTTCAACATCAGTGCCAATGTCAACACAGTGAAGAAGGAAAATAATATCTTAATATCATTATAATAATAATATTGTGAGCCCCCTGCAAGTGTCTAGGAACCCTTGATAATATGCAAGCCACACTTGGAGAACCACTCAACTAGTGCATAGTGTCCTTGGTATCTTACCAGCGCTTGTATCTCTCATCTTTCTGCAGATTGTTGCAGTGACTATCTTCTAAAAAAACTGTTTCCATCATGTGCTTGCCTAGTAATTCCTGAAGCATTAGTAATTTTTTCTATAATGTTAAAAATCCTTTAACTAATGAACAGATTCTTAATAGACTCCTGCCTTCCCCTCTAGTCAATTTTATTACTTTAGTCAGGCCAACGCACACGGCAGTTTTTAATATGCTTTGCCATCCTCTTCACCAAGTCATGTGGGGGCCACTTTTCCAGTTTGGGTTTTCTACTGCTCTTCCCTAATTGTGACCATTTCAAAGTGCAGCTCAAAATTCACTTCCTCCTGATTTGGTTCCAAGTTTTATATGTTCCCATCATTGCAGACCCTTTCCCCAAATCTTTTGTTTTTCCCATCTCCTTTGCATGCATCTCACAATGTAACTGTTTCCAGTTTCAGTGTATTTATTGTTAGTTATGTATGAACTTTTATGGTTTTTCACAACTGGGTTAATATTTCTGTTTGGGAGATAGTTGCTTATTGTCTAACATAGATTTTTAAACACAACAAGTATGATATGTGCTATTGTCATTATATTCACAGAAATGGCAGGACATTTAAAGCTATTCAGAAAATGTATTCTTTGCAAAGACACTTTATTTGGTACAAGTCACAACAGGTTGCAACTCAATACTTTGAGCCAAAGAGGATAGAATGTCAAATGGGAGATTGAGTTATCTTTTTCAGTAAAGAAAGGATTAATAAACACATTCAAAAGCTCCCTGTGTTTCAAAGAGAAACCATTAACATTCTCATTTATACAATTTGTAATTAATAGACGTTCCTAATTAGAGTCACTTTGAGTAATGGTAATTTGGTTTATAACTAAACATTGAATCCAATAATGAGAGCTTTTTCCATAATTAAAGTCCTTATCTAATTCAAATTTTGATTTTAAACTTCCAAACTATTGTCCATAATCTAGGGGTTTAGCCAGGATGGACACTGTATACATAAATACAATGCCCATTGTGGCATAACCCTGCCAATTACGTTTATTCAACAAAGGGAAATCACAGATAATTATCTGAAAGCTAAATGTTTCACAAATCCTAAGAGTTACATTAACATTTCTCCCTGGTTAGGGGCTACAGCGGGCTCATAGTAGGTAAAGTATTGTTATCTAGATGTCATTTATTAGTCTCCAAACCAAAATAATAATAATAATGTTAATATGAGCAGTTTTAGTATTTGATAATATACAAATAGTTTTGATTTTGCTATAAAAATTCCTTTAATTCTAAAAGAAATAAGCATCCTATTTCATTGTCCTATGAAACTATCTAGTAGTAGTCATTACAATTTATTTCAATTCACTTTAAAGGTTCTTACCTTATTGCCCATTGAAGGTAGCATAAACAATAATAGAATGCAAGAAGACATTTATTTCCACACAATAGGGCTACTCAAAATATTAATTTAAGTTTGTATTTACCATTCTGGCTCTTTTCTTTAAAAAGTGTACAGTGTCTGGAACATGTTTATACTTAAAAATTACAGCTGAATGAATCATCAGTTCTGGTAGGTTAGAACAGAGAGGAATTTATTAATTACGCTTTTCAAAGTAATCATTCTAAAATGCATCCCACCCAAATAACACAGAGAATGGAAGGAATGTGATATTTGTCAAGCTGTTCTTGAACCACCACCATCGCTGATGCACCCTTCTCCTCGGTGTTACATAGACAGATAAACAGGGCTTTACATCTACATCTTTGGTTTCTGAATCTTGATAGCTTTTCTACAAGAGAGTTGATAGCTGGTATTTGGTTCATGGATCCTGAAGAAAAGATAACAGAGACAACACTATTATTTTTTTAAGAGAAAAATGTCAAGAACGAAAAATGAAAATGTCAAAAGATAGGTTGATATACTGTATTACTTAAAGACTGTTTTGTTGGGAGAACTGACCAAGTGATTTACTAACAGCTTTTACTGGACAGCCTTTGGATTACAATGTAGATGAAAAATAAATGGGGTTTCATTTCATTTTTACTCTATCCAGACATTTGACAGATGGAGAAAAAAAAATGGGAAAACACAATTAGAGTCTACAAACATGGGGGGTTTTCAAAGTATGAAAAACAATTTTGTATTTTGACTTTTTCTCAAAGACCCTCCGTATCGATCTCTATCTCTGTATCCTTTAATTACATAAACTGCCTTTCATTCCAGACCACATCTGCATACAGTTAGGGATTAGGAGATTGTGTAAACCTGACATCCAGCTGGGATATCGGTTCAAAAATCAGTGGAGAGAGGTCTTTGATAGATTCGGGTCACAATAGGTGTAGATCTCAATGGAAAATCTTAGATAAGATTAGGGTCCCTGGTGGCTCCTTTGGAAGAGTGTGTTCACTCAGTAACATTGTTTTATTCCAAAAGCATTCATTTAGTGCCCATTATGTGTTAAGTATTTGCTAGGTGCTGCACATATAAAGATAATTTTGTTGAGCATTACTTCCTATTATGGAGAGGTCTCCAATGGATACAGAGTAATTAAACTAGTAAAAAAAGTAAAAGAAATGTAGAGAAAATGAAATGTTCCCAATTGCTTACAAAGGCATCTACTTCATACTTCTAAAAATCCAGTAGCATGTCATACTTATTTTTGGTGATTATTTCATGTATAGTAACTGATGATATTCGTGTTTTTGGAAGATACTGAAGACTACGTGGCTTCCTTCTCAAGTTTCCTATTTCTTGGTATTGATGACCCATTAAGTTTGTTATTTGAATTTTAACCTTCATTTTATTTTTCTAAACAAAGAAATCTCATACTCAAAATCTAAAGTAAAATATATTTAAACATAGATCCTAGTCATTCTTTAATGTGTATTTATTCTAACTCTATAAAGAAGACAGACAATATAACATCTCCCCTCTACATATTTTTCAGTATTGTGACAATATAGCAATTTTTAAAGTATTTATCTGATTGACTCTTGGTCATGTCAAGAAATAAGCTATTTGTTGTTCCATTGAATAATTCATATTTTTCACATTTAATGTTTTACACATAAAATTAATTGTAGTTGGGAGAGGCAAAACACCAGGGATGATATTTGAATTACTCTCCTACTTAGCTTCTTCTCTAAACTCGTTTCCTTCTGTGCCATGCACATGCTGGGATCTCAAGAAATTTGTGAGAATTATTTCTTCTTGCTGTTTCCCTAAAGAGCTAGGTTTTACTTTTATGCTTTTGCAAAAACATACTCTGCTACTGTTTTGGCAGAGCTATATGCTTTATTCGACAACAATCTACTATAATTTTCTCATTTCAAAAACCAGTGCCCTTAATTCTAATTTTATGCTCTAATACTTTATAAAGTAGTTCAATTTTTTTCCATGTAAATTAAATCGGGTCATTCTATTGTTCTGTCTTGCTTGTCAATGTAAGATATTTAAAGTGAGCAATAGTCTTCTTAGTTATTCTCAATAAGTTGAAGACTGTTATACTTTATTTTAGCTTTTAATTCCAATCATCAATCTTTTGCAGTGAACCAAGTGACCAAATAAGACAGAAACAGTAAGATTTCACTGAAACCTTGTGTAGTGATGGCAATATTGCATAAGTTCCCCTTACATTCCCATTTCTTCCACCTACCCAGAATTTTGGTTACTAGATTGAGATTTAATATTATGCCAACAACCCATGCTGAAAGAAGCTCTAAAAGGCAACCGTATGGAACACTTTCTGAGTTTTCTGCAAATCTGTTACTGAGGACAGATTGTTTCATTCTAGGGCATCTTTGGAAAAGGTGATCTTTCTGATTATTCTACAAGAAATATTTGAACTGAGCAACTGGCTTATTTGAAACAAACTATATGCCCTCTTTACATGGGCTACCAGCAAACCTAGAAGAAAATATATAGTCCCTCTCAACTGAACTCTTAGGATCTTAAGACTTATTTTGTGTGCTAACCTCATCCAGGCTTTATCTTAATTCTCCTACTTTTAATCTTGCTTGCCTCTTTCAGTTAAATTTTTTTTTTATTTTTAATTATGGTGAAACACACATAACTTAGAATTTACCATATTACTCATAATTTAAATATGCAATTTAGTAGTGTTAAGTACATTCACATTGTTGTACAACAAATTTCCAGAACTCTTTTCATCTTGCAGAACTAAAACTCCATACCATTAACAACTTCCCATTCCCCTCTCACCCTAGCACCTGGAAACCAGCATTCTACCTGATGTCTCTATTATCTACTCTAGGTAACTCATATAAATGAAATGACACAGTATTTGTCTTTTGGTGATTGTTTATTTAACCTAGCATACTGACCTGAAGATTCATCCATGTTGTAGTATATATAAGAATTTTCTTTTTAAGGCTAATAATATTCCATTGTATATATGTATATGCCACATTGTGTTTATCCTCAGCTGTTGATAGACGCTAGTGATCTTCCACCTTTAGGCTATCCTATATAATAAAAGCCCAGCGACCATAATGGCGTAATGACCAGAACGACCACGCAAGCAGTTGCCATGAGGTGCATTGAACCGCAGGCTTTGATCACAGGATGGCAAACAGGGAACCAGGGGTAACCGAGGTGGGTGGTGGTGGGCGGGACTGGGGACTGGCAAGCTGGTGGAAGATGGCCCCGATCTCAGGCTAGGCCTAGGGAACCTACCCGTGCATGATTTCATGTGCTGGGCCTCTAGTTGTAAATAATATTGCTATGAATATAGGGGTACATCTTTAAAAACCCAGCCTTCAATACTTTGGGTACATACACAGAAGTAGAATTGCTGAATCATATTGTAATTCTATTCTTAATATTTTTAGGAATTGCCATACTTTTTTCCACAGCAGCTGCACCATTTTACATTCCCACACACCATGCACAAGGATTCCAATATCTCCACATTCTTGCCAACACTGGTTATTTTCTGGTTTGTTTCTTTTTTTTGTTTTGTGTTGTTTGGTTTTTTTTTGGTGTGTGTGTATGTGTTTAATAGTGATCTAGTGAGTGTGAGGTGGTATCTCAGTGTGGTTTTGATTTGCATTTTCTTGATTATGAGTGATTTTGAGCATCTTTTCATGTGCTTATTGGCCATTTGTATATCTTCTTTTAAGTAATGTCTTTTCTAGTCCTTTGCTTATTTTTAATTGTTTTTTTATTGTTGAGTTATAGGATATTAACTGCTTATCAGATATATGATTTGCAAATATTTTCTCCCATTCCATGGGCTGCCTTTTCATTCTATTGATAGTGTCTTTTGATGCACAAGTTTTTAATTTTGATGTAATTCTATTCATCTAGTTTTTCTTTTGTTCCCTGTGAGTTATTTTTACTTTAATTTATGTAAGTTTTCTATAAGCTGCTTTAAACTTTTCCTAGAACAGAATATAAATAGATAATAATGCAATTATTTTTCAACATTAGGCATTTTGTCATTTTTGCATATTTTAAATTTTTGGACTTTGTTATGAACCCTTATTTATTTGTTAATGGAATGAATAGGACAAATAGTACTTGCATATCTGAACAAAAATTATCTATGTAGGGAGAGAATTCTCCATGTGTCTCCTGCATTTTGTTTTGTTTTGTTTTGTATGTCCTCTGAAAAAGACACTGGTTGACCTTTGGTCTACAGCCTTGGAAGATGAGTTAGTGTCTCCTGCTAGAGCTAAGGATAGGCATGGTTACAGCTCATTGTAAAAGATTTACATTCCCTTAGCTTTGCATTCCTCTCCTGTGATGTGATGCAACCTACTGCATGTGAAGGTGTAATCTGGCCTTTGCATTGCCATCTGGGAATTGCGGCAGTACAACAGAAGACTGATACAATAGCTACTGCCATTGTTATGACTAAGAAAATCTCCTTTGTCTCTGGTCCTGGAGGGTCATGTCTTCTATGAGTATCCATGAAACTGCCACACTAACTTGTTAACCTGCAAGCAAGGAAAAACTCAGATGCTTCACAATGCTCAGCAATGTATTATAAGGGTTTTTTGTGATTATATTTGAAAGTCATTTAGTCTAATCTTCCATTCAGTCAAGAATTTCTTACACAACCTGACAGATGGCATTCTAAATATCACTTAAATGATTCCAGGAATAAGAAACTGTCCTTGGTGCCTGTTGCATCACTGGTTAATAAGTATCTCCTTATGTTGAACTAAACAACTTAAAACTTGGTAATACTAGGCTTTTGCCTGGTCTCATCTGGAATTACAGAATAATTTTTCTATTTTTCACATGGTAGGTCTTTGTGTTTGAAAGTATTTATCTTATTTAACTATCTAAACATATCAATCTCATCCCATATTCTTCACACACTGTCCTCCAAACCCATTGGACACTCTAGACCTGTGGTCTGCAAACTGCAGCTCGCGAGCCACATGCGGCTCTTTGGCCCCTTGAGTGTGGCTCTTCCACAAAATACCATGGCCTGGGCGAGTCTATTTTGAAGAAGTGGCATTAGAAAAAGTTTAAGTTAAAAAAATTTGGCTCTCAAAAGAAATTTCAATCGTTGTACTGTTGATATTTGGCTCTGTTGACTAATGAGTTTGCCGACCACTGCTCTAGACACACTCAATATGATGCTGATTCTCACAGATGCTCTGAACAATAGATGGATTCAAGAGACTGTATGGCAAAGGCACAATTTAGTGAAAATATCATATTATTTAAACACAATACTTTTGATCAATTTCATGTAAATTTTATGTACAGTTTTTGTAGCTCTAACATATTGTTATATCACATTTAACTGTGATTAGTTTAAATATTCAGACTTTTCCCACATGGCCATACTCAAGCTGTGATATCTATAAAACTAATTTTTTTAAAAAATTCATGCCATAAGGCTTTTATTTTTAACCATTACAGATAATTTTGAATTTAGGTCTGTCATCAGTGATATTAGTTTCTTGTTAAGTAAAATGTATGCTATCTGAAAATCTCATAGGCAACCTTTCAATTTCTGAATCTTAGTTACTAATAGATATGTTGTCCACAAAAACGGCTAAAAAAAGCCATTAAATTCCTTCTTTCATAATAACCCATAATAATTTAAAGAGTATTGATCAGCCCTAGCTGGTTTGGCTCAGTGGATAGAGAGTTGGCCCACAGATTGAAGGATCCTGGGTTTGATTCTGGTCAATGGTCCTGGTCAGGGTGTGTTGAGAGTCAGCCAATCAATGTATCTTTCACCTCAACGTTTCTCTCTCTGTGTCTCTCCCCCTCACTTTCACTCTCTCTAAAAGTCAATGGAAAAATATCCTCGGGTGAGTGCCGGGGTTCTTTTTCCCAGCCTTACAAAGGGTTCAGCATTCTGGAGAAAGGGGCTGCGCATAGATGATTAAGAAGGAGTCCGTGGTCGAAAGATATTTTTGAAAGGCATTGGGGGTCAGAGGAGCTTCCAGCTGAAGGAGCTAGAAGACTCTTACCTTGACCAAGGAACCTGCTTTTATTAGTACAATTTGTCCCAAGGCAAGGTGGAAATATACACTTTAAAGGGTACGGTACCAAAGGGTATACAGAAACATTGTCAGTTTGGGGAATAGCCTACAGCTGTTCAGGTGTTTGGCCAACAGGAGGCAATAAAATGCTCTGAGCTGTCTGGCAGCTAACTATCATCCTATTCAGGTTTGGGGGAAATGCTTTGTAGCTGTTTCCAACAGGTAAACTACATGTGACTCAACCCTTGTTGAGCCTCCCAAGCTTCACCAACCTTTTGGTAAAACTCTTGTAATTAATACATCCTGGAATTGGTTCTTGGCAGGTGAGTATTAACAACAACAAAAAGGAGTATTGATCATTTGTTCAACTACTTATAATCTATTGAGTGATGCTTTTATCTAATGTCACTGTCTTATTCATACAGATACCATGCTTTGTTGAAATTAAAATATTCCATATTCCTGGCATTCTCTAGATCGACCAACTATATTTAAAGCACTATGCAGCACTTTCCTAGGAGAGTAAATCCATCTTGGACCAAAGAACTTTGGCAGAGCAAGACTTTTGAGGAACAGCTTAGCAAAGCCAGGACACTACATCATGGGCAAGAGATATCAGATAGAAACATCCATTCAGTACAGATTTTATAGGCGCTTGCCAAAAATGTATAAGTGAACAAATGATTACAAAGTAAGGAGGAAGAATTACCTTTGTGTGAAAGAAAAAATTATGGTTAGAGTTGGAAGACCCAGGCCACTAGACCAGAACTATGATCTTATTTACACTGATCTACTTTTACAAAATTTATTTTTACAGGGATAAAATATATAAACATGCTTTGTAAACATACTCTTTTTCTAATTAATATAAAGTACTAGTCAATGGTATTAGAAGTTTGCTATTAATTTGGAATAAACTCATACAATAGTTTTTAAATTTCCAACACTTTAATCAGAAATTACCAAAACACAGGGTGAAATGGGAGATATCTGTAATACTATCAACAATAAAAAATATATTAAAAACAAACAAACAAAGAAATTACCAAAACAAGTAATTTTTGATCTTGTGGAAGTAACGTATTTATTTGTATAAATCATTAGTTATAGAGAGTGATAAAACTTCATTAATTCAGTCCCATCTATTCAGAAATCATCATAGGAAAGGCAGTAAAGTATAATACAAAATTCTGGGGCTAAATATGGGAAACACCATAAACTTGAAATTCTTCAACTAACAATTTTAGAAAGGTCCCTTAACCCCTCTACTTTTTGTTCACTGGTGCTTAAAGTAAGCTTAATTACTTAATTTATCTATCTCATCACCATATAATTCTATATTTTACATGGGCCATATAGATGTTTCTTTTCTACTTTATTTTTTCCATATGCAATATTTCTGGGAATGAAATTATTTTGTCTGCATGTGTGTGTGTTTTCTAATCTGGAGTTCTTAAATAGCCTTAATGGGTCACATGAATTCCCTAAATTTTGGCAATTATCGTTAGGTGTATTATTCTGGACAAAAGTCTATAACTTTCATCTGATTCTCAAAAAGATCTGTGAATCTCTCAAAAAAAAAAAAAAAGATTAAGAACCACTTCAATGATGAACTAATTCCAAATGATTCTCATCAACTTATAAAAAAGGCTCATAAGAAGTTGCTTAATAATCTTCTGTTGGTGTAGTGACACTTTTTATGCCATATCAGTAACACAACACATAAGCTACATTTCAAACTTTTATTAATGCTATCTCCTCATTCAGTGAAGCTGTGACTCCTGTGGCTCAGTGTAGGATGGTGTTATGGTTAAAAGAAATGAGTCCAGTCTAGCAGTAGTGATTGCCAAAATTTAGAGAATTCATGTGACCCATTAAGAGAATTTAAGAACTCCAATTTATTATTTTTGACCCAGCCATGGACTATATCTGTCTAGTTCACCTCATTATATCAGATGCTTTGGACAATGCCTGGCAAGGAAGGAAAATGTCTACAAGTTTATCTCGGGAAGAAGGCAGGTAGGGAATGATCATTGTCTCATCTAGCTTGGATTGAACTCCAAAACTCTATGAAATAATGGAAGAATCATCAAGAATTGTTATTTCAAGAGAAAATGGAAACCTGAAGTGAATAAGGGCCCTGTCAAAAGTGTCAAAACCAAAATCAGAGTCCTTAAACAGTATAGGGTTCCTTTCATTCCATTACTCCATCCAACTGAGGGAAGACACAGAAACTAATATGGAGTGTAAAAGAACATGTCACCCAAATTCCAGTCCCTTTCTTTCAATGGGAATTCAGTAGCTGACAACTTTTTCCTTTGTTATACGTAGAAATCTCATAAATAACCTGTGATTTTTGCCTGATTTATTAACATAAGAAAAGAAAATAATGTCATGTCTTAGATGTAATATTAGTTGGATTATTCATCTTCTTTGCCATTGTCATATGTAAAAAAGACCTCCAGTGCTTAAAAAAAAAAAATCTCCAGTGTTATAAATAAAATTGTTTTTATTATGCAAACTTAGCTTTTCAATAATGCTTGTTTATTTGTCTTCACAGACAATTATAGGAAGTAAAGGGCTTCATTCATTAGTATCTTTTAAAATACATAGTATATAAAATTGGATGCATGTTATTTCATTTCTATACACTTCTGGTAATTGTCTTGTAAAAACCTAATAACATTTGCGTTGCTTTTATCATTTTACAGGAGCATTGTTTTAAACCCAGCCTATTTCCGAAATCATCTTCGTCAGGCAACAGTGTTTAGATGTCTGGAGAGATATTCAGAAGCTGCCCGGTATGTTTGTTATAACTTCTGTGAAGATTTATTTTACGTTAAGTTAATTTTATTCTCAGCTTCTGGTAATAGCATAATAGAACTTTCCATTTCTCTTGTGGAATCTGATTTTACCAGAATTATTGTCTTGTAAACGTCAAACCTACAATTATTGACTATCTTTGTCTTTAATTAAAGCTATTTTGTATTCATAGCTCTTAGTAAAATTCAAATTTCCTAGCCATGAGCTCACTAATAACAATGGGAAAACTTCCATGGAAGATTAAAAATGAACTTGATCTCTTGCTCTCAAGTATGTTCCTGATCCTGGCTATAATGGCACAATTCTTTTGACTCTTTCTTCAGTTCTGGAAATAAAATCCAACCACATAAAGGACCCCAAGAGCTTGTTTCTAGAGGAGATGGCAGAAGTTATAACTCCAACAATTGTTAGAAGTGTCCTGAAGTATTGCCAGTTGCATCCAAATATGTTTTATAAAAATTTAGTGAAAGAGCTTTTAATACTCTCATCCCCAGAACCTAGACACATGGCAAAGAATTGCAAGAATTGTGCAACAGCCTCAATGCTATATTTAGAGTTTCTCCTCACTTGTGACAACCAAGGCTTCCCCCAACCCCCTGGCCCCAGGTCATGTTCATCATATCAGACTTCTCTCTCTTTTATGAATTCTGTCAAAGAACTTTCCTCATCTCCCAATGTATAATAAAAAACAATGCTGTTTTTTATTCACCCACTTTACCACCCCAGAAGTTTAGCAAGAAAGTGTAGATGGTTTCTACACCTACTCCAAACACAACTCCTAAGACGAAATTTAAATTTACAGTAATATGGATGGGAAGCGGGGGGGGGGGGGGGGGGGGGGGGGGGCGGCCCTAGGCTACAGGTGGCTATTGTCTCTAGAACAATTACAAATAACACTTTCTTGGAAAATTAAGGAATTTAAGTAGATAATAAAAGATTCCATGATACTTATATCATGAGACTGACATGAATTCCATTTGAGTAAGATGGTCATAGGAGTTATCTGAACTCAAATAAATGATGAATATGAAAGGCAGAATTAGTCCCACTACTCTCACTTTTCAGTCAAACAACCAACATGCCACAACATCTATTCACCTGTGTGTTAATGTCTACTTTTAAAAATTAAAATAAGTCTTTATCAATTTCTTCCTATCAGTTTTTTAATTTTATGGGTATATGTAAAGCAATTTTTAAGAGACAATTTATTAATATGTCTTTAAAATCTATTCAGAAGATTAATAGGAAAAGGTTAGGTACAATTTCAGGACTAGATTGCAACTAATAAAAAGCTGCTGGTGGTGTGCTGGGATCAGCTTGTACAGATTCTGGAAAGCTGTAAGAGAAATTAGCAATCCTAGGAGAATTTACACTATGGAAATTGGCAATCGCTACAAATACAGACTCTTTTGATATGGAGTACAGCCAGGTTACCAGCATATCATTAATTATAATTTAACTAGAGGCCCAATGCATGGAAATTCGTGCAAGAGTAGGCCTTCCTTCCCCCGGCTGCCAGCACCATCTTCCCTCCGGCACCCAGGATCCAGGCTTCCCTCCAGCAGCTGGCAGGCACCTGGGACCTGGGCTGCTTCCCTCGGGGCGCCTGCAGACACGTGGGACCCAGTGGCTTTGCTCCGGCTCCAGTCCAGAAGGATGTCTGGAATGACACCCAGAAGGATGTCTGGTCTAATTAGCATATTACCCTTTTATTATTATATACTAGAGGCCTGGTGCATGAAATTCATGCACGGGGGGGTGTGTCCCTCAGCCCAGCCTGTACCCTCTCCAATCTGGGACCCCTCAAGGGATGTCCGACTGCCCGCTTAGGCCCGATCCCACTGGGATCGGGCCTAAGCGGGCAGTCGGACATCCCTATCATAATCCAGGACTGCTGGCTCCAAACCACTTGCTTGCCTGCCTGATTGCCCCTAACCGCTTCTGCCTGCCAGCCTGATCACCCCCTAACCACTCCCCTGCCAGCCTGATTGATGCCTAACTGCTTCCCTGCCAGCCTATTTTCCCCTAACTGCCCTCCCCTGCAGGCCTGGTCACCCCTAACTGCCCTCTCCTACAGGCCTTGTCCCCCCCAACTGCCCTCCCCTGCAGGCCTGGGTCCCTCCCAACTGCCTTTCTCTGCAGGCCTGGTCACCCCCAACTTCCCTCCTCTGCCGGCTTGGTCACCCCTAACTGCCCTCCCCTGCAGGCTTGATCACCCCCAACTGCCCTCCCTTGCAGACCTGGTCCCTCCCAACTTCCCTCCCTTGCTGGCCATCTTGTGCTGGCTATCTTGTGTCCACATAGGGGCAATCATCTTTGACCACATGGGGGCAGCCATGTTGTGTGTTGGAGTGATGGTCAATCTGCATATTACTCTTTTATTAGATAGGATAGAGGCCTGGTGCATGGGTGGGGCCAGCTGGTTTGCCCTGAAGGGTGTCCCGGATCAGGGTGGGGCGTCCCTTGGGGTGTGGGGTAGCCTGGGCGAGGGGCCTGTGGTGGTTTGCAGGCCAGCCACGCCCCCTGGTGACCCAAGTGGAGGCCCTGGTATCTGGGATTATTTATCTTCTACAATTGAAACTTTGTAGCCTGGAGTGGAGCCAAGCCTTCTGTTTGCTCCGTGGCGGCAGCCATTTCTATTGGGTTTTATGTATCTTCTATAATTAAAACTTTGTAGCCTTAAGAGAGGCCTGGCCCGGCCAGGGTATGTGGAAAGCTTGGCTTCCTCCATCTCTAGGGGCAACCCTACCCTCCTGCTCTTTCCAGCTCTGTGGCTGCCGCCATTTCTGTTTGGGTTTATGTATCTTCTATCATTGAAACTTTGTAGCCTTGAGTGGAGGCCTAGGCCAGCAAGGGCAGGCGGAAAGCTTGGCTTCCTCCATTGCCGGGGAAACCCAAGCCTCCCTCCTGCTCTCTGTGGCTGTAGCCATCTTGGTTGGGTTTATTTGCATATTTGCTCCTGATTGGCTGGTGGGCGCAGCTGGTGGGCATGGCTGGTGGGTGTAGCGGAGTGATGGTTAATTTGCATATTACTCTTTTATTAGATAGGATTGTATCAAGCCTAACTGAGTTAAAGTGGTGACAAAAAAAATTTTATGGGTCCTAAAACAAATAAACAAGAACCTGAAAATTAAGAATTTCTTAGTATTTGCCATGTAAAATGGCACTGAATATACATTGTCCTTGACATGTATATCCCTGTGGTGAAATAAGTATAACTTTTTAATACCATGTGGTAGCTGACCTGACAGTGGTCCTTGAGAAAGTTCCTAAAAATTATTGGTTATGCTGGTATAGACTTTCCAACAAAGAGGCAGATATAATTACTTTTAGATACAAGTGTTTTTATCTTGATTTCCTTAAAATATAGTAGAGTATTATAGCTCTCAATATACAGTATTGTTTGTCCTTTTCTCTCCCAAGGGAAAGAATGCTATCAACTGTGAACATGAATATCTTAGTGTCTCTTAGCTATCAAAGTTATAATGTAAAACAATAAATACAAATCAATATATAAAGCATTCATGTTTATCATTAATGTCTTAGGAGATTTGGGTAGTTTGGTTCAGGACTCTTAAAAGCACATTACATTGAAACTCATTTGAAAAACCAACACGTCAAGGTCATTTCCTCTAAGATGCCAAATAGTCATGTTTCTGAGAGTGAGCAGCACCTACCAAATATAAAAAGATGTCATTTTTATCTGACTTAGGATGTCTTAAAACCATGATTCCCAGTGAACTGGATCGTGTCCTACCTGTTCCAAGTTAGAGTATTTATAGTCAATATCTAGAAATTGGGCTGTCTGAGGTTTTCTGAGCCTAACCAGCTCTACCAAGTAAGGAATTCCTGGTGAAGCCAGAAAAGATTCCAAGAACAGCCTCCTGAGAGCCCAGATTCTCAACCAGAGAGGCTAGAGGAAATGGTACTCCCTGTGATTGAAGGCAAGGTATCGGTCAGCTTTACAGCAATGAGAAGGTCCTTTTATTTTATGGGCCAATATCTTTTCAGTAACATCCTATTGGAAGAAAGAGCAAAAATATAGAGATGATAGGAAACAGAACAAAAATAGGAATATTTTATTTCAGTTTAAGGTTCTGCAAGGATGCTAGTCACCCTTGAGGAGACAACTGGCACTGGTTGAAGTGATGAAAATCACATTTTCAGAAGTCTAAATTGAGATTGCTCTAACCCCCAAGAAACAAGAAACCTCTGAAGCTTTACCTGAAATAGCAAGTAGCTTAGCTCTTTAATACCTCGTTGTTTCTATGCATACAAAATATATGTGTTCAAGTAGAATGTCTTTGTTCAAATCTATTTCTCCTCCTCCGACACACACACACACACACACACACACACACACACACACACACACAATCACATCATTTAGCACTACCTTCATAAGAAAGATAAGACAAGAAAAAGCATGCAGAGATGAGAAACAAACAAAAGCCAAGACTGACTATATTTTGGGAAGAGAATTAGTGACTCAATAACATGAATGGCATAATGTCTTTCATCTCTGTATGCTTGATGTTTAGCGTGGGGCTTGGCACAGATCAAGTACCAGTTTGGGGTTTGCAAATTAAATTAGCTAGTTTTGGAGTTGGTAGTTAATACCATTTAGCTTTACTGGTAAGAAGATATTATATGAAATGGTTAGTACAATCCTGGTTGAAAGATCAATATGAAAGTGTGCACATAGAAATTAAAGCTATAATATCATGCATCCTATAATGAAGATTCATAAGGCAAAAAGTAGATGATTTTGCACAGACTCTTTAGTTTAAGACCATGCTATGTAAAAGGTAGCAAACAGAAGGTAACACTAAAGAAGAGAGCACAACAAAGCCTTTTTGCCCATCACTGAGGAAGAATTAGCCATATGTTTCTACATACATGAACTAGACAGGGGTGTAGTAGAGCAGGAATAACACACTCAAATGCTTGCAAAGCCCAGGCAGAGGCTGTGTGAAGGAGCCCAATTACAAGATTAAAGGATATCTTATGAACTATAGAGAACTAGAGATCGCTAACTAGAGTGACCATATATTTGGCTGTCAAACTGAACATTATCGTAGTGGAAGTTGGCACTACTAAAATTTATACCAGGAAAACAGGCATAAACCAATGACTGTAATGAGCACACGGACAATATGGTCTCCCTACCATCAGCCCTTTCAAAGGGAGTATCCATATTCCAGTCCAGCTAATGTAGCTGTATAAGAATATAGGTTCAGTGTTGTACATTTTTTACTCTTACAGAAATAGTATAAAAATTCAGAGCTTTCCAAGAAATTTCTTGACTTTTAAATGTTGGCAATTATTTTGAGTTTTTCAAACACTGTCATCTTAAGAAAGCTAAAGTGGTCCCATCCATAAAAATGGAATTCACTGAAGAATCAATTTTCCAAATGACCAATTTTCAGAATTCACCAAATTTAAAGTTCACTAAAAACTTATTTGTAGAAATAATCTTATTGAATAATTAATATGAGTACATTTTTATTTATATATTCCTCATGAAACATTCAGAAAATAGTTTTATTTAATTTTAGAGAATTTTTCAAAAGCCAGTCATAGAATGGTTTATTCTTATGAAATATATCCTTTTTGTGTGTAATATTGTTATTCTACTGCTCTTATTATATGACTACTAGAGGCCCGGTGCACGAAATTCGTGCATGGGGGGGGGTTCCCTCAGCCCAGCCTGCACCCTCTCCAATCTGGGACCCCTAGAGGGATGTCCGACTCCCCAGTGGGATCGGGCCTAAACGGGCAGTCGGACATCCCTATCATAATCCAGGACTGCTGGCTCCCAACTGCTCACCTGCCTGCCTTCCTGATTGCCCCTAACCGCTTCTGCCTGCCAGCCTGATCACCCCCTAACCACTCCCCTGCCAGCCTGATTGATGCCTAACTGCTCCCCTGCCAGCCTGTTTTCCCCTAACTGCCCTCCCCTGCAGGCCTGGTCACCCCTAACTGCCCTCCCCTGCAGGCCTGGTCCCCCCCCAACTGCTCCCCCCAGAAGGCCTGGGTCCCCCCCAACTGCCCTCCCCTGCAGGCCTGGGTCCCTCCCAACTGCCTTTCCCTGTAGGCCTGGTCGCCCCCAACTTCCCTCCTCTGCCGGCTTGGTCACCACTAACTGTCCTCCCCTGCTGGCCATCTTGTGGTGGCTATCTTATGTCCACATGGGGGCAGGATCTTTGACCACATGGGGGCAGCCATCTTGTGTGTTGGAGTGATGGCCAATCTGCATATTACTCTTTTATTAGATAGGATAGAGGCCTGGTGCATGGGTGGGGGCCAGCTGGTTTGCCCTGAAGGGTGTCCCAGATCAGGGTGGGGGTTCCTTGGGGCTTGGGCGGCCTGGGCGAGGGGCCTGTGGTGGTTTGCAGGCCCGCCATGACCCCTGGCGACCCAAGTGGAGGCCCTGGGATCTGGGGTTTATTTATCTTCTACAATTGAAACTTTGTAGCCTGGAGTGGAGCCAAGCCTTCTGCTTGCTCCGTGGAGGCATCCATTTCTGTTGGGACTATGTATCTTCTATCATTGAAACTTTGTAGCCTTGAGTGGAGGCCTAGGCTGGCAAGGGCAGGCGGAAAGCTTGGCTTCCTCCATTGCCGGGGAAACCCAAGCCTCCCTCCTGCTCTCTGTGGCTGTAGCCATCTTGGTTGGGTTTATTTGCATATTTGTTCCTGATTGGCTGGTGGGCATGGCTGGTGGGTGTAGCAGAGTGATGGTTAATTTGCATATTACTCTTTTATTAGATAGGATTTTCTTTTCATGAATACAAGCATAATTTTAATTTGGAAGTTTAACGGTTTACATTGATTACTTTCTAATATTTTTGTGATTTTTATTTTTAACACTTTTTCATTTTTAAGATTCTTTCCTCAGTTTTTGGAGAGTGACCGAATTTACCTATTTAATAAAATACATTTTAACTGTTTATAGCATTTACAATGATTCATATCTAATGAGTTCATTTTCACAGTGCTCTGCTTCATTACTGAAGCCACACACAGCACAGTCTGGGCTGTAAATTCCAAAGAGGGGGGGAGTGAAGAACAGGGAGGGACCAAAGCCCTAGACACCTGGAGTCCTGCTCCCTTCAAATTTATCTATAGGATAACTAAAATTTTTCTAAAGAGTTAAAATAAACAAAGATTTAGTCAATAAATATGTTTATAAATTTGATAAATTGGTCGTTGACAAACTCCTTATCTTATGAATTGACCTAGAGCCCGCAGAAGGCTGTGAGCCACAGTATCAGGTTTGCAGCCTGGATCAAATTCTCTTTCAGTTCTCATTGAATTCTGGAGTTTAATCCTTCAGAGCTAAAAACTGAGCTTCCTTCTACCAGCAAAAGGATTCCTTCCCAGGTCAATTTTGTGCTAGGTCATTTAGGGGAACATTTTAATCTAAAACCAGCATTCCACTATTAGAAAAAGATGATATTTTATAGGGGACAATGGCTTTAGTTAACGTATTATCTGCAACAAATCTGGTCTGTTCTACCTTTTATTTTGCAATTTTACTTACTATCATGTATGTAATGTTGCCATGAATAGATTAAATAATAAACTACACAGTTTAAAATTTTCTTTTCTTTGTCCTTCTTAAAGTAATGCACTAAATGACACACTGAATTGCAGAGGTACTTTATATTACATGTAGTTTTCAGGATTAAATTGCTAAAATTTAACACAAATTGCTAAAATGCCACCAAGTTGTATTAGTCTATTGGCTACACTAAGAACTTTCTTCCTCGTAGCTAATCCTCAGCTTTACCTCTCTCACTCTTGATCTCTGACAGTGTCTTTATTTCTATTTTACCATTTTGGCTACCTGCCACTCTCATTCTCCTTCTCTGCCCTTGTCTCTTTTCTTGTTTCCTGTCTCCTATCTCTTTCTCAAAAATATATCCCTTCCTTGTGAGCATCCCCTTCCTTCTGGTCATTAATAAGCAGTTCTCAATGCATCTCATTTATTCTGTAAGCCCTTGGTCCTCCTTGATGATTGCCATTGATTTAACTAGTCAGTGATTACATTAGCTTTTGTTTCATTTTATTTTTGATACTCACTTTAAAACTACTTAGGGTATTTGAATTTTTTGGAAATCTGCTCTCTAGATGAATATAGAATGAAAACCTTAAACGATAAATCCCTGGAAAAAACTGATTATTTTATAAATGTATACTCAGCCATGCCTAAGATGTGACACATTAGAGTATCAAATTTTTAATGGAAATCAGCATAAACACTTAGGGCCTGGGCTCTATATGAGTATATAAGCATCAAGATATCCCAGAGTTGTTTGTTTGGTTGTGTTTTGTTTTTTGTTTTTTTGTTTATGCCAAGCAGTATTTTCTGTTCAAGTAAATCAAAACAATACGTCATGATATACTAATTCATGTCTATCCCCACTGACAAGCCAGATAATACAAGTTGGTAGATGTGGAAGTTAGGTGGATTTCTGAGAATGATTTGGGAGTTTGGTTTTGTTGTTGTTTTTATAAAAGTTGATCAGTGGAAATTGGAAATAATGCATATATAAATCTCAATCTGCCAAAAAAAAAAAAAAGAGTGATCCAAAAATAAATTGAAATGTTTGTTCAGAAATCTGGTACCATAAAACAGTGGTGTTGCTGTAGCTAAGCAATCACTCAGGAGTAATATGATAATAGTGAACAGCAAGAAACGGTGTCAGCTTTTTCAGTGTCATGGAACTCTATGATTTTAAATGAGATTATTATGTATCTTACAAGGGAGGAGAATATACTGACAGGTAGACTCAAGACAAGTGATTCTGAAGAGACGATAATAGGGTTGGGAGTTTATTTTAACTTAGTTCTGATTCAAATGGAAGCGTAAAATCCATTCACTCACCATGCAAGTTGCTGAAAATACATCACAGATTTTTTTGGTTAACATACGTTTTCATTTGTGCCTATGAACAGAATAAATGAAGACTGTAGCCTAATTTTTATTCTTACACTGGCCATCTGTCTGATGGGCTTTCTTTCTCTTGGAGACAGGGTGCCAGCACAGCCTGTGTGGGCTGGCATCAGTCAGTCACATGTAACATTAGGCTGAATAGCAGAAGTTGGGCATGATCATTCTACCATTTAGTGACCTTCCCTTCCCTAGACATGAAAAAGCTGTAGGAACTGGAAGCACTGTAGAAATGTGGCTTCTCGGGATATGATTTCTAAAATAGACACTAATAAAGACAGATTTATCCATTTCACATGGCTTAGACTAAATATTTGACTATAAGACTATAGCTCACCCAGTTCTTATATACACTGAGTGGCCAGATTATTATGATCTCTGAATGCATAATAATCTGGCCACTTAGTATATATGTGTGTGTGTGTGTGTGTGTGTGTGTGTGTGTGTGTGTGTGTGTATTTTAGAGGCCCAGTGCATGAATTTGTGCATGGGTGGGGTCCAGCCAGCCTGGCCAGGAGGAGGGCATGAATTTGTGCATGGGTGGGGTCCAGCCAGCCTGGCCAGCGGGAGGGGACATGGGAGGTTGGCCAGCCTGCCTGCTGGTAGAACTCCTGGTCGAGGGGACAATTTGAATATTAGCCTTTTATTATACAGAATATACACTGAGTGGCCAGATTACTATGCGTTCAGGGATCATAATAATCTGGCCACTCAGTGTATATAAGGGGTAGTGTTTGTGATTTCAAAAGAAAAGAGTGAAGGTTAAAACATACTAAAGCCATCTCTTATGTCTTAAGAATTTTAAATTGTAGACTTATAAATGTCTAATAACAAAAATATTAATTTTAAGGTTGCAATAATATCAAGTGGCTTAAATGTAATTCTGTTGCCTTAAGAAATGTTGAACCTTTTAGACATGATTCAAATTATAAATAAAATATTGCAAGGATACATAATTTTACATAAATATAGAAAGAAGTTTTAACTCAGGCTCTTGAAAAGAACATCCAAAAATTTGTTAGAGAGAAACAAACATTGATCAACTTTGTGAATACCTCCATCTTGCTGATGCTTACCACCATAAATATTTTTGCATTTGTATTACCTACAAACATTTCTAAAATAGTTTAGAAGTGCACAATTCTTGGATTGAGTCCACTTTCTGCAAAGATTGGTTTAGAAAAAGTTGTGTCTTAGTACAGAAAAATTGTTTTTGTTTTCTATAGAGCCATTCTTGAATTTTTTTTAAGTAGGTGGAGCCATGAAGACTGAATAAAAGAGAACACAGAAAGGTCCTAGGATGTCAAATTTTAAGTGTGAAGAAGTAAATATCTTATCTTCCCTTTCTTCTTCCATTCAATCAGATGTCCACCTTATTTCACATTTTCTACAATAATGGAATGTAGAAAACCAATTAAACATAAAAAGTGTAATCCAAAGGAGCTAAAATTTAACTCTGAGTGTTCTGTGCTGTTTTCTAATATCTAAGTGTTGCCAAGTGAATTAGAGTTTAGTCTGCAGGTGCTATAATTATGATAAATGGATCAAAACCTCCATGTTTTTGATCTGTAAATTGAAGATAATAATAGCACCTATGTCACAGAGGTTATTATGAGGATAAATGAGACAATTTATATAGTACATTTAGCACAGTATTTGGCACATCATAAATTCTCAGTAAAAAATGAGCTATTATCATTGTTTTTGTTGTTAACAATTAGAGCTCCTTGAAGATAGATGAAGCTACCTTAAGAAACAATGAGTTTCTCAAAATTGAAACTAGAACAGGTTGAGCATTCATTTAGCTGAAATACTACAACAGGCCACATTGCATCATAAGACTACTTTGAGAGTCAATGTATCTGTTTTTGGAAAGCCATGTTAAGATACGGGTTGAAGGGCAAGGTTTTGGTTGGTTCAAGGGAGCTAAAGGGGCAAAATTCTGACTTTTTAAAAATAAACTTTGTGTATGGATATGTCATGAATTTTATCATTCTCTTTTATTCTGCGTGATATTCCAGTTACTCCTGAAGGTAGTTAAATTGTGGGTTCTCTAGGGTGGGCCAGTGGAACTTCAAATAACGGAGAAAGACAAATGTTCAGGTAACCTGGTCTCGACTCAAATTTTCCCTTTTATCCTTTCCTCATTTCTGTCAAAAAAATAGCAATACCATGACAAAGATTAGACTAGAAATCCTAACAGCCACTGCCAGAAACTCTGAAATTCTTCACCCTTAAAAAAGAAATGCTGGCATTGGTTCAACACACTACTATGCATATACATTAATCTTGATCCCACTAATTGTGAAAATTGCTTATAAGTCAAAAGTTCTGTTTCTGTATCTGTCTGCTGAAGAGGAACCATCTACACTAGAGAATTATAGTCAAGCCAGAAAGGCCTGTCTTCTACTCCCAAGATTACAAATGACTAAGTCTGTGTAACCTTGGGCAAGCTAATTCAGTAAATTCTTTCAGTTTCAATTTTCTCAGCCATAAAATGAAGATAATGATACTACTCTACAAAGAAAACACAAGGATTAAATGAAATAATGAATAAAAACACTATACTCAGTGTCTGGCACATAGTAAGCCCTCAATTAATTATTACTGCTGTTGTTGTTATTACTAGCTTTGAAAATTATATTTAACACCTAATACATTAACTCTGAATTAATTCTGTTGAGTGAAAATTTGATTAAACATTATATTCCTGGACTACCAACCCAACTTATCTCAATTTTATTTTTATTTTTTTACTTTTTTTTTTTTACTTTTTTTTTCTAAACTTAAATTTTTTTAATAAATCTTTATTGTTCAGATTATTACAATTGTTTCTCTTTTTTGCCCCATAGCTCCCCTCTACCCGGTTCCCACCCCACCCTCTGCCCTTACCCCCTCTCACTGTCCTCATCCATAGGTGTACGATTTTTGTCCAGTCTCTTCCTGCGCCCCCCACACCCCTTTCCCCCTGAGAATTGTCAGTCCACTCCCTTTCTATGCCCCTAATTCTATTATATTCAACAGTTTATTCTGTTCATCAGATTTTTTATTCACTTGATTTTTAGATTCACTTGTTGATAGATATGTATTTGTAGTTCATAATTTTTATCTTTACCTTTTTCTTCTTCTTCCTCTTCTTAAAGAGTAAGTACCTTTCAGCATTTCATATAATACTGGTTTGGTGGTGATGAACTCCTTTAGCTTTTTCTTATCTGTGAAGCTCTTTATCTGACCTTCAATTCTGAATGATAGCTTTGCTGGGTAGAGTAATCTTGGTTGTAGGTTCTTGCTATTCATCACTTTTAATATTTTTTGGACTCCAATCTGGCCTGCATAGTTTCTGTTGAGAAATCATCTGACAATCATATGGGTGCTCCCTTGTAGGTAACTAACTGTTTTTCTCTTGCTGCTTTTAATATTCTCTTTGTCTTTTGCTCTTGGCATTTAATTATGATGTGTCTTGGTGTGGTCCTCTTTGGATTCCTTTTGTTTGGGGTTCTGTGTGCTTCCAGACTTGTTTTTGTTTTTTTTTCTTCTTTTTATCCAGCTTTATTGAGGTATAATTAACAAATAAAATGGTACATTTTTAAGGTGTACAGTGTAATTTTTTTTTTTTGCAGATTCAAAGAATTTATTTTATTTTATTTTTTTAAATTGTTTGAAGTATTACAAATAGTAGTACATATGTCTCCCTTTTTTGTTCCCCCCATTGACCTCTCCCCGGGCTCCCCTACCCGCTAGTACATGCCTTTACCTGCACCCCCCACACACACACACACAGTGTCTTGTGTCCATTGATTATGCTTATATGCATGCATACAAGTCCTTCGGTTGATCTCTTACAGCCCACCCCTCAACCTCCCCTGCCTTCCTGCTGTAGTTTGACAGTCTGTTCAATGCTTCTTTGCCTCTGTATCTATTTTTTCCCCATTTCTTTCCTTTAAAAAATCTTGCCTCTGCAGATTACAAATAAACATATAATAACAAAAAATGTTTGAGTCCCAATTTCAATGTCCAACAGTTCTGAGTCCCCATTTCAATGTCAAACAGTTCCTTATGTGTACATGTCAGCAATGATATCTGGATGGTGGGGCTTCCTGTACTTGTAAGTCTATTTCTTTCACCAGGTGGGGGAAGTTTTCAGTTATTATTTATTCAAATAGGTTTTCAGTACCTTGCTCTCTCTCTTCTTCTGGCACCCCCATAATTCGGATGTTGGTACGCTTGAGGTTGTCCCAGAGGCTCCTTACACTATCTTCAAATTTTGGATTCTTTTTTCTTTTTGCTTTTCTGGTTGAGTGTTTTTTGCTTCTTTGTATTTCAAATCTTTGACTTGATTCTTGCGGTCCTCTAATCTGTTGTTAGGTCTCTGTATAACATTTTTTATTTCAGTCAGTGTATGTTTAATTTCTAGTTGGTCCTTTTTCATATCCTCAAGGGTCTCACTAAATTTATATACCCTTTCTAGGCAATCCTTGAAAAACCTTATAACTGTGATTTTGAACTCTATATCCAGTCATTTGCTTTCCTCCATTTCTTTCATTTGTGATCTGTTTCTTTGTCTCCGCATTTTGGTTGTTTCCCTGAGTTGATAGAGTGGCTTTGTGTGCTATGTGTCCTATAGGGCCCAGTGGCTCAGCTTCCCCAGTTACCTGAGGTGGACACTCTTAGTGCACCCCTTTGTGGGCTGTGTGCACAGTTTTGTTGTAGTTAAGCCTTGATTGTTGTTGGTATCACTGGGAGGAATTGACCTCTAGGCCAACTGGCTGTGAGGATCAGTTGTGTCTATGCTGGGAGAACTTCTGTGCTGGAGACACCCTTATGAGACAAGACTTGCCAAAGCCTCTGTGCTCAGCTTGGATGGGATCGGAGTCTCAGGGTGGAGCAGACAGCATTGGTTTCCCATCAGCCCTGCCCTAATAGACCCCTGTGTCTCAGTGTCCCGTGGTAATCACTGCAAGCACCTCTGAGAGAAAGCTGCCCTCGATTTCCGCCCACTGCCAGACAGTTCAGTTTCTCCCCAAATGAGTCTCAACTCCCAGAGTCTCGCCCAGAACTGGAGTTCAGTGCAGTCGGGAGCTTTTTTCTCCCTCCTGGTTGAGAAAGCCAGCCGCGTACTCAGTTGCCCGCCCTCTCCGCACGCGCGCGCGCGCGCGCGCGCGTCTCAGTACCTCTGCCTCCTGCAGCTCCTCTGAGTCTCAGTGTGCTTTCCTCTTTCCTTCTAGTTGTAGAATTGCCACTCAGCCAGCTTTCCTGTGGTTCTGGATGGTGTCCATTTTGTCTTTTAGTTGTAGTTTTGAAATTGTTGTGCGAGGCAGCAGTTTAGGTGTTTACCTATGCTGCCATCTTGGTTTCCCCTTTTTACTTTTTAAGAAACACTGCTGTAGTGCTCGCTTCGTCAGCACATATGTTATGTCTATACTCAGGTAGCCACCATCCAGAATGTTCTGTTGAATCTTTCTCCATTAGCAATAAAGGCAGAACCAGCTACTTATCATTTTCAGTTGTGTCTGGTGAGGAGGCTCTACATACTCTCTTCCAGGGACAGAATGGGCATTGCGCTCCGCCTTCCCTGAGGAATACTCTTAGGTGCTACCTGTTGTGGAAGTGTGAGCCATAGGGCCGGCGCCTACTCGTGCTTCCGGGCATCCTCTTGCCGCAGAGCCTTTGATGGCATCCACTGGTTATCTCAATTTTAGGAGCCATTATCTATGACCCTCTTCTCTTTGCCAAACTTTATAGCAGATGCTGGGTGTGCATTATCATTGTTCCTCCCAACCCTGCAGAGAAGTCATATTCTGTATATTGTAGGTGAGGAAACGTATGGTAGAATTTGAATGATACCACTGACAACTAGCAGATCTTGAATTTGAACTTAATTTTGTCATTGAAACCCCGACTCATGCACAAAAGTCTATACCTAACATTGTCAGACTTCATATTTGCCATTTGGTTGTTTAAAATTGTATTGCCTTGTTTACATTTTATTTTTATTTCTAATGAGCCAGAACATCTTTAATATATTTATTGCCCAAAGATGTTTCCTCTTCTGTGAAACATTCATTTGTGTATTTATCTTTTGCTCATTATCTTAATTAGATTGTTTGCCTTGTTGTCATTGAATCAGGATTCCTTGTATATCTGGGTACTGATAATTTTTTTATAGTATGTGTTGAAAATCATTTATTCCAACTTATGACTTACATAGTCATTCTCTTCATGTTATCTTTTGATAAAAAATAAACCTAAAGACTTAGTTTTAGCTTAATTAAATGTAGTCAACTTCCTTTAATTTGCACTGTTTCAGTTTTAAGAAATTATCTCCTATCCCAAGTAAATCAAGATAGTTTTCTATATTGTCTTCAAACTTTTAAATTTCTTCTTTTTGTGTGTATTTGAGATGGGGGGAATATTTTTCTTTTATTTTTCAATTAAAGTTCACATTCAATATTATTTTATAATAGTTTTAGGTATATAGCATAGTGGTTAGACTGTTTAATTTACAAAATTATTTCCCCCAATAACCTAGAAGCTACCTGACACCATACATAGTTATTACATTATTATTGACTCTACTCCCTATGCTGCACTTTACAGCCCCATGTCTGTTTTGTAACTACGAACTTGTACTTCTTAGTCCCTTCACTATTTCACCCAGCCCCCAAACTCCTCTTTCACCTGACAAACTCTTAAAACTTAACAATCTATATATATAAAAGCCTAGCAACCATTACGATGGAACAACTTGAACTACTGGTCGCTATGGTGTGCACTGACCACCAGGGAGCAGATGCTCAATGCAGGAGCTGCCCCCAGCCTACAGTCACCAATTGCCAATGGGGCCTGCCGGCCAACCTCCCAGTCCCTCCTCCAGCTGGCAGGCCCCAATTGCCCAGTCGGGGCTAGGCCCCCAGCTGGGATGGGAAATTGGGGGTGGGTGGCTGCGGATGTGGCCCCTTTCTCAGGGGGGCCAAGGGCTGGTTCTTTCCTTAGTGCTGGTGGCCAACCTCCCAGGCCCCTCCCCCTGTTCCTTCCCCCAGCCAACAGGCCCCGATCGGCCAGCTGTCCACCCGCTATGGTGGCAGTTGGCCCTTCCCCCCAGCCTGCAGGCCCCAATCACCTGATCGGGGCCTGCCGGCCAACCTCCCAGTTCCTTCCCCCCAGCTGGCTGGTCCCAATCACCCGATTGGGGCTGGGCCCCGGGCTGGGATGGGAAACCAAGGGTGAATGGCAGTGGACACGGGCGGCGAGTGAAGGAGGAGACGGGGAGGCGGAGAGGTAGGAACCTGATCAGCCCCGATTGCCAGCCAGGCCTAGAGACCCCTTCCGTGCATGAGTTTCATGCACCAGGCCTCTAGTAAGAAAATAAACAACCTTATTTTAAAATGAGCAAAAAAAACTGAACAAATACCCCACAAAGAAGATGTACAGATGGCAAGCAAGTAAATGAAAACATTATTATGGAACTGAAAATTACAATAGCAATGATATACCACTAAACACCTGTTAGAATGGCCAAAAACACTAACAACTCCAAAGCCTGGATAGGATTTGAAGAAACAGGAATTTTCATCCACTGCTGATTGGAATGCAAAATGGTACAACCACTTAAGAAGACAATTTGGCAGTTTCTCACAAAATGAAATATACACTTACCATATAATATAGTATTTACACAAATTAATTTTTGCATACTCACACAAAAACTTGTACTCAGATGTGTATAGGAGCTTTATTCATAATTGCCAAAAATTGGAAACAACTAAGATGCCCTTCAGTAGATGAATGAAAAAAAATGTGGTACATCCAGGCAATGGAATATTATGCAGCACCAAAAAAATGAGCTATCAAACCATGAAAAGAACCTAAATGCATATTACTAAGTGAAAAAGTCAATTTGAAACCGCTACATAATGTATGATTCTAACTATATGACATTCTGGAAAGGGAAAAATCATGGAGATAACAAAACAAAGAAAGATAGTGGGTGCCAGATGAATAGGCAAAGCCCAGGATTTTTAGAGCAGTGAAACTATTCTTCTAATACTGTAATTATGGATACATGTCATTATATATTTGTCAAAATCCATACAATGTACAGCACCCAGAATTAATGCTGATGTAAAGTATAGACTGAATGGTAAGGATATGCCAGTGTGTGTCATTAATTGATTATAACAACTGTACCAGGTGATGTGGGATGCTGTTAGTGGTGGACTATATGATTGTATAAGGACAGAGGATGGTATGGGAAATCTCTCTACTTTCTATTTAGTTTTGGCATGCACCTAAAACTGTTCTGAAAAATAAAGTTTTATTAATTTAAAAATGTCTTAACTTTTAAAAATAAATTTAAAAAAATTATCCACTAACATTCGTAGGCAAAACTTTGAGGAGAAATATGATATCAGCATAATCTCACAATCTCTCCCTCAAAAATATATCAAAATTATACTGGAAATCTAGTAACTCTATAATGAAGATACAGCAAATACCACTTTAATCAAGTGATCAAGGTTAATCTCAGTAATAAAACAATAACACTATGTATCCTTAAAAAATATGCAATGAGGATTCCACATTGCTTCTATAGTATTCTTCTTAAAATGAATAAGTTCAGTATGATCATGAGAAAACATCAAACAAGCTCAATTTGGAAGACATTCTACATAATAACTAGTCAGTATTTATTAAAAGTGTCAAGGCTATGAAAGAAAGGAAGAAACTGGGAAATGTCAAATATTGGAGGTCACAAAGGAGACACAACTAAATGTTATTGTGGGATCCTTGATTGGATCCTGGAACAGAAAAATGGCATTATGGAAAAAAACTGGTGAACATTTAAAAAATCTGTAGTTTACTTAATAGTAATGTACAAATATTAATTTCCTGTTTTATTCATTGTACTGTGATTATATATAAGTTGTCAAAATTAGAGAAAGCTAGGGGAAGATGCATGTAAGGGTATGCATTAATGATCTGTACTATTTTTGCAGCTTTTCTATAAATTTAAAATTGTTTCAAAAATAATTTTTAAAAAAACAACACCTGTTTATTATGTTTGTTTTTAGTTATCTTGTTTAAAAGTATCAGCTGTTCTGGGTATGGTGTCTCTTATCATCTTATCTACCATATTCCCAAATTTGAAAGCCAAGACTTAACATTTTAAAGACATTTTTATCATCTTTCTCTTTCAGCCTATTTTGGGATATCCTTTGCCTGCTATAATTTAAGAACATGTTCTTTTTCTACATATTATATCTCCTACAGAGCCATCTTAATTTTAGCCTCTGAAGCTTATTCATCTATTCTTTTATACTCTTCTTTAGTTACCTGAATCATGAAATCCGGTGCTAACTCCAATAGAATTAGAGCTAGATGATCAAGATTGGCAATCCAGTTTTATCGCTTACAATTGTGTTGGCCTCAGCAAGACCTTTGGCCTCTGTGGAAAGGGAATAACAATAATGGTAGAGCCTAGTCCCGTCTCTACAGAAGTCAGTAAGAGAATCAACTTTCTCCTTTCTCTTTGATCCCTGATATCATCCTCTCTGGATTTTTTCCCTCCTCTCTAACTTTTTCTTTTGAGTCTTTTATTTCTCAATCCACTGCTTAATAACCAGTATTTCCTAAGATTCTATCCCCTTTACTTTTTAAAAAAAAATGTGCATTTACTTTTCCCTGGTCATTAAATACCCTTTTCTGGCTTTAATCAATATACTAATGACTCTCAAATTTGTGCCTAAATTCTCAGATCTTACCTCCAATCTCCACATTTGTGTAGTCAGGTCCCTTCTGAATATTGTAACTGTATTATAAGCATTTCAATCTCCATATGTTCTAAGTTGAATTCTTTAGTGCTCTCAAAAACCTAACTCTCCAATATCTTAACTGTCTAACATAATGGATGGGTTAATTAAATAATGAAAATAGCCGCAGATTGGTATAATCAACATCATTAAAATGTCCATACTACCCAAAGCAATCTATAGATTCAATGCAATCCCCATTAAAATACCAATGGCATATTTCACAGACCTAGAACAAACTCTCCAAAAATTCATCTGGAATAAAAAAAGAGCCCGAATAGCTGCAGCAATCTTGAGAAAGAAGAACAAAGTTGGAGGAATCACAATACCAGATATCAAGCTATATTACAAAGCCACTGTGCTCAAAACTGCCTGCTACTGGCACAAGAACAGACATATTGACCAATGAACAGAATAGAGAACCAGAAATCAACCCAAGCCATTATGCTTAATTTGACAAAGGAGGCAAGAGCATACAATGGAGTCAAGACAGTCTCTTCAATAAATGGTATTGGGAAAATTGGACAGATACATAAAACAAAAGAAAGAAACTAGAACACCAACTTACACCATACACAAAAAGAAATTCAAAATGGATAAAGGACTAAAAGGTAAGACAGGAAACCATAAAAATCTTAGAGAAATCCACAGGCAGCAAAATAAAAGATTTTTGTCACAGCAATGTCTTTACCGATACAGAAGATCCTAGGACAATGGAATCTAAGGAGAAAATAAACAAACAGGACTACATCAAAAGAAAATAGCCACAGAATACAATGCAACCATTGTAATCAATGCTACAGATGAGCCTACTTCAAGCTCGTCATGAGAAGATATGGTTCTTTGGAAAAGATAATAATGCTGAGAAAAATAGAAGACAGCAGGAAAAAAGAAAGACCAAAAAGAGATGGATTGACTCCATAAAATAAGCCATAGGCATGAGTCTATAGGAGCTGAGCAGGGCTGGTGAGCACAAGACATTGTAGACATCAGTCATTCATAGGGCTGCCAGGAGTATGAAGCCAACTCCATGGCACATACCGCACGGAGGTGAATATTTACAAAAGGGAAAAATATACTCAACATATTTAAAAGCAGGTTAAAAAACAATATGGGTGGTATGCTTTATTTACAGAGCACATTTGAACACATCTGTCTCCAGTCTGATTACTTTAAACGGTTCTCCATAATCTACAAAATAAATCCTGGCAAAAAAAAATTTAAAAGGTCTCTCTTAATTAAGACCCTTTTTGTCTCTCTGGCCTCCTCACTCACACACATACCCATGCTTTCCAAAACTGAAATACTACCCAAGCCAAACATAGGATGCTATTTCATGCTTATGCACATTTGCATATTCCATGTTTTCTGCTCGGAATAGCTTTTCCCTCTTTGTTTACCTCTAAAGCCCAGCATTGGGCCCACCTCCTTCAGGAAGGATTCCCTGACTCCATTTTCTTCCAATAGGGTTAATTACTCCTTTTTTCTACACTATTGCTCTGCCTTCCCTTTA